>NW_028301539.1:1195000-1517500 GCF_042242905.1 Orbicella faveolata | reverse complement strand
CCCCTATCTGTCAGATGGCCCTATATGTCAGACGCCCCTATATGTCAGAAGCCCCTACATGTTACATGCCCCTATTTGTCAGAAACTCCTATATGTCAGACGCCCCTATTTGTTGGATTCCCTTTATTTGTCATATGCCCCTATATGTCAGATGCCCATATATGTCGGACTCCCCTATATGTCGGATTCCCCTATTTGCCAGATGCCCCTATTTGTCAGATGCCCCTATTTGTCAGATGCCCCTATTTGTCAGATGCCCCTATTTGTCAGATGCCCCTATTTGTCAGATGCCCCTATTTGTCAGATGCCCCTATATGTCAGACGCCCCTATTTGTCAGACGCCCCTATAGCTGGTTTTCACACGACGTCACTAAAATTCGAACTACAAAACTACTGATCTCCCTGAGATTTTACTTTAATGATGTACAAGAGCAGTTAAAAACTAATATTCACACAAAGTTTCGCTCCGAATGGGCTCTTGGTTTTGTGATACAATACGCTTGAATTTCTAAGCTTTTGCGTGACGCGTCATTGACATGACGGCCTAGAGAGCTGTCAGCATGGTTAAAAAAGTGGCTTATTTCGGGGAACTTGGCTATCTGAACAGTTCATGTCTTAGGAAAAGTATTATTTTGATGTTTTAGAGTTATTCGAGGGATAAATTCACGCTTTTGTAGCAAAACTCAGTGGCAGATGTTTCTGTTGGTTTCCGCCATGTTGGTGCCCATACGGATGGGCACCAGCATGGCGTCTCCATACAAATCTCTATAAATTTGGGTAAAAAATTTCTCCACGTATCGCGCATAAGAAAAATTGCTGTGACCAGAATTTTGGCGAGAGTCTTTGCATATTTACCTTCTTTCATTTTCCAGATTCTGGACTTTATCTATTGAACGGTTTTGATCCTCAACTGGTACAGATCCAATTATTTTACCAAATGGGTCTCCTCTCAATTGTTTATTTTATGCAGATGATCTCATATTAATATCAAGCAGTGCTGCTGGTCTTCAAAACCAACTTAATACCCTCCAAAATAATAGCGAGAAATGGTTATTAAAAATTAATCTGAAAAAGACGCAAACCCTAATTTTCCAAAAACAAAATCGTAAATCAACACGTGACAAATTTTCCTTCTTTCTAAATGGAACTCCAATTGCCAAGACTTCACAGTACACCTACCTTGGCGTTACTTTTAACACTAATGGAAGCTTCTCAAATTCTAAAAAGGCTTAGTTGAGAAGGCTAGAAGATCTACTTTCGCATCCAAACGTTATCTTGATTTCAATAAACTTCCTATCAATATGTGTAATAAACTATTTGATACCCTATTTCAATCCATACTTTTATACGGATCCGAAATCTGGGGAGCATATGATAGCATAAACCTCAAAAAATGGGAAAAAGACCCTGTGGAAAGACTTCATACACAGTTTTACAAATATTACCTCGGCCTCAACAGAGGAGCACCAAATATTGCTGCTCGAAACGAAACAGGACGGTTGTCGTTAAAATTTAATATTCTTCCAAGAATTATTAAATTTTGGCTACATCTTGTCTCTCTCCCAGAAGATAGCGTTGCCAAACAATTCCTCAATATCTCCAATCAACTGGCAAATGAAACGAAGTCCTCTTTCATGTTAACAGTTAATGAAATCATCAAAACTTATTTAGATGACCAAAACCATCCGCATAATATAAACACACACAATTACAATGAACAAATCATCAAACATAATATACAAAAACTAAAATGTCACAGCTCAAATGATATGAAAAGACACCAAATGGAGATAATTCGTTCTAACAGAAAGTTGAATTTCTACTTAAGTTTCAAAAGAGATGTAAGCAAATCTGAGTACCTAGAACAAGTAAAGAACCTCAAACATAGACAAGCTTTGGCAAAACTCCGATCTGGTAATCATAATCTTAGAATTGAATCTGGGCGACACTGTACTCCTAAATTACCTGAAACTTTTAGAATTTGTCAGTACTGCTGTTCTAACCAAATTGAGAATGAAATGCATTTCTTATTTCATTGTGACCGATACAATAATATTAGACAACAAGTCACAAATGACATCATCAAGAAATATCCAAAATTTGATTCCTTTAATAACACAGAGAAAACAATATTTCTATTTAACAATGCTGACACTTTATTTGTAAAAAACTGGGTTACTTTACATATGAAGCACTACAAATAAGAGAACTTTGTAACCCTAGAACTTAAAATGAAGAATCTTGTAACTAACTATGTTTATTTTTCTTTCTGGTTGCTGTTGTAATTTGTTTCGTTTTTAAATTTTTATTTAACGATTATGTATTTAGGTAACACTATTTTTATGGGAATACCAATAAATTGTTGTTGTTGATTTTTATTTTGATCTATTTTGAATGGCGTGACACTGAAAACCAGCAATTTGTCAGATGCCCCTATATCTCAGATGCCTCTATTTGTCAGATGCCCCTATATGTCAGATGCCCCTGTTTGTAAGACGCCCCTATTTGTCAGATGCCCCTATATGTCAGATGCCCCTGTTTGTAAGACGCCCCTATTTGTCAGATGCCCCTATATGTCAGATGCCCCTATATCTCAGATGCACCTGTTTGTAAGACGCCCGTATTTGTTAGATCCCCCTATATGTCAGATGCCCCTATTTGTCAGATGCCCCTATATGTCAGACGCCCCTATTTGTAAGACGCCCCTATTTGTCAGACGCCCCTATATGTCAGATGCCCCTATATCTCAGATGTACCTGTTTGTAAGACGCCCGTATTTGTCAGATCCCCCTATATGTCAGATGCCCCTATATCTCAGATGCACCTGTTTGTAAGACGCCCCTATTTGTCAGATGCCCCTATATGTCAGATGCCCCTATTTGTCAGATGCCCCTATATGTCAGACGCCCCTATTTGTAAGACGCCCCTATTTGTCAGACGCCCCTATATGTCAGATGCCCCTATATCTCAGATGTACCTGTTTGTAAGACGCCCGTATCTGTCAGATCCCCCTATATGTCAGATGCCCCTATTTGTCAGATGCCCCTATATGTCAGACGCCCCTATTTGTCAGACGCCCCTATATGTCAGATGCCCCTATATCTCGATGCACCTGTTTGTAAGACGCCCCTATTTGTCAGATGCCCCTATATGTCAGATGCCCCTATTTGTCAGATGCCCCTATATGTCGGACGCCCCTATTTGTCAGATGCCCCTATTTGTCAGATGCCCCTATTTGTCAGATGCCCCTATTTGTCAGATGCCCCTATTTGTCAGATGCCCCTATTTGTCAGATGCCCCTATTTGTCAGATGCCCCTATATGTCAGATACCCCTATTTGTAAGACGCCCCTATTTCTCAGATGCCCCTATATGTCAGATGCCCCTATATCTCAGATGCACCTGTTTGTAAGACGCCCCTATTTGTCAGATGCCCCTATTTGTCAGATGCCCCTATTTGTCAGACGACCCTATTTGTAAGACGCCCCTATTTGTCAGATGCCCCTATATGTCAGATGCCCCTATATCTCAGATGCCCCTATTTGTAAGACGCCCCTATTTGTCAGATGCCCCTATATGTCAGACGCCCCTATTTGTCAGATGCCCCTATATGTCAGATGCCCCTATATGTCAGATGCCCCTATATCTCAGATACCTCTATTCGTCAGATGCCCCTATATGTCAGATGCCCCTATATCTCAGATGCACCTGTTTGTAAGACGCCCCTATTTGTCAGATGCCCCTATATGTCAGATGCCCCTATTTGTCAGATGCCCCTATATGTCAGACGCCCCTATTTGTAAGACGCCCCTATTTGTCAGATGCCCCTATTTGTCAGATGCCCCTATATGTCAGACACCCCTATTTGTAAGACGCCCCTATTTGTCAGATGCCCCTATATGTCAGATGCCCCTATATCTCAGATGCCTCTATTCGTCAGATGCCCCTATATGTCAGATGCCCCTATATGTCAGATGCCCCTATATCTCAGATGCACCTGTTTGTAAGACGCCCCTATTTGTCAGATGCCCCTATATGTCAGATGCCCCTATTTGTCAGATGCCCCTATATGTCAGACGCCCCTATTTGTAAGACGCCCCTATTTGTCAGACGCCCCTATATGTCAGATGCCCCTATATCTCAGATGCACCTGTTTGTAAGACGCCCCTATTTGTCAGATGCCCCTATATGTCAGATGCCCCTATTTGACAGATGCCCCTATATATCAGACGCCCCTATTTGTAAGACGCTCCTATTTGTCAGATGCCCCTATTTGTCAGATGCCCCTATATGTCAGACGCCCCTATTTGTAAGACGCCCCTATTTGTCAGATGCCCCTATATGTCAGATGCCCCTATATCTCAGATGCCCCTATTTGTCAGATGCCCCTATATGTCAGACGCCCCTATTTGTTAGACGCCCCTATTTGTCAGATGCCTCTATATGTCAGATGCCCCTATATCTCAGATGCACCTGTTTGTAAGACGCCCCTATTTGTCAGATGCCCCTATATGTCAAATGCCCCTATATCTCAGATGCCCCTATTTGTCAGATGCCCCTATATCTCAGATGCACCTGTTTGTAAGACGCCCCTATATGTCAGACGCCCCTATTTGTCAGACGACCCTATTTGTAAGACGCCCCTATTTGTCAGATGCCCCTATATGTCAGATGCCCCTATATCTCAGATGCCTCTATTTGTCAGACGCCCCTATTTGTCAGATGCCCCTATATGTCAGATGCCCCTATATGTCAGACGCCCCTATTTGTCAGACGACCCTATTTGTAAGACGCCCCTATTTGTCAGATGCCCCTATATGTCAGATGCCCCTATATCTCAGATGCACCTGTTTGTAAGACGCCCCTATTTGTCAGATGCCCCTATTTGTCAGATGCCCCTATTTGTCAGATACCCCTATTTGTCAGACTACCCTATTTGTAAGACGCCCCTATTTGTCAGATGCCCCTATATCTCAGATGCCCCTATATCTCAGATGCACCTATTTGTAAGACGCCCCTATTTGTCAGATGCCCCTATATGTCAGACGCCCCTATTTGTCAGACCCCCCTATTTGTCAGATGCCCCTATTTGTCAGATGCCCCTATTTGTCAGATGCCCCTATATCTCAGATGCAGCTATTTGTAAGACGCCCCTATTTGTCAGATGCCCCTATATGTCAGACGCCCCTATTTGTCAGACCCCCCTATTTGTCAGATGCCCCTATTTGTCAGATGCCCCTATATGTCAGACGCCCCTATATGTCAGATGCAGCTATTTGTAAGACGCCCCTATTTGTCAGACGCCCCTCTATGTCAGACGCCCCTATTTGTCAGATGCCCCTATTTGTCAGATGCCCCTATATGTCAGATGCCCCTATATGTCATGTGCCCCTATATGTCAGATGCACCCATTTGTAAGACGCCCCTATTTGTCAGACGCCCCTATATGTCAGATGCACCCATTTGTAAGACGCCCCTATTTGTCAGACGCCCCTATATGTCAGACGCCCGTATTTGTCAGATGCCCCTATTTGGCAGATGCCCCTATATGTCAGATGCTCCTATATGTCAGATGCCCCTATTTGTCAGATGCCCCTATTTGTCAGATGCCCCTATATGTCAGATGCCCCTATATGTCAGACGCCCCTATTCGTCAGATACCCCTATATGTCAGATGCACCTATTTGTAAGACGCCCCTATTTGTCAGATGCCGCTATATGTCAGACGCCCCTATATGTCAGCTGCCCCTATATGTCAGACGCCCCTGTTTGTCAGATGCCCCTATATGTCAGGTGCCCCTATATGTCAGATGCCCCTATTTGTCATATGCCAGTATATGTCGGAGTATACAAGAGAAATGCCAAAACATTAATATATGCTGTTTGCCGTAAATGGGAATTATTAATGACTGGAATCTTACCTCTCTAAATACGTGTACGTAGACAAAACTTGAGAGCCAGGCATAAGAGATGGTAAATTTATATCTGTTTACAATTCAAACAGAGTATTTTGATGGCAGTGGAGCGTGACATGGAGCTACGATCGCGTTTGTAGAAAAATATATAACTATCTCAAGTTTTGTAGCCTTTTTAGAAGTTGGAGCATTAGGAAATGTGCTTAAATCCAAATGCTCGTTTGCTCAATACAGATAATCGATCGCCTAGATAGGCAAAGTAAGTTCCAGATGTTTAAAATATTTCCGGCCGTCATATTTAGTTGACCACGAAGGTAATCCAACACGGCGTTTCCGTACTGTGGGCTCCGTAAAGTTCTGTGAAAAATTTATACGAATGTCTTAAGTTTGGGAAAACGCAAAGACCTAACTCTACGAAAAATAATGATCTTCTTTACCTATTTCTTGACTTTATCCACTAGTACTGTATGGTGTTGTATTTATTTTCTTATTGCGTGACATTGAAAACGACCTACTGTATTTTTCCCGTGATAGATACGATGTAGATTCCTTCGCAACAACGGCTGCGAAAGAGACTACGCGATAGATTGATCAGTTTTGAAAACATGAAACATTCATGAATTTGCCAAAACGCGTGGCTTAAGTTGTTTGTAACAATTCTGTGACAATTTCAGGAACAGATCGCCCCATTCAAATTAAAGTTTACTGAACTTGAGTCGCAATACATGTAGGAGGAGACTTCGGCCATTTATGACTCTCTTAAGAATTATGAAATTCTGAAAAATATTCCGAATTTAGAAAGTTTAGGACTTAACAAATACTGACAAAGAAAGCATTCGTTGTAGTGGATCTAGATGGATCTTTCTTCAGTGGATCTAGGTGGATCTTTCTCGACACCTCCATTCTTCGAACCTCAACTCAGCGAACCAATTCATTATTAGTTTTTTCCTTCCCCTAGAAATCAAAAGCTGTCGTTTTGACACTTTTTTATAAGTCCAAAGCTGTCATTTTAAACCTTTTATTAGTAGTGTGACACATCAACCATGCAGAGGCAATGATAAACTTTTGGTATTTTGATATAGCGCACCTATATGTCAGACGCCCCTATTTGTCAGGTAGCGTTACCAACCCCGTTCCCGATGTCTGCTAGAATTTGCTGTGTTTAGACCGTCAATATAGCCAGAAATATGTTCAGGATATCAGGAACATCTGCTTGACTGAAATGAAATTGAAAGTTCCATCTTCTCCATTTTTCTCGGATGATATTAGTCCAAAAAATTAACATCGAATGGCGCCAAAACTTTGCATTGATCAAACGATCGAAAATGCCACCACTCGTCGACTCACCCGCCAAAACCCTACGCATGCGCAGTCGTTTTTCAGCTCTGTCCCCGGGCGTTAATTTTTCCCACCTCGTGCGCGGGAAAACATGGCGGTCGATACGAGACAAATTTTATCACTCTAAAACCAGTTCTCGCTTTCCAAACTTTGACGCTAGCAACGCTTGGCAAATTGGCCACAACTCACCAGAGGGTATTTTTCTTGGGCAAGAACTGTTCTTTGACTTTGCTACCTGGATCGATCTGACTTCGAACGCCGATAACACGATTACGGTATATCAGCTGCCTTCGAAGTTCCAGAACACATTTTGATTCTTTAAAACGTGCTGATGACTTACGGGTTTATCGAGGCTTTATGATGCCTCTCAACCACCAGGCAGGCATACAAGGTACTTTAAAACAATGCTTAAGATATTAGTTAACAGAGCTCTAATGCGGCACATCTCTTTTTTTTTTGATGGCATTTCGTTTGACGCTCGATCGATTCACGTATTGTGTTCAGGTCACAATAACCGGTGTAAACAATCCGTTCCCAGATTTCCGCTCTATATGCTGTGGGATTTGGTTTTGACTTCATACACTATAAACAGTCTGCCTGTTTGCTGTTCAACAAATAAACTCCTAAAGACATGGCTAGGAAAAGCCAAGTTTTTTTGCCTACGTTTTAACTCGAAAACAAAGCAAAACCAGCGACAAAAATACAGAACCATGTTTTTCTATTACATTGAAGGCCACATGCAAAAATTCAGCTAATTTGGAGCAAGAAAAAAGAAAAGCAACCAAAGTCGTCACTTATCCCCTTTTATGACTAGCTTCTTCATATTTCGAAGCAACATAACGCTCCAGATGCTCCGATCAGAAAATGTATTTGAGTTAGGAGGTATAATAAATTTATTTTAACACTGTTGACCACTGCTGATATTTTAAATCTCACTTGCCAGAAAGACAAGAAGTGAAGCCAGGATTCTTCCAGAAACATTCAATCTACAAGGACGTTGGCGAGGATGTGAGAAGCAAGGTAATGATTGTGCACATGGTAAATGGACATCCTTGTGTTTATTTATAACTTAAGCTATTTGGCTTACTTATGTCACTGGTCAGGAAGAGTTTTCGCCTGATAACAGGAGTTCTGATTTGTTTTCCAATTGGCCCAGTTCAAGCACTGTAAAATAGTCTTACACACATAATCTCCAATTCAACTGTATGTTTTGGCATTCTGAATAGACTTCCTGGTGGTTGTCTTGTTTGAGTTTTGTGCACTTAATAGCACTGAACTTTATGCTGTCAGGCAAAGTGAGCTGCAAATGGGAATTGAGCAGAAAGGGGGCGGCAGGAGGTGAAGATTTCTCCCAATCATTAGTTCATGTGTTAGTCTCACACTTGTCATCTGGTAACATGTTTGAAGCCAAAGCAAAGAGCTTGTTAGGACATTTGGATATAAAAGTTTCTTTTATTAGGTCAATCAGCTGGAAATAGATAACAGTAGACCTCCAACTGGGACTTCACCTTCTGAGGAAATGCCACTTTGGAATGTGGCACTTCTGCAAATTCTAAAGAAGAAACTGGAGCAGAGGAAGAATAATGTTGGCGTGCAGCCAAATGATCCCAGTTCACCTTTTTACTCGGTCAAATCATTTGAAGAATTGCCTCTGTAAGTACCCTTACTATTTTATGCTTCCTTTGACTTTTGACTTTGACTTTCCATTTTTATCCATCTTAAAGGCTGTAGTCGCTCAAGACATACAGTAGTTTACTGTGCATTTCATAAAAGAAATCTGTTGTTTTAAAGGGCTTTCTCTCAGTTTAAACCCAAGATCTCTTATGTGGGTGTTCTATTTTTAGCTGGCCAATCAAAAACCAAGTTAGTCTAGGTGGTGGAGAAATCAGTCATGTGACAATAAATTGCATGTGCGGTTGTCAGCGCTAGCAGCCCTTTGATTGGCTTGCAGATATCTTTTAAAAGTTTGTCAAAGTTATTGAAACTTTTTCCATGTGCTTCATTTTCCATTCTGAATAAGAAGGCTTCAGTTAAACGCATTGAAACAGTCCGCATTGTTTAAGAACCGTGTCGCGACTGTATCTAGCCTGATTTGTTAAGCACTCCGGATGCGATTGCTCTCTAATCTTGGAATTCTGTTACAAGTCGTTTTTCGTTCAGCATTTAAAGGTCAAACTGACAATACTGTGAACTGCTTTCTACAGTGTGTTTGCCTTGGCTACTCTATTAACTCTCTAAACGAAAGGCGAAGAAACAAAATAACAACAATAAAGTCTGGGGTAAATGGGAAAGGGCTCGGAAGTGATCCCTTCCAGTTAATAGAAATTTCCCGCACTGGAAAAGGTAAATGTACAAGGAATATAACAACAACAAATAATTAGGGAGGGGAAGGGGGGGAGTGAAGCTACGTTGTGCACAAGCACATGGCGAATGAAGTACGTAGAGCGCATGTCAGAGAAAACTAGTACCAGTCCTCTCCCCCTTCCTCCAGAGTTAAATACAAATAAATGTAATTATTTTAGACTTAACTTTATGAACGAAAGGCGAAGAAACAAAATAACAACAATAAAGTCTGGGGTAAACGGGAAAGGGCTCGGAAGTGATCCCTTCCATTTAATAGAAATTTCCCAAGGGAGGAACGACCTAACCCCAGATGAAAAACAGAGCAAGGAAGAAAATCTAAACAAACAAAGCCAGCCGACTAACTGCTTGCATTCTGTCTTTAACTGGGATGTGAACATAAGATCTATAAGCATCTGACTGCCAGTCTCCTAAGCGTTTGATAAGTTCTGCTGGGATTTGAGCTTGAAAGGCCAGAGTGGCCCCGCCTGATCGAAAACTATGTCCGCTAAATTTAGATGGATCTAAGTTCATCGTGGTTGCCAATAATTTAAGTAGGGAGTTAAACTTTCCATACGTCAGAGGGACCAGACCTCCCTTGGTTGAAGCTGGGATGACAAAGGCTGGGCCTGATAAGGAGGCTGGTACTAAGCTGAAAGCATGCTTGAGAGCTGTATAAGGGCAGAGTGGGTGCTGGGCAATGTGTGGTAAAGGTATAGTCAAAATGCGCTGACTAAATTGGATTGTTTTTGACCATCTGTTGATAATGATGGCCCAGTCTGTAAAGAAGAAGATGTCCCCTCGACGCAGATGCTTTGATGGGCTGAAATGTGTTAATCCTCTGCATAGCAAGTTAGCTTTACGTAGGAGGCTGATGAAAGCTACCAGACAGACTGCCCAAAATGTTGCATGCAAAGGATCATCTAAGTTTAAGTGATTCTTGAAGGCTAACAGGATCTGAGGCGTAATTGGTTTCTTTTGGGATACTGATAAACCTTTTATACATTTAATTCCCCAAAGTATAGTTGCCAGCTGAAAATTGTTTTTGGTTGGGTCTGCAAGTCCATGTTCAAGATGAAGGATGCGAACTGCATTCAAATAGGCTGGGATGGAGGATGCTGAAAGTGATCTTGCTAGGAAGGCTGTGTAGCAGTTAAGGGTTGATACTGATGCTGGGATAGGCTGGTAACCATAGTATACACAAAAGGAGAGGTATGAGCGGATTTGACTAGGTGGACTTGGTAGTAGGGGCATATGCTTGACGCCGGAAATTGATGACTTCGCGGTCAAGTTGCTGCTGATCCTTTGTATCTAAGGAGTGCAAGAGACAATGAAGACATGTGAGATTCTAAATCATATGATACAGGGGATTCGGAGAGCCATGCCTGGAATGTTGGCCAGTAGTGTACATTGTCAAGGCGTGAAACACTATCTGCTAGGGTATTGGTTGTTCCTGGAATGTGTTTGACTAACAGGCTGAAATTGTAATACTCCTTAAGCCAAAATAGAGAACGAATCCAGTCCATTATTACTGGGCAACAGGTTGAACCTTTGTTTAAGATAGCCGCAGCCACCTGGCTGTCTGACTTGACGACCACTTGATAACCTGACCAAAAGGGTGCCCAACGATGGGCTGCCAAAATGATTGTGAATGTCTCCTTGTAATTGATGTGCAGAGAGCAGAGAGCTGGGTAGTCTGAGGCCCAGTTAACATACATCCAGTCAGTTTCCCATACGCACCCCCCACCAGACAGGGAAGCATCCGTAAGCACTGCTGTAGGAAGTTCTGGGGTTGCTGAGGGGAACAATGTTTTACAGTTGTGTGCAGGTAAGAGGGAGGTCCACCACAGGAGGTCAGCTCTGGCGCATAGGTTTAAATAAACATGGTGGTGCGGGCGTTTAACAGCATTTGCCAAGGTGATAAGACGCCTGAGAAACGTGCGGCCCCCTCGAACAACACGTGCTGTCCAATTGAGCTTGCCAATGAGTCAGAGGTGAAGCTTGGAGCATTTACGTTTTGAACTGGTTTCCTTGAGAACGAATAACAACTCAGATACACGATCCTCTGGGAGGCGGAGTTCACACTTAACAGTGTCAATTTCAACTCCCAGAAAAACCAGACATTGGGCTGGGAAGACAACTTTTGTCCAGTTGACAGTGAAGCCAAGAGACTCTAGTAAGTTTAGTAGAATGTCAAAAGCTGCTTTGCACTGAAGCTGAGTTGGTTCAATGATGAGGAAGTCGTCCAGGTACGCCAACACAGTATACCCTCTTCGGGCCATCATTCGACAGACTGATTGTGTAAGGCGATGAAAAATTATTGGAGAGGCCCTGGCTCCAAATGGGAGTCGCTTATCATAGAGGTAGGTAGAATGTTTAGAGTCCTTGAAACACCAAGACATCCCTGTAACTTGCCAGCTGTTGGGGTGAGTACCAACACTTCTGTAAGCGTGTTTTAAGTCAACTTTTGCCAACCAACAACCTGGTTGACAGAGGTTTGCTGCATCATCAACAGTAACATACTTGTAATGTTCTAAATCCATGTATGAGTTGGCATTTGCCATTAACAGTCGGCTGCAATCCATGATCATCCGTAATTCATTCGAGTCCTTTTTAGGTACAGCCCCAAGTGCATTAACGATTATGGGCATGTGGGACTTGTCTGCTACAGCAAAATGGTCTTCTTGAAGACCCTTAACCAGTTGCGCTTCAATTTGATCTTTAGCTCCAGGTCGTCGAGCAGATTTATTGTTGTGTGTAAAGGCATGTGAGACCATTGAATCAGGAGGGAGTAGCTGAAATCCATTTTGAACACCATCGAGAATAAATTTCATGTCCGGGTCATTTGATAGTTCTGCTGCCCAGGTCCCAAAAATTAAGTCTGTGGAGACCTTGGCTGCTTGGGGCTGCTGCATAGATTCCAAGAAGGCCCCTACTTTAATAGGTAAACTTTCCCCACACTCTGCGGGACAGCATGTCATTAAGGCGGGATCGGTCCCTGCATGTAACAATGTGGTCGAGATATCTCCTGCTAGTTCTGCCGTTAAAGTACAATTTGGAGAGATCTCTGCAGTTGAGTGTGGGTTCAGTATTGGGGGTCTTGAGCAGTAGCAGACTGGTGTTGCCATTGTGGGTGGGTTCCCATACAATGTGGTTCAATGCAAACATGATCATATCTACAGGAGGAGCCAAAGTGGCAACCTTCACGCCATTGGAATTCAAAGCAAACCTGCTTCCCTGTTGCTTGGTTTATGACTGGGCGGGACGCTTTGCAAAGAGGTGGGCGTGTGGATGTGGGAGTTGATGGATCTGGTCTGGGAAGCGTTTGATGGGATATGAATTGGCTGTCAGATCCCCATTTACAGCTTGTGGCAAATTGCATTTTGCAGTACAAATCATCATACTGCATCACTTTTGGCAAAGGGTAACACTATGCTAGTTCAGCAATTTTTGAACTGTACACAATATAATCGAGAATTTCCTGGGTGGACGAAAGAAGGCCATCTTTCATGAGAGTATGGATAATGCGAAAGTTAGCCGCTGACCACTGTGGGAATGAAATTTTGTCAAGGGATAGCTTCTTTTCTTGAGGGGATTTTAACACAATTCTAACATCACCAGAGGTTCCAAGCACGGTCTCCTTATCCTCCTGCAGAATGATGGGGAGGGAACTAATGAAATCAGGTATAAGTAAAGGACGTTTACCTCTTGAAATAGTGGGCTCTAACAGCTGTTGAGCTGGATCCTGCTCCTCTTCAGTTAAACCCAGTAAAACTGGATCTCCCAAAGAGTCCATGAGAGATTTAAGCTCCGATTGAACGGTAGGATCTTGCTGAAGGCTTTTTAAGGTTGGTTTTGCGATAGGATTATCATTAGGTGTTGTTGTGATCGTCGTCGCCATCTTGGGGGTACTGGGCTGCACTGAATCTTGCTGTAGCTTCAGCAGCTCGAGTTTGGTACGAGTGAGGTCCAATTCTAGCTTCAAGTTCTGGTTTCGAAGATCTTCTACCGCTCTCTCTTGCTCTACAGTGGACTGCTCTGCTTTAAATTTTGTCGGAGAGAGGTCTTTGATCATGGACTCAACCTGACTCAGTTCACGTTCAACTGCTTTGCTCATCTGTTGTGGTGTTGATTCTGCTATGAAGCCGTCGATGTCGAAATCTTTCAGTTTAAGCGGAGGTTTTGTTCTCCTGCTGCTCTTTCTAGAAGCCATAGTGTAAACATTGAGATACGTATTGTAAAGAGGAACTCTGGAAAGAAACTTGCGTTGAGCGAAGCTACGTTGTGCACAAGCACATGGCGAATGAAGTACATAGAGCGCATGTCAGAGAAAACTAGTACCAGTCCTCTCCCCCTTCCTCCAGAGTTAAATACAAATAAATGTAATTATTTTAGACAAAAAATATCAAATACTAACCAGAAAGATCGAAATTGAAACAGCGGCACGTTCAAGCATACATGCTGCGAGAAAGTGTCGTCCAGTTAAAACTTTAGAATGTTTAGCTCTAGTACATCATGTGGCTAGAAAGATCCATTTATCCATCTCTCTGTTATGGTTCGATCTCAAACTCGACAGAAGTTGAATTAAATTTGTTTAGGTTAATTCTTAATTGAGCAATCGTTCATTAGGCTGCTTTGAAATTTTTGCTGCAGCGATTTTGAATGCATGCTTGTCATTTGTTACTATATGAGTTTTGTTCACTGATAGTTCATTTTGTTCCAAGAATGAAACGATAAAGAAGCATCAGTCACTACTGGAGGGTGCCATGTGAAATGTATGTGAAATGTATGTGAAATGACCATGTGAAATTACAGACATTTCACATGGTTATTTCACATCATTTCCATTTGAAATGACCATGTGAAATGTTGTCCTCCTTTCCACATGGTCAAAACATGTGAAATCAATGTGAAATTTTTTTAGATCAAGTAGTCATAAAACATGTGATCATGAAATGGGTGTGAAATTTCGTAAAACACAGGCTAAAACTATTCCGGAACACACAAAAAGAATCTGGAATGAACTAATAAGTATGCGATAAACCAATCACAGATCGCTAACTCATTAAGTTGACTTCACTGTACTGAATAAGTATTTACCAACCAATCAGGAAGTAGGATGAAGACAGGTCACCAAATTTGAACTCAATGAGTAGAAGGACGACTTCTTTAGTACAAAATAAACCCAATCAGTACGATTGTGAACTTAAAAAGTCTGCCAACAGCAAATCAAAAGCTAACATTCAGAATGAAGCGTTCGTGTTCAGCTTTGCTCACCAAAATATGGCAAAGAAGGTATTAGTTGTCAATCATCGTTTTCCTTAATAAAAGCGCGTTGATAAATTGTAGCGCGAAAAGTTGTCCTGAATATTATATCCTAAAATGTCGCATATGTCAAGAAATTAAATAATACAGCATTTAAGTCGTATTGATGGCAGCATTTTCGGCGAAAATTGTGCTGTCCGTTGATGTATTTTCAACTTAGGATAAACGCGGCCTCGATCGCCTTGGGTTATCAACAACCTCCCGAGAAAACCTACAATCCGGCAGAAACAAATATCTCAATTATTGGAAAGCCGTTATTTCTAGCTTAGTTTAACCTCGCATTTAAGTCGGAATTTACAACTAAATAAATTACGGTATCAATTCTCATTCTAATTTACCAGAGCTCTGTATTATTCACGCTTACCTTGGAAAGTCGGAAAACCCTGCCGCCACTAGCGCATCGAATTCAAGGTTTTAACATCCATCCTCATGACTCGAAGCATTAGTTTTCCCTCGATGTATATGATATATTTCCCCTCACTTTCGTTGGATTATCAATAATATTGATACACTGGAGAAACACAAGTACTTGAGCACAGGTACATGTAAGTTTTTAATCGTTCAGCCTTTGCACAACATTGAGCACTCGACACGCGACGAAATTCGAGACTGTTCACGCAAAAGAGTACGTCACTCAGCAGTACGTCACTCTTCAGGAATGAATGTGAAGGTGTCATATGACTTAATTTAGTGCCCGAAAACTCTCACCTTAGTATTAATTGCCTAAATTTCCACTTGACGAAATACTTCTGGGACTAAAAGTGACGTTGCAAGTAATGGCTAAGTCGCTTCTATAATTGTTTTCAGGGGAAGAACCAAGAATATAGTAAACAAGTTATCATATTTCACAGACAACAATTCGTCCCAACACCACGCACTCTATTTCTTTGTTTGTTACCACTGATACTTTCTACTCGGTAATCTTGGTGTGAAAGAGCAAGTGATGGCAATGTTCTTCGAAAGGTCCGTGAAACAGCTCAAAGCATCTAGTGCAGAGCAGTGCTTATATTTTATTGCGAGAATATAATAGTTCACAATACAGGACCACAGCTATGTGCGTCTATGCCGCCATTGTGATGCTCAGTACTCAGTGAGTGCAAATGATACTCTTTAAGTAAACCCAGAAGAAGACTATCAAACATCGACAGCTTGACTGAAGATCGAGAATTACGCTTAACATTAAGTCAATCGCTATCTCGTACTCAATGAGTACAAATTATACTCGTTAAGTAAAACTAGTAGCAAGGCTACTGAAGATCGAGAATTACGCTTAACATTAACTCAATTGCTATCTCGTACTCAATGAGTACAAATTATACTCTTTAAGTAAAACTAATAGCAAGGCTACCGAAGATCGAGAATTACGCTTAACATTAACTCAATTGCTATCTCGTACTCAATGAGTACAAATTATACTCGTTAAGTAAAACTAGTAGCAAGGCTACCGAAGATCGAGAATTACGCTTAACATTAACTCAATTGCTATCTCGTACCCAATGAGTACAAATTATACTCTTTACATGTAAGTAGAACCAGTAGTAAGACTACTAAACATTGACAGCTTGACTGAATATCTATAATTACAATTGAAAATGAAAAGGTTTCACAATTTCCTTTTTAATTACTTTACAAATTGCTACTTTTAAAGAAGGCTACCGAAGATCGGAAATTACGCTTGACATTAACTCAGTCGCAATCTCGTACTCAATGAGTACAAATTATATTCTTTAAGTAAACTAGTAGCAAGGCTACCGAAGATCGAGAATTACGCTCAACATTAAGTCAATTGCTATCTCGTGCTCAGCGAGTACAAATTATACTGAGTTGGCGATGTCATACTCAATGAGTACAGTAGATTTTTTCTTTGTTGTAGAAAAGCGAATATTTTTAAGCCGTGTTTCTAAATAAATTTTTCATCTATTCATCGCAGTTGAACGCACTGAGTACATGATTACGTGACGCAGGGAACTGCTTGGAACATAAGAAGTATTAGAAGAGCACTAAGTTATAGCCGAGTGCTGCGCCAGTTTCTCGGGCCAAATAAGTCTTATTCAGTTTGTGTTATACTCTGCATTTCAGGTAGCAAAGAAAAAGAACGAGATAGAAACAGGGAATAGAAAAAGAAACGGCGACCAAGAGGAATCAGAACAAAGCAGAAATATAACGGCAAAGAGAAATAAAACAGCTTAGCAAAGAAGTTGAGGTTGCAACCGTTTGTTCTCTGTAACCGTACCGTATTGCTTTTTACTTACACAGTATAATGTATAGTCACTGAGTTTCACATCACCAAAGATTCAACTGCAAGTAAAATTCTTGGTCTTTGCTCATTGCTGTTCTTGACAAAAAAGAGCGGTATAATTTGTACTCATTGAGTACAATGTCACCACAGATTTATCTTAAAGGATAATGTTCGGCAGTCTTCATCATAGAAGCACTAGGCATGATGCTAAGACAGAATAAACCCGTATCAGTGACATTTCCAGGGCCGCTTATTCGGTTGCTTAGCTTTATCAAGATTTAAGATTTAAGCGTAATTCTCGATCTTCGGTAGCCTTGCTACTAGTTTTACTTAACGAGTATAATTTGTACTCATTGAGTACGAGATAGCGATTGACTTAATGTTAAGCGTAATTCTCGATCTTCAGTCAAGCTGTCGATGTTTGATAGTCTTCTTCTGGGTTTACTTAAAAAGTATCATTTGCACTCACTGAGTACTGAGCATCACAATGGCGGCATAGACGCACATAGCTGTGGTCCTGTATTGTGAACTATTATATTCTCGCAATAAAATATAAGCACTGCTCTGCACTAGATGCTTTGAGCTGTTTCACGGACCTTTCGAAGAACATTGCCATCACTTGCTCTTTCACACCAAGATTACCGAGTAGAAAGTATCAGTGGTAACAAACAAAGAAATAGAGTGCGTGGTGTTGGGACGAATTGTTGTCTGTGAAATATGATAACTTGTTTACTATATTCTTGGTTCTTCCCCTGAAAACGATTATAGAAGCGACTTAGCCATTACTTGCAACGTCACTTTTAGTCCCAGAAGTATTTCATCAAGTGGAAATTTAGGCAATTAATACTAAGGTGAGAGTTTTCGGGCACTAAATTAAGTCATATGACACCTTCACACCATTCCTGAAGAGTGACGTACTGTTGAGTGACGTACTCTTTTGCGTGAACAGTCTCGAATTTCGTCGCGTGTCGAGTGCTCAATGTTGTGCAAAGGCTGAACGATTAAAAACTTACATGTACCTGTGCTCAAGTACTTGTGTTTCTCCAGTGTATCAATATTATTGATAATCCAACGAAAGTGAGGGGAAATATATCATATACATCGAGGGAAAACTAATGCTTCGAGTCATGAGGATGGATGTTAAAACCTTGAATTCGATGCGCTAGTGGCGGCAGGGTTTTCCGACTTTCCAAGGTAAGCGTGAATAATACAGAGCTCTGGTAAATTAGAATGAGAATTGATACTGTAATTTATTTAGTTGTAAATTCCGACTTAAATGCGAGGTTAAACTAAGCTAGAAATAACGGCTTTCCAATAATTGAGATATTTGTTTCTGCCGGATTGTAGGTTTTCTCGGGAGGTTGTTGATAACCCAAGGCGATCGAGGCCGCGTTTATCCTAAGTTGAAAATACATCAACGGACAGCACAATTTTCGCCGAAAATGCTGCCATCAATACGACTTAAATGCTGTATTATTTAATTTCTTGACATATGCGACATTTTAGGATATAATATTCAGGACAACTTTTCGCGCTACAATTTATCAACGCGCTTTTATTAAGGAAAACGATGATTGACAACTAATACCGTCTTTGCCATATTTTGGTGAGCAAAGCTGAACACGAACGCTTCATTCTGAATGTTAGCTTTTGATTTGCTGTTGGCAGACTTTTTAAGTTCACAATCGTACTGATTGGGTTTATTTTGTACTAAAGAAGTCGTCCTTCTACTCATTGAGTTCAAATTTGGTGACCTGTCTTCATCCTACTTCCTGATTGGTTGGTAAATACTTATTCAGTACAGTGAAGTCAACTTAATGAGTTAGCGATCTGTGATTGGTTTATCGCATACTTATTAGTTCATTCCAGATTCTTTTTGTGTGTTCCGGAATAGTTTTAGCCTGTGTTGTAAGCAACTGATCAGCATTTTGATATATATAAATGATAAATTAAAATAAATTAAATTAAATGTATATATGTGTGTGTGTTCAAATATATATAGCAGGAATTGAAATTAAAACGATGTGAAATAGATGGGAAAACATTCGAGTACATGTGAAATGGATGTGAAATGACAAAAAAATATGTCAGATCATGATCATGCATGATCAAATAATTAATTAATTATAAATGGGATGGGGATGTATGTATAATCCTAGCAATGTTAAATAGCCATCAAAGCATTTTAATCACATGGACACTGACCACCCTTGTGAGATAACTTTAAGAATTCCTAGGAATTCCTAGGAAAAAATTCCTAGGAATTCCTAGGAATCTAAGGTGTGAATTTTCACGGTAATTCGGACTCGGAATTCCTAGGAATTCCTAGGAATTCCAAGTTTACATAGAGCTGACTTGGAATTCCTAGGAATTCCTAGGAATTCCAACTGAAATATACTCACCTTGAAAATTCCTTAAAATTCCCAAAAATTCCTAGGAATTTCTGAGAATAACTTGGAATTTGTAGGATTTTTTGAGAATAGGTTGGAATTTTTTGGAAAATCTGAGAAAAACTGGGAATTATTTGTAGGCCAGGCAAAATTTTGATGATTAATGCCCGGCATTAAAATAACAAATAAAGTCACTGATATCACATCAAACAGGTGTTAAATCAATGGTTTATTACATTGGTTTTCATGAATTTAAACATAAGAATAATTATCCTGTTTCTTTTTCATTACATCAAGAATCAAAAGTTAAAAAAACAGATATAAAGGTCAAACTTTTACATGTTTGATAAAAAGAGAACTTTTTCAGATAATTTACTTACTTTTTTAGTTTTCAAATCCAACAATTTTCCATACACAAGATTTTAGCTTAAACTATTGTTATTATGTGGAACAAATCTGGATTTTCATGATTGTACAGAATCAATGATAAGAACAAAATTGAAACATTCCATAAAATTAAAAAAGGCTGAGTTTGGGCAAACTTAGCTGCTGTTCAGTTATTTCTGTTGATTCCGTAGCTTCTTTTGTTGCCGTCTAATTAGGGTGTCAACAGCTAGCCTCTTCATCTTCATCTTTGTTGTATGACATCTAAAACAAAACTAAAAAAATACATTACATTGTGATATATATGAGGTACTGTAAGACTGAGATCCAAATATTTATGTGCTCACAGTTTAATACATGGAGCTAATTAAGACCTGACTGTAAGCTGGTTGAAATGTTAAAGGAGAAGACTTGATAATTGTGAAGGTGCTTGTATACCATTGATAAATATGTTACATAAATCTTGAGCTTACAGTAGATTAAATCAAGGTTTTCCTTCTTCTATAAGTGTATCAACAACTCTCGAATTGGAGGATATATATCACGGTTTTTAGCCAAATTTAGACATTAGAAATATTAAAAAAGACACTTAAAACATTAAAGGAACATTTAAATAACAGAGTAAACACAAAAGAATATACGGATCGACAAAAATTGAAGATCAACACGGATTGCCATACAGTCAGGCTGAAACACCCAGGAGATATTATCAAACTCATGCACACTGTGGCTGCCTCGTTGGAGTTTTTGTCAAGAACTTTGACTGGGATCAGAGAGAACTGCTATATTTGTTTCGTTTGAACAAGTGTGGCAAGAGAAACAACTTGTTATTCGCAAATCAAATTGTTTAGGCACACACTCTGGGCAACCTAAATTGTTTAAACTTTGCTTTAGCCAGAATTCATTTCATGCCATGACTGAGTGACCCACTCGTGTATGATTCGTGATGATAAAGTTCATTGAAAAGCTTTTGTCTAAATACAAGAATTTACTTTGTATAATGTAAGGTTACTTGAATTTGATTACTCACCAAATAATTTTGTATACGGCTAATCTGTCCTTTGAATTTTTCCCCGTTGAAACATCCACAATAAGACTTTCTTTTAGCTCCAAATCTTTGCCAAGAATAACTTGTTTCTCGATAATGACACTCACGCTGTTTTCTTCTGGTCACAGGACCGCAGCAAAAACCATTTTGATATAATTTTGGAAGTGAAATCTACTAAAACGCACAAGCGATCAACCGTTAACGATGAATTCAAAGATGGGCGCCAAAAGAGAATGAATAAAGTGATCTTTGTCACATTCAGTCACTACGATAATCACGTGAAAATTCGCGTGCTGTGATTGGTGCAGTCGATCAGTTGAGGAGAGAATGGAAACAGGAGAAGAAGGAGAGAGAGACTGGCAACGAGGTTGCCGGACCAGTCACTTTCGATGGCAATTCTGTTTCCATTTGCACGCTGTTTTGGTGGTCTTTTGAGAGATGGGTCTTGCTTCAAAAGGAAAAAACTACACAAACTTTTTACGAAGAAATCAAGGAGGAAAATGGAACGTACTTTAAGTGGTTGATCTGTTCCCGACGGTTGTCAAGATAATAAAGGATCGTGAGGCACTTACATCAAGTTCGCTGCAAAGGTAAGGAATCCAGTTTTATAGGGATTTTCTGTTATGATAAGCTATAATTGTAAATAAATCAAACTAAGCAATGCATTGGGTGCTCTTTAAAAACCCCAAAAGCCGAAATTCACCTAAAAGGTTTAAGATCGACTTGAGGAAACGAGATAAATTCTGCGAAATAAGCTTAAGCTTGTTGTAAGTCCACCAAATCTATTTTCAACACCCAGTCAGCACAATGCAGCAAGTATAAATTTGCAATGCTTGTCATTTTTCCTTTGAATTATTTATAAGTATTAACATGATATGAGATCTATAGTCTTTTCAATACATCAAGATGTAGGTTTTTTTTATTTGTCATTTATTTATGTCAGTTATTTATTTGTTTCCCACTGACTCATAATCTTTTTGATTCTTTTGATTTTGTTGTGTCATGAATTAAAGTGACTGTGAGGACAAGGAAATGCAAGAAACATATTGATGATCCCACTATACCCATACCAAAATCTACAAGATTCGACCACATAAATCGCTTAAAGCAGTCTTCCCAGGCCAGTTGACGTCATCTCCCTCCCGTGCATCCCTTTTTCCTGGAGATCATTTCCAGCACCATGAACAGGACACCTCAGAGTTTTCCGCTCACCTGAGTGAGATGGCTGTTGGCAAAAATGTTGTGGATGACTTTGATGGATTATGAAGTGAACCTTTATGCAAGAATTGAAGCTTCACAGAAGCATTTGATGAAATTGAGTTCCCTATACCTGCAAAGACTACAGAAATACCAATTGATGTAATACACAACAACTCAGATTTGTCCACAGACAGTGATTTAGATAATGATGTTGAAGTTTCAGTTCCGACTCCTCTGAAGAAATTGAGAACTCTTACACTGATGGCCATTCACTGGACTCCCCTGATGAAAGTGAAACTAATGGTTCCCGAGAAAAAAAACATTTTCTGCCAAAGAATATGCCTGTATGGCTATTCTGGCCTTAATTTCAAGACATTGTATGACAATGACAGGCTGCTAAAGATATCCTTGTTTCAATGAAACTACTGGTAATTTGTCCAGAGAATGTCACCGTACAGTTTTACAAATGTACAGCAAGAGTGTGGAAACTGTGAGCTTTTCATTTATGACATCTGTGAGAAATGTCTTCCTCTTTTTCCTAAAGTCAGAAAGGATCAAGTCAAAAATTGTTCAACAGTGGGCTGTGATGGGTATGTGTGTGAATCTACAATTATATTAAATATATACATGCACATATATACTTTTGGTTTTATTGAAATTGTAAATAATATATATTCATTTATGCTGACAGATTTTTTTGCTTAATCTATTTATCAAATCTAAGAGCATCCATTTTTCTATCAGTTAAACTCTGGGTGTTTGATTTAAGGGTCCATACGGGCACATATACACTAACAAATCATGTTGGATCTAAAAAGCAGTGTTATCAGTGCTATAGCTTTATGTTGAGTTGTCAGACTTAAACTGGAATTAATGGACATTTGTTTGGAAATAATTACCTTGGAGCTTGACAACAATAAAAAGGTATGGAACTCCAGAGAAATGATCCTGTTGATTTTTACTAATTCACAGAAACTGATTCATGCACTGAGTTCATCTTTAATTTTGACATTTTGGGAAATTTACAGAAATTTCCAACAATGTTTCATGTGTTTTAGCTATTCTCAAAACTTCCTAGATATTCCAAACACATTTTTTAAAACAGTCTGGAAATTATAGGAGTTCCTAGGAATTCCCAATAATTCCCAGTCATACTTTTCACTATTCCCAAATATTCCAAAATATTCCAAAATATTCCCAGAAATTCCAAGGTCTTGGATTAAGCATAATTTGCATGACTTGGAATAACTTGGAATTCCTAGGAATTCCCAATAATTCCCAGTCATACTTCCACTATTCCCAAATATTCCCAGAAATTCCAAGGTCTTGGATAAAGCATAATTTGCATGTCTTGGAATAACTTGGAATTCCTAGGAATTCCCAGACTACTGGGAATTTATTTCGCAGGGGCATATAATTATCAAGATTGAATGATCATGATCATGATCATGAGTGAAATTATATAGAAATACATGTGAAATGAATGTGAAATCATACAGAACATTTCAAACATGCATCTTTGTAAAGGTACCCTAAAAAAGTGTCATTCACTTTAATTTCCGATGGTTTAAGTTTGGTTAAACTACTTCATGAGTGAAGACAATAAATGAAATTCAAAAACAGCTGGCTAGTCATAGGCACTGATATTGTTTATTACTTTTTTCCTTATGTACAGCTCATGATCAGTGCAGGTCGGCAATGTATATTCTCTTCTTATAAATATTTATACCAAAATAAAGTAATGTTGCAATCATGAAATACATATGCTTATAAAAAATAATGTTTGGAAATCCAATACAAACATTACATAGGGAGTATCTTACACAAGACCAAATTTCAGTCTAAGATGTCATACACGATTGCAATGGTGTACCTAAAACTAAAAATAACGTACAATCCAGTCTATAATTATTTAAATAATTCCATACAGCACTCATTAAAAAAAAATGTCAGCAACAATAGAGAAAAGCCAAGATCGAGAGGAATTATGGGTTTTTGTAATCCATATCATGCTCATAACACGTACAGTACATACATTTTGGCCAGACTTGTAAAGAACAAGAAAAAGACATACTTGAAAAATATAATTGAATGCAATTTGTCTATATATTTTTATATATTTCAGTTTAAGGTTTTGACCGTAATTTCTCTCGACCTTTGCTTTTTCCTTTTAACTCTTCAGCACTAGTGTAGTTTAATAACTGACAAAGTCCTCATTCTTTTTTTGAGGCCGATGTCTTTTTGGTGGAAGTTGTTCCTCAACTTCAGTGACAATAGGAACATATTCCCAAGATGGTTTCTTTCTCTTCTTGCCAGCCTCACCCAAACCTTCACCAGCAACAACACCCTTAACATCACTGCCAGCCCTCTTGTTTTCCTTTTACATTTCCCATTTTGAAATTAGAATTTCACATGTGGATTTTGTCTTTATGTTATTTCACATCCATTTCACATGCTTGTGATGAGTTATTTCCATTCCACAGCAATTTCACATTCATGTGAAATATGTTTTTCTATGCTAGAAATATTTCACATGTGTTTCACATGTTTCATTATTTCACATCATCAATTTCACATAGTAAATTTCACATGTTTTGCACTTCACATCCAGTTCACATGGTATTTCACATGTTGCTGCCCAGTAGTGAGTATTTATGACTGTGGCTGGTTATCTTCGCGATCAACATGGTATACTTTGTGAAGGTGAATTAATCAACATGACACGAGCGTGGGACAAAGAAAAATTCTGAGTCCCCGACAGGAATCGAACCCATGACCTCCCGAACACCGGGCGGGTGCTCTATCCACTGAGCTACGAGAACTCATGGAGAGCAAGGTCATTTAACTGAGTTCATATATGACAGGTGTCCTGCATACTGCTAGGATCAACGCTATCGAATTCATCGAGAGTAGTGATAAGTTAATAAAGATGGTGAATTTTAAGCTCAGTAATGAAATGTGAAGGTGAATTAATCAACATGACACGAGCGTGGGACAAAGAAAAATTCTGAGTCCCCGACAGGAATCGAACCCATGACCTCCCGAACACCGGGCGGGCGCTCTATCCACTGAGCTATGAGAACTCATGGAGAGCAAGGTCATTTAACTGAGTTCATATATGACAGGTGTCCTGCATACTGCTAGGATCAACGCTATCGAATTCATCGAGAGTAGTGATAAGTTAATAAAGATGGTGAATTTTAAGCTCGGTAATGAAATGTGAAGGTGAATTAATCAACATGACACGAGCGTGGGACAAAGAAAAATTCTGAGTCCCCGACAGGAATCGAACCCATGACCTCCCGAACACCGGGCGGGCGCTCTATCCACTGAGCTACGAGAACTCATGGAGAGCAAGGTCATTTAACTGAGTTCATATATGACAGGTGTCCTGCATACTGCTAGGATCAACGCTATCGAATTCATCGAGAGTAGTGATAAGTTAATAAAGATGGTGAATTTTAAGCTCGGTAATGAAATGTGAAGGTGAATTAATCAACATGACACGAGCGTGGGACAAAGAAAAATTCTGAGTCCCCGACAGGAATCGAACCCATGACCTCCCGAACACCGGGCGGGCGCTCTATCCACTGAGCTATGAGAACTCATGGAGAGCAAGGTCATTTAACTGAGTTCATATATGACAGGTGTCCTGCATACTGCTAGGATCAACGCTATCGAATTCATCGAGAGTAGTGATAAGTTAATAAAGATGGTGAATTTTAAGCTCGGTAATGAAATGTGAAGGTGAATTAATCAACATGACACGAGCGTGGGACAAAGAAAAATTCTGAGTCCCCGACAGGAATCGAACCCATGACCTCCCGAACACCGGGCGGGCGCTCTATCCACTGAGCTACGAGAACTCATGGAGAGCAAGGTCATTTAACTGAGTTCATATATGACAGGTGTCCTGCATACTGCTAGGATCAACGCTATCGAATTCATCGAGAGTAGTGATAAGTTAATAAAGATGGTGAATTTTAAGCTCGGTAATGAAATGTGAAGGTGAATTAATCAACATGACACGAGCGTGGGACAAAGAAAAATTCTGAGTCCCCGACAGGAATCGAACCCATGACCTCCCGAACACCGGGCGGGTGCTCTATCCACTGAGCTACGAGAACTCATGGAGAGCAAGGTCATTTAACTGAGTTCATATATGACAGGTGTCCTGCATACTGCTAGGATCAATGCTATCGAATTCATCGAGAGTAGTGATAAGTTAATAAAGATGGTGAATTTTAAGCTCGGTAATGAAATGTGAAGGTGAATTAATCAACATGACACGAGCGTGGGACAAAGAAAAATTCTGAGTCCCCGACAGGAATCGAACCCATGACCTCCCGAACACCGGGCGGGCGCTCTATCCACTGAGCTACGAGAACTCATGGAGAGCAAGGTCATTTAACTGAGTTCATATATGACAGGTGTCCTGCATACTGCTAGGATCAACGCTATCGAATTCATCGAGAGTAGTGATAAGTTAATAAAGATGGTGAATTTTAAGCTCGGTAATGAAATGTGAAGGTGAATTAATCAACATGACACGAGCTTGGGACAAAGAAAAATTCTGAGTCCCCGACAGGAATCGAACCCATGACCTCCCGAACACCGGGCGGGTGCTCTATCCACTGAGCTACGAGAACTCATGGAGAGCAAGGTCATTTAACTGAGTTCATATATGACAGGTGTCCTGCATACTGCTAGGATCAATGCTATCAAATTCATCGAGAGTAGTGATAAGTTAATAAAGATGGTGAATTTTAAGCTCGGTAATGAAATGTGAAGGTGAATTAATCAACATGACACGAGCGTGGGACAAAGAAAAATTCTGAGTCCCCGACAGGAATCGAACCCATGACCTCCCGAACACCGGGCGGGCGCTCTATCCACTGAGCTACGAGAACTCATGGAGAGCAAGGTCATTTAACTGAGTTCATATATGACAGGTGTCCTGCATACTGCTAGGATCAACGCTATCGAATTCATCGAGAGTAGTGATAAGTTAATAAAGATGGTGAATTTTAAGCTTGGTAATGAAATGTGAAGGTGAATTAATCAACATGACACGAGCGTGGGACAAAGAAAAATTCTGAGTCCCCGACAGGAATCGAACCCATGACCTCCCGAACACCGGGCGGGCGCTCTATCCACTGAGCTACGAGAACTCATGGAGGGCAAGGTCATTTAACTGAGTTCATATATGACAGGTGTCCTGCATACTGCTAGGATCAACGCTATCGGATAGAGCGCCCGCCCGGTGTTCGGGAGGTCATGGGTTCGATTCCTGTCGGGGACTCAGAATTTTTCTTTGTCCCACGCTCGTGTCATGTTGATTAATTCACCTTCACATTTCATTGCGGAGCTTAAAATTCACCATTTTTATTAACTTATCATGGTATACTTTGTTGTTAAAACCAAATTTCACAATGTTTATTATTGTTGATAATTAATGAATCATGCACTGCCAGATAACAATTCAAAGCTGCTCTCCAAACAGAATTCTGTTCTTTCAAAAAAAGAACAATTAGCTATTTATTATTGACACTTACATATATATTTTTCCATTTTAATATTATTCTTTCTCTTTTCCCACCTATTTTTGTATATATTTGTAGTTGTCATTTTTTCCATTTTTAACCATCTCAGGCTGTAGTCACACGGCCAAAAGCTCACATGTTTAAACTTAATACATAGCCAGTGAACATTTTTATAAATTTTTAGCATTGATTTATTGTTTTATTTTCCATGTATATAACTTTTTAGGTCAGAACAGCTTTGCCGTGGTCTATATGATATGGGCTTCAACAAACCATCCAAAATTCAAGAAACAGCCTTGCTGAAGCTTTTGGTAGACCCGTGAGTATGGTGTTAAAATGTTACACTTCTTGAATGTAAAAACATTTTGAAATGGTTCTGAAAAGCTAAACCGTTACACCACAAGACCATATGTCCTTCTAGATTTGCTCTAGTTTCATCTAACAAACATTTTGACAAAGACAGCAGCTTTCAAGTGGGTTGTAAACTATTCTGAAATTTCAACAAGAGAAGAGGCTCTGCCATTCTGATGAACGTAGACATTTCTAACAGTTCTTAAACCCTTTTAGGTTTGCTATTATTTTCAAAACAGTTAGTTACTCTGGAATTTCAAATGGTCCATTGATAAAGTGATGAACTAAAACAGAAGTAGAAAAAATGCTTGAAAAGTGGACCCTTTTGTTTTCCTTTGTCTAGGCAAATAATAAGTAATTGTGCCAACTCTGTAAAGAAACCCTGAATTTAACAAAACTGCCATTTTTTTCTATTTTCTGGCAAAAGAAGTTATTATTCTGGTGACCAACACAAGTTTCCAGTCTCAGAATGCAAAAAGCAGGCTCAAATGCAGATTATACTTGATGTAGAAAGCATGTTGTGTCCCCCAAACTGTGCTGTGATATTTCAGGGGTTTTACATGAAGTGCCAATCAGTTTCATTCATAATAACATAAAGTATTTGCCTATCTTGCCTTGTATGACTGAGAATCATGCAGAAAACCTGATTTGTCTTCTATACTTGGCAATGATTCACATAGCGTAAAGTCCGCAATGTTGGTTGTAATTTATGTGACGTCAAATTTCAAGTACCCTTGCAAAATTGTGAATGTTGGTTAAAATGAAATCAGCCTTTTTGGGTCACACAACCACTAAACTGCATATATTTGGAACAGTTGATACAATGCAAAATCCCCTGATACTTCA
Source organism: Orbicella faveolata (assembly GCF_042242905.1). Classification (NCBI taxonomy): domain Eukaryota; kingdom Metazoa; phylum Cnidaria; class Anthozoa; order Scleractinia; family Merulinidae; genus Orbicella; species Orbicella faveolata. Next base: position 1,488,582 of record NW_028301539.1, on the reverse strand, counting down.
CAGGAATTTTGAATTAATACTATGTACTTAATATATATTGTGGTTGTTTTTTATGTAACGTCCGCGACAGTGTTTTTTTGCTCTATATTTCTAATGGAAATCGGTCAATTGGAAAAATTGTATAGCCCACTTAACATGTCAGTAGGCACAAATATGTTCATAAATGGAAAACTGGATAACTCCTTTTTATCCTTTGTCTGTACTAAATTAAAGTTTCAAAATTGAGTCTGAATGTAACGTCTGCGACGGTGGAATTGCCCTGTAACATGTTCCTTTTAAGGACCAGTCCCAAGCAACTAAACTGGTTTTATGTTTTGTTTGGTTCAATCGATATTTAGATTCAAAAACATGATATTACAATCTCAGTCTGGAACAGGAAAAACAGCAGTCTTTGTACTGTCCATGCTTTGCAGAGTAGATGCAACAAAAAACTTCACACAGGTAAACTTCCAAAAGTATTTAATTATGATAATAATATCGTAATCACTCATGCAATAAATAAACAGTACTGTTAAGTTGCCGAGGAGGTAAGGGAGGGTAATCTAAGAGTTGTTTTATGGACACACTTGAATGTCAACAGAAAAGTTATTATTATTATTATTATTTGTTGCTGTTGTTGTTTACATGTGCTTGAAACAATTTGTTGATTTTTCTTCTGTTGTGTTGTTGTTGTTGTTTCTTTATAAGGCGATCTGCCTTTCGCCAACATATGAGCTGGCATTGCAGACAGGCCAGATGGCAGAAAAGATGGGGAAGTTTTGTCCTGAGGTTAAGATTGGTTATGCAGTGAGGGCAGAAAAAGGTAAGAAACTTCCTCCAGCATCCAAATATGCCATAGTTGTCTCAAAAGCTGATCTTCCTTCTAATGTAATTTATTACGAATTTTGTTTCCCTTCAGTGTCAAGAGGCCAGAGAGTGACAGATCATATATTATTTGGCACACCAGGAACCCTGCTTGACTGGATTTTACAACACCGTGTTATCGATTCAAAGAAAATCAAGATGTTTGTATTGGATGTAGCCGATGTCATGATTGCTTTACAAGGACATCAAGATCAATCTATCAGAATTTACAAGTCAGTAAACTATTCTTGGAAGGTTACTTTCAGGGATTATCACTTCCTTGTGCTTCTCAGGAAAACATTTTTTGCAAAATTTGGAATTCAGACTTTACATCTGGGAACAAATTTTGTTGCCTGGATAATTCAAGTTCTGTCTGGTATTAATTATTTTCACGATCAGAATTTGTAAATAACAACCAGGAGATGTAATGTTGCCTTGTTTGTTTCAGTCATTCACTCTTTCCTGTTTCCTGAGTACTTTGGCCAATGTTCATAGACAATTTTACGATAACTGCAGAAATTCTCGCGTGCTCATTGGTTAATTTTTATTGTTAATAAGCGGGCAGACACATGAATTTATAATTTATATGGTGCGTAAACGAGCGAGAGTGGACAATTTGTCAATTTGTTATCGCAAAAGACAAACTGATGTGGATCCACAGCTACTTTGACAATGTTATGACCAAATTCATGATCAATAACAGGACAGACGCATGAAAAACTGACGTCAATTTGTTAAATTGCATGTGAGAAAAATCGTTGATGGGTTATAGCGCATGAGAGTTTTATACTTCTGCTTCTTTTCCCACACAGGACATTACCAAAAGATTGTCAAATGCTGCTGTTCTCTGCAACTTATGATGAAGAGGTGATGAAGTTTGCAAAATCAGTCGTGCCTGATCCACTCATCATTTGACTTCGCCGGGAAGAGGAGAGCCTGGATAACATCAAACAGTTTTACGTGGTGTGTCGTGATAAAGAAGACAAGTTCCAGGCCCTCTCCAACATGTATGGAGTTGTGTCTATAGGACAGTGCATTGTATTTTGTCATGTAAGAACATCTTCCTTGTTGTAAAAGGCCATTAGTTTCGGTACTACTTAAGTTTGTCAAACCAGGGCTGAGTCGTTTTCCTTTACCTTACAGTGAGTCAGGTTTTTGTAATCATTGGGGGAGCAGGGATAGCAGAGTGGTGAGAGCACTTGTCACCCACCAGTGTGGCCCGGGTTCGATTCTGGCCCGGTGCCATATGTGGATTGAGTTTTTTGTTGTTGGCTCTCGCCTTGCTCCAAGGGTTTTTCTCCGGGTTCTTTGCTTTTCCTTCCTCCACAAAAACCAACAATCCAAATTCCAATTAAACCAGGATAGAGGACCTGCATGAAAATCAGCTAAGACTGATGTGGCTTCCTCTCTAAATATTATAATATTTTTTATTCTTAGGGGTACAACCCAACTTTAATTTGAGGATAACATTCATTAAAACAATTGGGTACAGGGTGATCCCGACCATAGTTCCCACCACAGCTGATATTTCATGACTTTATTTCGTTTATTTTCTCTATGACAGTTGTTTTTCTGTTATTTCAGACTCGTAAGGCAGCCTCGTGGCTGGCGCAGAAAATGACAGAGGATGGACACGCAGTGGCGCTCTTATCAGGCGAGATGACAGGGGAGCAGCGTATAGCTGTGTTCAACAGATTCCGTGACGGCAAAGAGAGGCTGCTCCTCACAGATATGCCCCTTTGGGGCTTAGATGTCGAGCAGGTAAATAACGCGCATGGATCTGATCGGTAGCTGCCGGTTTCGCCCCATGGCGAGTTCGCCCCTACCGAGTTCGCTCCCACATCGATTCAACTTGATCGAGTTCGCCCCCAACTAGATCGAGTCGCATACAGAGACTCCCTGGTGGTGGCGAGATGACCGGTACCCGTTTGACTTTGTTGCTATGTGCGCGCCGGCTGCAACAAGCGAACAATCATCATCTAAGCTTGTCAAATGTACGTAGACTGAAATGGTTCTTCGAAAACGTTTAATAACTCGATAACAACTACGTAAATACGAACACAACATTTTGGGGCGAACTCGAAATTGAAATTTTATAGTGGGGGCGAACTCGCCATGGGGCGAAACCGGTATCATTCTGTCCCAGATATGGGCGAGAAGGCGCCATGTACCTCTCCAACGGCTTAACAGGATTGTTCGAGAAGGCAATAATGAACAAAAAACAGATGCAATGAGCGTAGCCCTTAAAACAATAGAACTATGATAGCGAGAGCTATTAAAATGGAATTGTGTATAGGTTCTGAGGAAGTGTGTGGCTTCTTGTGGGTGAGGGAAGAATGGGGGCGCACTATATAAAGGCGTCGAAAGAGGGAGAGAGGGGTAGCGAATGGGTCGTGAATGACTTCGGACGACATCTTGCTTTGCTTAACGATCAATTATATATCATTTTAGATAAATATGATAGTCATATGGTTGCTTATTGCAGGTAACAGTTGTGGTAAACTACGACATGCCCGTTGAGCCCACAGGCAAACCAGATTTCAAAACATACCTGCACAGGATTGGCCGGACCGGCAGGTTTGGCAAGAGTGGCATTGCAGTCAACTTTATTGTTGATCAGCGGTCGATGGCGATCATGAAGGAAATCGAAGACCACTTTGGAAAGAAAATATTACTTTTGGAGACCAATGATGTTGAGGCATTGGAGAAACTAGCGTAATATGATCACTGTTTCAAGTGGTATTTCAGCTGCAAGACATTTTTCAAACTTATTTGAGACTTGAATTCAAGACATACAGTAGTTTACCGCGCATTTCACAAAAGAAATCTGTTGTTTTAAAGCGCTTTCTCTCAGTTTAGACCAGAGTTATGGCGGTGCGTGACATAAAGCCACGATCGCGCATGTCAAAAAATATATATTCTTAGTCATTTGAGAATTTAAAGTAGTCTGAAGATTAAAGTGTTTATGTAAATGTACGTTTGTGCAGTACAGATAATCAGTGGCCTAGATAATCAATGTAAATTTCAGATGGTTACACTATTTTCCGGCCGCCATATTGGTGCACCAAAGAGGTACACCAACATGGCGGCTCCAACTGGGCTCTGTAATTTTGTGCGAAATATTTCGACAACTATCTGAAGTTTAAGATAGTGCAGAGGCCTAAAACTTGAAGAGGTGTTTTCTTTATTTATTTGCTAGAAGTTCTCATTTTCTTGACTCCATTTACTTTTTTGTATTGCGTGACAGTTAATAACGATCATTATTATATGGCTAGCTCCGTGACCGGCAAGATGAACCAAGTCCTGCGCTGTGATTGGCTACCCGAGCGTGCAAGATGGAGCTATCTTGCCTGCTCGGGATTATCTGCTGTGTCCTGCAAGAAAATATTCCCCGAAGCCATATAGTAAGTTCGTTATTGACTAAACTTGTTCGGTCAAGATGGCTGGATATTGGCATATTTTTGCGAGTTTATGGACCTGGACACCGTCTCGGTCCATAAACACGCAAAACAAGAACTTTGCCAATATCCAGCCATCTTGACCGAACAAGCTTGGTCAATAACCCACATGAAGCATAAAAGATAAGAATCAAGTTTTACAGTCAAAACAGCTCAAGCGTTCCTGCCAAGGGTGAATGAATGAGTTCATTATCGGAAATTTGATTTCATTACTCGTTTCAATAGTCCGTTCTTCAAGTGAAGAGTAGAAAATTCAAAACAAGACTCGATCCAATACTCGAATTTTGATTGGATTAATGAACTTTATTTAAAACGAACCTTTTCAAAAATAGTTAGGTATGTTGACGTAAACCTACCTTTTCTGTCCCTTCCATAAAACTTGCTTCGATGTCAGCCATCTTTGATATCTTTCCCGCCACTACGGGAGAAGTCCTGGTGCGTAGCATTCCAAATATGGCATAACCGTATTGTTCATTAATCCAATCAAAATTCGAGTATTGGATCGAGTCTTGTTTTGAATTTTCTACTCTTCACCTGAAGAACGGACTATTGAAACAAGTAATGAAATCAAATTTCCGATAATGAACTCATTCATTCACCCTTGGCAGGAACGCTTGAGCTGTTTTGACTGAGAAAAAGGCGTGTAAAGGAAATCTAGCCCCACAACCTCTAACCGACTGGAAGAGATTTAAAACGGTCGTATTCGCCCGCTGGAGGGGATGAAAAAGCTTGTTTGGCCCCAGCCACCGCCTTTTCAAGTTTCGTTTTGCCCCAAATTTGAACAAGAAACCTGGTACAAAGTTCGCTTCATAAAGCGTTCCGTTCAGGCTGCAACGAAAGTCTTGCTCAACAGTTTGAAATACTTTATTTTTCCACTGTATACATTGGCGAACTAAACTTTTGTTCACTATGTCACATGATAAATTATTATTTTACACATTTAAAATGAAATCGGTTCGCTACTAACAAGAAAACCATGAATGATTCAGTGCGGTGTGCTGCTTGCACCCGTGTCAACTTTGTCACAATTTTTACTTGGCGCCCGTCTCTACTAATATGGATTACGTGATTGTGTGACGGCATTGAGTTCCTTGTTGCTGGGTCATAAGTGATGCCTAGTCAAGTTTGCTCTAAGAGCCAAGGTGTATTCCGATTGGTTAACTCAGGAGGCAACTGAGCCCCATTAGCATAAAAGACATTTTAAAAGACTTTTTTTTTTTTTTTTTTAATTCAGCGAATAATTTTACTCTGTTTCTCATAACTGAGCCGGCTTTGCACCCAATTATCGTTGTGTTCTAGCCAGTTGTAACCATCTGTATCTCCTAGGAGTGACCAAGTAAACCAGTCCCTGAAAATCAAAATTTAACCTGTCATTGTATAAGGTACAAGTCTCGATTTAAAAAAATATATATCTATAAATTACCCTAAGTCCTCGAATTAGCGCCAGGGGCGCTTATTTCAAATTTAGGAGAAGACGGGAGGCGCTTCTTTAATTTTACCCAAATCGTGGCCTGACATGATCATTTTCTTAATACATCATCTGAGCGTAAACAACAACATAAGCTGTTTATTGACATAAAAAGCTGATCCTAAAGCACCGTTAGTACTTAACGTGTTCACAAACTGAAACAACGTACAAATCTAATACTACATGACGAAAACTATACATCCTTTGTTGTCTCATCACTCGTCCACAAAATGGGGGAGAGGGGAAGGGGGGGCGCTTATTCGAGGGGGGGCGCTAATTTTAAATTTTGGCTGATGAGAGGGGCGCTTATTCGAAGTGGGGGTGGGGGAGGGGGAGACTAAATCGAGGATTTACGGTACTACTGCAAAACTAAGACATAGTTACTTGCCAACAGAGATTTGGAAACTTCTCAGGTCATCGGAACATACGCTTACCTTTGAAACCTTCTTCAGGGGCATTGCTTACTGTTAAAAGGAAGAAAAGCAGAAAAGTTATGAAGAAGGATAAACCTATCAAAGTTGAGCTGTTAATGTAGCCTGTACTGAATGGAGAGCCTTTTCTTTTGTGTACTTAGTCCACTCGGTTTCCAAATACTTCACGAAAGTAGCCGACAGCAGTCGGGAAACCATTATTTCAACGGAATATTTACAACACTTGGGGGAGCAGGAGGGTTTTTCTGCCAGAGAATTTGATTAGCGAGATGAAGTAATTAAAACTGACGAGACAATTTTGAAAGCACGCTATTACTATGTTTCGATTGGACAATAATTGAGAACTATTCCGGTATTATTACAAACGTTTGCCAATAGCAGTGCTTGTTAACCCAACCGATAACAGGTCGTAAACCTCGTTCTCATTTTCGATTTCCGAATATTTTCCGACGGCGAATGAACTGACGTGACGACTTCCGTTCGCAGAGGAAAAGAGTGCGAGTTGCAATCTAGTTTCAGGTAGAAAACAGTTCTAAGGATGATTAAAGAAATGAATAACGAAACGAAATATCAGCCAATATTACATGGCAAGGTGTCCTTAAGTAAATTCGAGCGTTCTGATTGGTTCTTTCTTAGTCGGGATTTTGCCATACGGACCGTTTCGTGAATTATTTGGTTTGGGAAGCTGGCAAATTCAATAGACAAGCCTGACCTAACTTAGCTTGCTTGAGCCGTACTTTTGAATATTGGCCCTCGGTCGTTTTTGTACGGACCTCGCTGCGCACAGTCCGTACTGAAACGACCTCGGGCCAACATTCTCCCGTGCGGCCCTCGCGCTCGGTTAGTAAGAGGTTAATATCATGGGGAAGTATTAAGTCTGTCAACAAGGAAAATCACGGCGCAAATTTGCTCACCTGGTAAAGCGTCCTGTGAGATGGCTCCCTGTGGTTCATCAATCTGCAACAGAGTTCAACACTTAAGATTAAAAGCTTTAGCAGAACGATCTAGATTTTATCAATTAACATCGTAAATAGCCGAGTACGTAGTTAAACCGAACCCGTGATTTTGATTATGGTGAATTCTCCCCACTTTCTGCCATACTTTATTTGTAGTGCCAGCTCTGACGACAAGTTGTCATTCTCCAAAACTGTTGGAGTACATCAACAGGTATTGGTCACCGAAGAAGTAATGCTCCTCCTCTAGTTAGCTTAAGACAAACCTGTAATAGCAATAAAGATCCTGGCTTGATTCCCAAAGTTATAAGCGTCGCGTCATTGTTTGAGAGAGGCACGCCATTTAACGTGAGATGTTGATCCATGGGCATCACAGAAAAACTCTTCATCAGCTGAAAAAAAGGGGCGCGTTACAAGATATCCTGATGGTTTGGCTGCCTCCTATCTCGCATAGCCAAAACGATGACGCGCGCGATGAGAGTACAGGCGTGACAAAATGTCACGCACGACGTTAAGTGCACACGAAGATCAGTTTAAGGAACTCAGTCACGGTATTTTGAGTTATTTTGGACACGCAAAAGATTACATTTAAATTGAAGGAAACCTGAAAATAGAAGTTTACTAAGAGAGAAAAACAACACAGAGATGACAATAAACCATAAAGGAAAAAGGATCTTTAAGGATGGAGAAGATTAACACGGATTACAAACGACGAACTAAACTTATCAAGATGGGCAAACCGTGACGCAGATGCAGAAGACATAACAGAAAGAGAGACAATACAAGAAACACCACCAACAACAACATCAACAACATCTTTCATTTAAACACGGTGGGTTTTAAAGCTAATATAGCTTATGGGGCCGTGTAAAAAATGTTAATAAAATTATTAAAAATTATTAAAACTGAATGTAGACAATAAAAAGTAAGATATGTACAATAAAAGATATGAATAGATTTAATAAAAGACGAAATCCCTGTCAATTTGGGGACGGCCCATTTGCGGTGACTCTTCATTAAAGTTCAAGTTTCTGAGGGCGTGAGACTTTTTTGCTCTCTTGGCGTAGTCCCTAGCGCTGGCAGCGGATGGTTCTAAAATATTCCAAACAATGGATCCTCTGTGAGAAATAGAGTTTTTCATATAATAAGTTTCAAAACGTTGTATGTCAACACGATGTTGATGACTGAGGTCATCCTTAGACTCTTTCCTTTGGATTATATGTTCCAAGCATGATGGAGTTATGCGGTTGTAGATATTATACCACATAATAAAAAAAAGATAAAGAATGTTCCTCACTGATTGAGTTATGTTTCGTTTTTGTCACAAAATTCCGCGGACGAGCAGTTGATGAATTTCTTTATTCTCATCACCTGTCTGTTTGACATTGCCTTGCTATTGTTAGTTGAGAAATAACATGTCGATGCCACAAAACAGAAGTTCACGATTGTTACCTGTAATTTGACATCTCGTAAAGTCTCGGTTGATCCAACAGTCAGTGAGACTTCTCCGCGCTGTTTACGGTGCCTGTAACGGGCGAAGAAATACTGAATATCCCATAAAGAGTAGCAAAGGGGAAAAAATAAAACAAAAACTGCAAATACCTGGAACTTCGACGGGCTCGACTATCACGATTCAGCTTTGGTTTCTTATTGTTCGGTGGTGTCTGCAAATAGAGAGTGGACTGGTGAGATGCACGTGACATGCACATGTTTGAAGGCGCGGTGGCCTAGGTTATGATACTTTCAAGCTCACAGTGTTCTGCTTTACTTCTAGCAGTGCAAAACGTTGCTAAGCTCTAAAATTGTGACACATAACTACCAGGTAATGTAATCAAGATCATGGTAATTTGTTGGACACCAACCTGGAAATCTGGATCGAACGAATAGACATCTTTGCTCGAGGTACTCTGTTGACAAAAAGCGTAAATGACAGGGGCAGTTACTAAATATACTGTAGCTAGCACTTTTGGACTCCTAAACGTACCTTTTTGGTACGCTTCGGCGGCATATCAAGCTCGTTTGGTCTCGCCATGGGTATTTTGGCTCAACTACGTCTCACCAAATACGAACCATGGCTCGACCAAACTCGCTTGATATGCCGCCGAAGCGTACCAACAAGGTTTGATTGAACTATTGTCCTGAATTGAAGGGAAAGTGCAATGTTCTGACCCAGGCTTTTCAAGAGCTGAAAAAGGACTAGGGAAAAACAGAAAGACAAAGCTTACATCATTCAAGGCTTGCTGTATGTCCTTCTCGGTGTGATCCTTTGTTATTTTGCGCACGTAGATTGTTCCGTAACGATAATTCTCCACGTGATGTGCTCGTTCCTGTATCCGCGCATAGCAGCATTCCGTGCACACGTCTGAAATACAAAACGTACTGTGAACAATCCTTACGGTTTTAATTAAGGTTGAAATGTTCCCACTGCTTTACTCATTTCTTGGCCAATCACAATCAAGTTGATCAGGGAGACGAAGAAGGCAAAGTGGCCACGTGATGATAAGTTGCATGTGTGGTTTCTAGCTCTGTGATGGGCGGGAAAGTTTGAAAAACCAACTAAAAGATATCAAAAATTAATCGAAAACTCTACCAAGTAGCTGGGTATCAAGTGTCTCAGTGAAAGATTAAAATTCAAACTATGAAAAATTAGACTCGATTTAATCTAGCCTAATAATATGCCTACCTCTGGATGAATGTTGAATACATTCACTTGCTCCTCCTACAACACAAAGACTTACCGGGACTAGTCACCAGTTCTCTCACGTCGTCTTCTGTTACACTTTTAGTAACCGTGATCACGTGATCGTAAGGGTAGGTTTGGGTAAGTGTGTTCCACTCGTGTTGCCAGATATAACATAACCTGCAACAAGAGTAAATAGTGTGATTTCTGAGTTCACATAAACCGCTTTACACTGGACGCGCCGTCAAAGTCGTGATTGGCTGACTGATTGACTGACTGACTGACCGACTGACAGACCATCCTAACACCAGTTGAAGTGATTTCGGTTGTTATCACAACACAAAGGCACGTGCGATTTGTCCAGATTCTGCACCTGACTGGTTCCAAAAATTATCGCATTTGCTTTAATAGGCTGTTGTACATTGAATGAGTGTTTTTATTAACCTAATATAGAGAGCTCAGCATACCAGGAACGCATGTAGTTACTTTTAAGCCTACACTATTGTGCTTCCAGAGACAGCAACTTACTCTTCATTCGCACCATCCATGTCGTCATCACACTCCGGATTGAAGAGGAACTTTTCATGGGGACACAGCAGAGGGGCATTGACGATACTGTCCGGTGGGACATTCCTTGCGGGGTACCTGTTGAACCGATTAAGAAACCTTCAAAGGCGTGAATCGTATGCTTATACACAGTCATTATCGATTGTCTGACACAGACCGCAGAGGTTCAACCTCTCCCTGACCTGGAGTCAAAAAATAATTGGCGTAGTCTGATGACCTATATATATACTGCCACACACGCACGCTTGCTTGCGTGCGAGGAAGCGTGCGTGCGTGAGCGATAAGTGGTCGCATGTTGGTAAATGCTGTAAATCAAGAATAAAAAGAAGCCCCATTACTGTTTTTCTGGATCAGTGGTTGACTTTAAAGTTCCTAGCTTTTTACCCTTTCTCCCGTTTATGACATACAGTAAAAACCGCGTGTAAGAACCTACTATGGTTTCAGAACTTGCTGGCAGAAATTTGCCATTTTAAAACCCAAAAATATAACCTGTTTAGTGTTAACAGCACCATTAGCTCAATGCACCTTACCTTAAGAATTGCCTCCACTGATCAAGAAAACTTTTTGAAATGGCACAGGCAACGAATGGATCCTGACGAAATGTAGCGAAAATTAGAATTTTACTGCAGGCTACAAATTTTTTTGAACGGAAACTAAAAAAAATACTAAGAAATGTATTTTTTTCTACATCTTGGAAGGATACAGCTCACTGGAAGGCTATCATTTTCCCGCCATTTAGACTGTTGCAGCTCTATTTTGCCGCCAAAAATGACCTCGAGATGAACTAGACGAGCAAGGCTTTTGCGACTGAATTTTAGATAATTAAATATGTTACTTACGTCGTTATCAAGTGACGGCCGATTCCTGTCGAGATACAGTTGACTAACAGCAGCTCTCTGCTCTGATGCGAGCAATTTGTACGTCTCATTCTTCAGTCGTTCTTCCTCGTCTTCTGCCTGTGTAGTTAAAAAGAACATCTTTAAACAAAATCCCATCTTCTTTAGCAGTCACTTTTAAATACCTGTTTGCGGCTATTACTGGTATGGATCTGTGTCACTATGGCATATAAGATTCGTACCTGGCACGACCTACATACTGGGTGAACAGCTTGAAACTCGGGTGCGCAAGAAAAGTAGTACTTTAATCTCTGCCACACGACATCTGGTACAAGCCTCCGGCAAGACTCGTCCGAAGAAAGGTCTCCTGCAATGTAATCAAGAAAAAACGCCTGTTGAAGCTATTCTAGAAACCTGTTTCGCTGCAAGAGTTCATTGGTGAATCTTCTGTTATTACGTTTACTCTCCCTGTATTACACTGTCACAGTAACGCAACATTGAATTGTTACCTTAGCGCAACATTGAATCGTTTTTGCGACGCAACATTGAAATGGTACAGAATCATGATGATCATGCAAGAATGTCGAAATCCGAGTGTTGAGCGGACAATTGTAGTAGTAGCGCTTTCGTCTTATGGCAATGATGTGAAAAGGATGGTATTGTAAATACCTGAAACACCGACATTCCTCATGTAAACTTACCGTGCTCACAAAGCAAGTCTTCGTTGAACTTAGAATCGCTGTCATCTTCGTCCTCCTCAGCACCAATCTCCTGTGGATTCTCGTCTATCTGCTGAGGTGCCTTCTCTTCTTCCGTCATGCTAACATAATGATCTTCAATTCCTTTGACCTTAACTTCATCATCTTCCTCCGCGTCGTAATTGGCTGTAACTTGACATCTGTCCATCAAACTCTGGCGTGCCTCTTCATGATGGATTGCTAAAGCTTTCCATCTCAGAAGTGACCGCCGACCAACCCAAAAGAACTTGTCACTGCAAAAAAGAACGAAAAAACGAGCTTATAAAACAACCATGTGAACCAGAATCATGTGACCATTGGAATAGCGCAGCACTGGGGTTGCTTGTTTTATTTTGTTTGCTTTATTTTTTGCCATTTATAAATATATTTACAAACTTTCAATGCATAAGACAAGGAAGCCAAAGGAACCTCAAGGAAAGGACTACCTAAAGATACCTAAGACTTAAACAAAAAATGCTGTCATCACCACACAAAATGATCATAATTTAGGATAAAAAGTAGTTAAGCATAGCAAAACGCGCAAATGCGCAAAAGCAAAGAAAGACAAAAAAGCGAAAAGAAGCACACACAAGCACACTAAAAAAGTAAGATATACTGATACCAAGAAAGATGACGAGTGTAGAGGTGAACACAGCAGTACTATGGGCACTTTGAATTTCAGTGCTCGGAGACAATTAATATAATTTGGGGCCTTCAAAACGGAGTGCGAATTTCCTTAAATTTGTCCTACAGCAAGGCAAATGGAAGGTTAACTACCTGAGTGATGTTTGAGACTTCAAAGTATCGGACACAAACTTGTAATCTTCAGCCAGTCTGGATTCGAAACGTATTCTTCTGCATTGTTCTTTGACACAGTTAATACACATTGAGTCACTAGATAATAAAAGTATAAAGTAGCAAGATTATTCACTCCGGCAGTGAGGCTGAGACATATTTTGGCATTTTTAGTTTGTTTTCGCCGAACAAAATGAGTCTTAATTCCCTCATTAAACCTTTTTTTCATTTTCTTATATTTTCTGAGTATTATAGAACATACAGGAAAATTATATAACTACCTTTGAAGTCTTGGTAGACCACCATATTTTCTGAATATTTCATCTGCCTATAGAAAAAGCAAGAACATGAACTTGAAAGCAGTTGAAGTAAATAACTGGGAATTTCTCTAAATATTGACAACTTACAGCTTTGATGGTAATTCGCTTGGCATTCAGAACTTGACTTGGATTGAGTCTGGAGTAAAAACGAAAAAACTAGTTGGCTCAAAACAACATTATATTGCACTTTGTAACCTCCTAAAAGCGACCTGGTTGCCTACGGGATGTGGTCGCTTACGAGGGCTTAGACCATATTGGGTCATAATTTTGCCTCGTTAGCATATGGTAACTTCCGACACTTTAAACTGTTTTATTCTACTTCCCGTTGGGGAGGTGCGGTGGCCTCATGGTTAGTACGCTCGTCTCCGGATCGAGTGGTCCGGGTTCGAGCCCTGGCCGGGGACATTGTGTTGTGTTCTTGGGCAAGACACTTTACTCTCACAGTGCCTCTCTCCACCCAGGTGTATAAATGGGTACCGGCAAACTTAATGCTGGGGGTAACCCTGCGATGGACTAGCATCCCATCCAGGGGGGAGTAGAAATACTCCTAGTCGCTTCATGCTACAGAAACCGGGATAAGCTCCGGCCTGATGGGCCACTTGGCTCGCATGCAGACTTTACCTTATTCTACTTCCCGTTGAGAAAATTTTCGTCTCTTGTACTAACCAGGAATGCGATAATGTTTCAACACGTTATTATCCAGTTTCCGCTCTATTATCTGTCAAGTGGTTGCTTACAAGAGGTGAAAAACAAAAGAAAATTTCAAACTTTCAGCCCTAAAAGTGGTCGCAGTCGCATATAAAGTGGTTGCTTACAAGAGGTTCCAAATATAGTGATTTGACTCGGAAACTTTTGGTATTTTGGAAACTGGTCGCTGAGGTGAGGTGAGTTGGACTATACTTGTAATCACTTACTTTCCATGACAACAGAGCAGAGACGAATTGTCCACTGGTGGTGTTTCAGTTTTCTCGTTCATCCAATCTTTCAACCATTTTGTCAAAATCCATTCATATTTGGTTTCTGAATAGTGAAGAAAAAGCAACAAATCTCTCTCTATTTAACAATTAAATTATGAGCTCGAGATTTCTACGGATTAGTCATACAAAGGCCTCATCAACTATCGCCTCATAGAAATCGAGAGCAAATAATCTAATTGTTTTAGTAGAATTCTCACTAAAATTTCCTTCAAATAATGATTCCAACTATTTCTGGTGTTAGTAAAAAACTTCATGCTTTAGAGGATTCTCGCAGACTAAATTAATTGAATGTAAATTTAACATTTGCAGTTGTGTACACTCATTTATCGGTTTCTTTCAAGAATTTCGAACTTTTTAATTCAAGAAACTGTAAATGCCCTCCTTTTAGTCTTCCCAGGAATTTTGTTTATTCATTTGTTTCTAAATATTCTTTCAAAACTTCGGAGAAATGAGGAAACATTGCAATTTTGTCGACCATACCAACTTGAAGCCACTGCACACCAATGGCTGATAGTGTGCAGTGGCTCAGCCAATCAGATTACAGCATTTGCGTTAGTATACCAGTAGAATTCTACTAAAAGTCGTTGCTGGACTGTTGCCTAGCAGCAAAACTTTGATTAGTTGTTGGCATCTTTACATAAGGTTTCCCTTTCTTAACCAATCAAAAGCCAAGTTAATCTGGGACTAGGAGTAGTCAAAGTAGTCACCTGCTGTTTAATTACACACATCGTTTTTCTGTGACTGACATGTCTTGTACTCTAAGCGCTCCCCAATCTTCTTATGACTGTATGTTGATCATAGAAAACATGAGAGTTCTAACCATTATCAACTTACCCGAAGTTACTGGCATGTCCTGATATAGCTTTCTTATCTCAGCTTGCCTTGTCTTTCCTTTGGAGACCAACTTTGCCTTTAAGTCAAACACAGAGTGTATGCATTATTTCACAGCTTTAACCCACCAGCTGAGTGCTGCCAAACCCAGGCCTTCAAATCTGAGGTTTAATACACCTTTTAGCCAATGAGATCAACATACACAGTTACATTGCACACAGCTCAAAATAACCTTGAAATCCATCTTGCCCTTCGAACAAGTAGCTCTAAAATGTTGTTTGCCCTGGGCAAGTCTTAGTTAACTTTCTTTTTACTTACTTGGTAGAAAACTTGCTTGGGCCTTTGCCCATTGGGCAAATGAGAATGAAAACTTACTTGCCTGGCAGGAAAATCTACTTGTCTCAGACGACCAGATGGCACTTTTTTCAAGCCCTGATTATACACATATCATGCCCTTACCCGAAATGCTTTGACTTGCGTAACCCAATGTTCAAACCGACTATTGTCAGTTGCTACCAGCTCTAGCACATGAGACGGAACTTCAACATCATCATCCTCACTCCCTTTAATAACAAAGGCAAAGTTTGCATTGAGAAACTTAACCTGTCCAGAGGGTGAATATCTGTTATTCAAAGCATACATCATTTACATTAAGGGTGGGTTGGCCCAAGATTTGTCCAAATGCTCAACCAGGAATTTCTTTAGATTAGTTTTCAACTGACAACAATAGGGACAGAAAAATGAGAAAGAAGTTGTGGTTTACCTTCCCCCTACCCCCCACCCCTTTGCAAGTGCAGTGTATAAATTATACCAGAGGCAATTAGGGAATATAATTTTTTAGTGATTCAGCTTTACAGACTAGCTATCAAAACTTTTGTCTTGGTCAAATTTGCCCTTAAAATTAGAGCGAAAACTATCAAATGCTCCCTTACCAACACCCTTATGTCCTTGGAGGGTGTACACCAACGTGTAGGCATTCTTGGACACATGGTAACCTTTTGCACATTTGGGTCTTTTAGCCAGCTTAATGGTGGTATCTGGAACAGATAAAAGGAGCATGGACATAACACAGCGGTATTATACAGGTCTGTAAACTATCTTAGTTTACTAAAATATCTGGAGGTAACTAGTGTTGGAAAGATTTAATTTTTTTATTATATCAAATGAAATAAGAAATCTATTAAATGGTGGCATGTTTGAGGAACACGCATACAAGTGCTTCCACACCAGACTCCTCCCCACTGGATCAATTAACTTGCCGACTCACTCTTTGATCACATGTGAGTAAAGAAAGCTTAAGAAAAGAAATAAGCTTGACAATAACTTAATAAAGGGTGCATAACCTTCATAAAGAGGACGAGAGGGAGGGGGTTACATACCCGCAGAATCTTCATCTTGCGACAGTTTTAACTTTCCCTGCATCTTAACAATGTCCTCATCATTAAACTTGTACCATGAGCCTGACTGAAAAAAGAAAAAACATTGGCAAAGCATCAGAATCAACAGCTTTCCAACACATCTACTGAAGATAAAATAATTTCCTGTTGAGTCTAAGGCAAACCTTTTTATCTCTGATGTGAGCCACGTAGTGTCCTGAATAAGCACTCACTCCAAAGTGGATCAACACTGCACTCAACTCGTAAACTGAGTCAGATCCTGAAGATAAAATGAAACATATTTCATTATACATGCAAGCCTGCAAATAATTTTTGTCTCTAGGCAGGTCATTTGTCAGGACAAGGACCAGTTTTGACCTGACAAAAAGCCAGTCTGGTTGGACAAAAAGAATTGTTTGTCGTTAGAAATTAAAAAGAGACATTTGAGACATTTTGATATTTTAGTGTAGACTCTTCGCCAAAATATTGGTTGCAAATTCGAAAAGCTTACAAGTAAACTGAGTGTAAAATCGGTACTAGCACCAGCAAGGGGACCTTTACATTACTTCTGGTATTATTTTACCTGTTGAAAATTGACAAATTTACAAATGTTTATACCCCTAGTCACACAAGCGTTTCCAACGTAACAAGTTTCCCAAGATGTGTAAGGAAAATGGGAAAAGCGATGAAACAATCTCCTGCGTGGACATTCAGAGACTTGAAAATTGGCTGAAATGAATTCTTCGACTTTTTCTGAAAGCAAGTTTCCTCTGGATGTTTTTGGGGTCAATTGAATAAAAAATTTACGTAATTATTTAAAATGTGGAATTGGAGGTGGTCGTGACTATAAAGCGTGACTAATCTGTACATTCACGCTTTTCACAAAAACATTTCTGTGGTACGGAAACTGTATTTCAACCACACTGACAGACATAAAAAAAACTATAAGAGTTAAAAATTAAACTCATTTTTGATCATATGGATTAGAAAAACATTTGGTCACGTTTTAGAGGTTTTAAAGTTTTTGAAAGCAATTGCATTCCTGAAGATAAACGAAACGTGAGTATCTGGGCCTTGTATTCAATTTCCATACTATTATAATTTCGGGTCAATGTATTACGACGGAAAATTAATTCCACAACACTTGGTAGCAACAAACAACGAGTAATTAAATAAGACCTCAGTTTTTAGTAGTTTTTCAGATGAACGTAATTCAGACTAAATGGGGCTTCATGATCTTTCACAACGCCACCGTAAATTAACATGTAGGGATAGTAGCGCTGATGTGATGTGTTTACAATTCGACATAATTATAACATTTGAGATGACGCACTGCACGTGATAAAATTCTTAGAATTAGAATAAAAACAAAACTGATAACAAAGCTTTTTTGCGTAGTATTGTGTGGCAGTATAACTAAATAACTTGTCCCATATTTGGCCACAAATTTCCAGTTAAAATATTTCTCATTTTAGCAGAAATGCCCGGTCAGAGTGTCTGACCAGGCTAAACTTTTACCTGTCAAAACCTCAAATTTACCGGACAATTGTCCGATGACTGACTGTTATTTGCAGGCTTGTACATGTAATTACTCAAACATGTATCATATTATTTTATAAAGTTTTTCAATGTACATGAGTTGCTTACCAATGCATCCATTTTTCACATGGTCCTTCATATCAAGGACATCAGGAAACTGAATGAACGAGTTCAGTTTCTTCTTGTAGCCTGTTTTCCTGTTAAAAAAATAATAAAGAACATTTTTGGTTTATACATCCTCAGAGAAAAATTCTGTACTTTTATTTTTATTTTTTTCATCCAATCAGCAGTAAAACCAAAACATATGCCCACTTCATGTTTATGCTTGATTGGTTAATTAATATTCTGTGTGTTACTTACTTGCACTTGATATGATTTAAAATTTTAAAAAGTCATTATGCTAAGAAAACACAGTACTCTGATATTCCCACCTGTCAAACACAAATCGTAATAGTTGAAGATTGAGAACTGGAGGCAGGGAGTGCAATTCAATGTAGCGAGCAGCATTCTGTTTGCTGTTACAATGGGTACAGTAATATTGATTATCACCATCTAACTTCTCTTCCTGTAAAACAAAATGAGAATTAATAAAAATTAGTATTTATTACCAATCACATGCTTCAAGACAAATACAACTTGAAACAAATATAAAGCATAGCAGGTTACAATTTGAAATATTATACCTAACCTTTAGAAACTCTTTGATGCACTGGTTGAGTGACGAGTGTCCTTGTATGTTCAAATCCAGCTCGTAAAAGCGAGATAGCCTCTTTGATTTGTTCCCACAGCTGTGACATCTAAAAAGAAAAGAATTTTAGAAGATGTACAGCAAAACAAACATTTCACAATATTGATTCAAAGAAAAATTCAAATTGCAGGAGGAGTTATTTTCAAGAAGTCTTCTTTTGAGTTTTCATTAATAACTCAAGGCAGCCCTGAAAAAGTGCAAGGAAAATTTTATCTCCGTGGAAAACCCATGTTTTACCAGCTGGCCTGATTAACAGCTCTGTAATAGATTCAATTAGTTACAACTGAATTAAATAAACTTGGAAAAAAAAAAAGAAAAGATTTTTATCAAATGAGAACATTTGCACTCTTGGCTTACTCTGTGACGTAAAAGTATTCTCCACCAAACTGAGTCTGAACAACATTCTGCACCTCAGGCTCAGCCTATAAAAATAGAAGTGAACAAATTATAAGGACCCTTGATCTTACCTGAATTAAGTTTGTTGTGCATTATGCTCAAATTTAACTCAGTATTCATATACATGTTTAGAACTAACCTGTTTTGAGAAAGTTTCTTCAAGTAAAGATGTAAAAAGTTTGCTAAACTCCTGTGCATCCTAAATCAGGAAACATCCGATTGAAAACAACAAGACAATCAAAAAGCATAGCAACCAATTATCAGATTAATAGACCTTGTAGATTTTGTGGATGCAAAAACAACAAAAATATTTTCCACATACAAGCTTTGGACCAAAACAAAAACAAAATTGTGAATAAGAACCTTTAAGCTTCAATATTTCAAGTCAAGTAATCTTGATTTAAGTAAATGTTGTAGAAATCACCATGTACCTGCTGCTGTGCAGTATCCAGTCCTAAACTGTCCACAAATGGACTGGGATCAATGTATCTAAAGAAAGTGAAATGTACTGTTTACACGACTGAAGCAGATATTAAGTCTTTCCTGAGCCTGATGGTTCGACAGGTCTGTGTTTAATAAATTATTCTGATGTCTGTTGCACAAAGACACCATGAGACAGTATTGCTACAGGCTGTTGACGGGAAGTTGGTCTACAGTAGTTTTGTCAGGGTTATCTTTTTGCCAGCTCAATATGCCGTTATAGAGCTCACTTCCCAGTGGAGGGAGGACTCCCATTAAACAAGGATGGGGATGTTCCTCGGAAATTTTGAAAAGAACCCCCAAGAAGTACCAATGCCCTGTTTTGTGGGCATGGCTTGAAATTTTTTACATGCCTAAGCAGTACCAATTCTTAAAAAACACATTACCTGACATTGACTTAATTTTTTTGGCTCAATACCCTGAACACCCTATGAGGTACCAAAATCAATTTTTTTTTAACCACCAAAAGGTATGATGAGCACCCCTGCGCTTCTTGCATGTATATAGGAGTCTCTACCCCACTCCTTCATGGCACACTTGCTAAAATAGAGAAATGTGGGACTGTGGGAATTTGTTGATATGCTGAAAATCTGTTCAGCTGCCAAACTAACACTATGCATTTGGTAAAACTACTAGCAATTTATTTGAGTTGTCCTTTGATATGACAAGCCATATTCAAGTTGCCAAATAGTCAGGATTTAGTAAAACACACATGGACATTTTTATTTGAACAAGACTATACAGCCCTGTTGCATACATGTACGTACCTTCGAAAACTGTATTGTAACTGAGCAAACAGCAACTGAAGATGACCGCAGACTGTCGTTGGTGCTTCCTCTGAGCTCAGCACGGCGGTAGAAGGAAGTAATGGGACCAGTTGGTTGTTTGATGCTTGATCGGGTGTTACAGCAATAGAGAAAGGCTCATCCAGTGCTTTGCTATCCTCACTTTTGTGGTTGCTCAGCTTAAGAGAGTCTTTTGTGTTTGTAACACTCTGTGATGTTGGCAAACCATTCACAGCTAAAGATTTAAAGGAACAAAAGAGAAGATGGATTTTAGAATAATTTTTAATATTAATTAAAACAAACTTTGAGAACCTTCGGTTAATGAGTTAAACATATCACAATGTAGCATCAACATCTAACTTCATGAGCTCATTGAGGTTATTTGCATTGCACCTAAAAGCTGAATGGTAAAGTCACCAGGGAGTACTTACATCTGTTATCTTCTTGTTTTGATTTACATCCAGGAATCGTAGGAGAGATATATTTGTACATAGCTGAGCGAAAAACAGGATTATGAAACCAGACCTACAAGAAGAAACAAAAGTGATTTGTGACATGTAGAAAAAGACTCATGTGTATGTTGTGTCTTATTTGTGTTTGTAACACCTCCATGTGGGCTTACAACATTTAATAACAAGAGATTTTGCTGAAAGACATTTGGTACTTCAACACGCTTCTCTTTAAATTAGCTTACCTGTAGAAATGTGTTCACATAGCATGTGGCACCAAGGTTCTTGAGACCAACAAAAGCATTCTAACAAGGGGAAAACAATCCAGATGTTCAAATCTGATATAAGATAGTACTGTACATAATCTATCAGTGAAGACAAGGCTTGAAAAAAACTTGAATTCCAGCTAACCCTTGGGACAAGTAACTCTCAAATTTTGCTTGCCCTGGGCAAGTCTTAGTTTGCTCTTTTAACAATTTAGTTGGCAGATAACTCGCCTGATCCCTTGTCCATCAGGCAGTAAGAATGGCAAGTTACTTGCACAGAAGGAAAATCTACTTGTCCCTTTCCGTGCTTTTTTGGAAATATATGCTATGCAGGCTACCCCCTCCCAGGACCATGTACTAACATGAAGAACGCAAGGTAGATACTTAAATTGCTTATAAATGTGTTACCTCAGGTCTTCTTTCATTTTCTGGATCTTCACAATTCAACCAGTAGTCATCTGGGAATGGAATAATTACATATATATTGTTTTGCGCATCTTACAACTTGAAGTTTATCAATGCTGGTGATTAATTATTTTATTAATTAAAACAGGACCAAGTTACTGGTAGCCATGAATAGATGAATTTCTGCAAACTAATAAGCTTGAAACTGAAAATGACTGAAAAAGGAAACCACAAAACAAACCATTATTGATCCAATCTATATCTCAAATTCTAAAATTTTCATTTTTCATTTTTATTTTTTCGCTTTTGTGATAATTGCACAGCACAAAAACTTTCTTAGTTATAATCAGCCAAACCCTTGTGAGCTGCATTTAAAAATTCATGCAACAACCCAAGTATGCAAGTTTGACAAGCATGCATCCCTTAAAGGTGGCAAGTCTCTCAAGATTTTTTGACACATTGTCTAGGCTAACTGGGCGTTAAATGGTAGATAGACTAACCAAGGCGCTATCAAGGCTGACTAAATAATTTGCTATTTGGTCTTGCACTGATAAAAGGTGCTTTTGCTTCTGAAACGGCCACCCTGATATAAATTAAATATAGGTGTCTGTCTGTCTTAAATGACCAGTGATTCATTGAGATATGAGTCGTCGACTCATTTAACCCTTTCATAAATTGGGGGTCACCTTAGCTTGATAATAATTTATGCTGCAGCTTATTAGCTAAGTACCTTTTATTTCACCAAGCCAAAACTTTTCTCCAAGGCAATTGAAACAGTTAGGATTGGCTTTACAATTCCTCCTGTGAAAAATTAGAATAACAATAAACAACTAGTATAAATTTTTCACGGGATGTACGTTATTATAGAAACCAGGAACTATCAATTTTAGCGTTACTGTAAGTCATTTCAATGGATCAATGACAGACGGAGCGATAAAAACACAGACAGTGTATCAAATATCACCTGCAATTTCCCTGAGAACAACCAGTCGTATTTACCCGGTAGGCGCTCTCGATATTTTCTCTTGTGATATTTTCGGGTTCCGTGTGATCAGCCCATTCCCAAGCTTGCTTTACTACATTTCCCTGTTGTTTCCGATTTGTTGTTCGACGCGCCATCTTGGATTTCTCCTTCCCGCGCCGTGCGCGCGCATTTTGGAGCGTAAAACCGGCGAGTCCGTGGGCTCAAACAGTCCCATGCCGCTCTCCCCGCTCTCCTCGCTCTCTCCCCGTTTCGGTCAGTTCAGGCAAATTTGTCAGAAAACACATTTGTGCACTACGCTATAAACCAACTACAGATCTGTGATAAATAAACCGACCATGCGACCATGGGAAAGCTGGCGTGGAGGTGGGGGGAGGGGGGGGGGGGGGGATTTGATCAGCATGCACCAAAAAGACACAACGTATCTATATTGAGTTTCATCATTATTCAGCGCACTATCATTTCGAGAAAGACTCGACTGCGTAGCAGCTGTTTCCTTTCCTTTTCCAGGCGGACTGATAAAACAAGCGAGCGAGCAAGCGGGCGAGCGAGCGAAACGCTTGCTACCAAGGCTACTTGGCTTTTCGTTATATATGTGAGATATGTGTAGAACTGAAGATTACCCACCACAATATTACGAAACATTTGAACAAATCTGGCACTGATTCTTTTCTTTTACGTCAAGATTTTAATCAAATTTCCGCTCTCAAGTGGAAGCAGGTCAGTGACTGAGTTCAGACAACTGCGCCTGTCAACACACTAATCCGTCACGAAAACGGAACTTCTCGAAAACGCTCTTCAAACTGGTTTAATTTTGAAGACGAATCTTTTCGAAAACAATGACGTTACGATAATCATGATATTTCGCTGCCCGAATTTTCCTCAAACACATCACCTTTTAATAGTGTGGTCGCCTCTACAGTGCGTGACAATGCTTGACAATGCGTGACAATGCGTGACGAAACGTGACGGATCATTGAACCGTAGAGGCAGAGCAGGAAAACAAAACGTGACGCGGGTAATTATTTTGGCTGGATCGTTGTGAAACAATGCGTCATATCTTTGGTAATTGACAGAAATTTCTTTTTAAGTAATTGGGAGTAATCCTCTGCCCGTATTTAATTTGACGTTGGCTATAAAGCTCAACTCGATACACGACCGAGCTCCAGGCGAAGGCATACAAAATGTCGCAATACGCCGGTGGATATCCGTCGAGCGATTTGAGCCGTGGAATGACTCTGAGAAATGCTAGCGAAAATCGAAGGCTTGTTGGTCATCTTCAACATCTTGATCTGCAGCTCCATCAGAATCTTGTGAATATGCAAGCAGAGATTATGCACTTGAAACTCTCGCGCAACGGAATGCAACACTCACGAATACGGCGACCCAACACAACAATGGGAAAGAATCTAACTGATCCTAGACACGTGCAAGAAAGGCAGCTTCGCGCGGCTGTTAGGATCTCACCTCTTGCTGTACAGGGCAGCAAAAGAGAAATTTCAAAGCCGTTTTTACCACAAATTAGCACAAAACAAACTGCTTTGGTTGGCAAACGAGCGGAAGGTGTCGAAACGAGACCTAACTCCTCAAGGCATCCCGGCAGTCCCCGACGATTTCGGGAACTATCGACCGATGGCGCTAATCCTTTGTCCACTAACACTACAAGTAATCTATACAGACCGAGGTCCACGCCAGACTTATGCATATCGCCAGCAAAATCAGAAAGCAGGCCAGCTACAAGCAAACCAATGTCTGACTCTGTCGCGGATGGGGGAAGCACTCGTTCTCTTGATAAAACCACTTCGCGAAGCCGAAGTTCCGAAGTTATATCGCAGCCCTCCTTGGAGTTAAGTGACCGAGTTACTGATTTCTTAAAGAGACCTAACACCAGCTCAGGGGAGCGAATCAAAGAGGGGGAAAATGAACAAAAGCAGTCTGAAAAATGCGTGGTACCCACGATAAATGTCGAAGATCAAGAACAATCTAACGAAGAAATTGAAGAAAACCCTGACGAGAGCATACAAGCAGTCAATGAGGGCGACAAAGGTTATCTGCTAGACGCAGAACTGTTTCGAAACTCTCTTCTCTTAAAAGCTAGTCGAGATGATGACTTTTCTAGATCTATGCCGGATTTATCGAGTCTGGGATTCATGGACTTTAATGAAGTTATTGATCAGCGTCTTCGAAAAGTCAAAGAGGAGATTCCTTCTGAAGAAGAAATGAGAAAAATTCGTTATCTTAGATTTCGGGACGAGCCAGCACCCCTTCCTATTTTATCAGTCTTTGAGAAAGAGAATATTCAAGAACTGGATAAAATTAACGAGTAGAAATTAAATTTTGATAAATGAGTAGGAGACCTATAAAAGATTTAACAATGGCTACAAGTTTATAAGCCGTTACGGTATCAGACACTTGTCTTATGGACAAGCAATAAACCCTACTCATAGCTGACAGGACGCTTTACTATACGGTATGCAAGCAATATTTTGGTGTCTAATTCCTTTTACTATTGCATGCTAAGTCTTTGTTATTGTGTTTTGACAGGGCTGGCTTACCTACCTACTTAGAACAACATAATAGAGAACCTCGGCGTCTTTGTGAACCACAAAAGAAGAAATTGAAGTTTTAATACTAAGCGTTGTTTTTACATTAGCGCGTCTTATTCTTGGAGGTCATTGAAACCTAAGAATTCTCTTCTTCAGGCAAGTGTGAGTAGACATGACGTAACAAAAATTGCATACTTTATAAACCATACTTTCACACTGTTCTTCTTCAGCTTCTTTGGTCCATGAATTACTTTTGTCAAGTAGGAACAAAACAATTTCCTTGACGACTTCGGAATTTTCGAAAAAATGTCGAAAACTCTTTGTGTTGTTTTCTTTTTGGCTGAACTCGTTAAGTTCTGCCCAGTCGCACGAATCACTGAGATTTTTGAAAAAAAATCGTGAAGAATTTGAAAACAGCGTTGTTTTTTTGTGTGTTCCTAAAATATTTACGTATTCTTTAATTTCTACTTGAGCATATAGTTTCACGCTAGAGGGGAGAGCTTTGTTTTATTAAGAGAAATAAACAAACAATTTATCACAGGAACCAATCTTTATTATCCAAATGTTTGTAAGTCTGGCATGATGTGAATACTATGACGTCAAACAAGGTCACTGATGTTATTAGACAGTTTGCGGTCCTTTGTCAATGAAAATCCAGGTTATTACCGAGTACATTGTAGAAATACACATTGTAAAGGGTTTTGTGTGGCTTGTAACCGAGCAAGCTTATATTTGGGAGAATTTATGAGCGGCCTAAAAGCATTTGGAAACGGAAGAATGTCTCTTTTGCTGTGCACAGAATTCTGTAACGGTCTTAGTTCACTTTCTCCTCCGATCCGAAGAGCTGCCTTGACCGTGGCCTGCTATCGCAGACGTATTTCCGGCTCCGCGGACAAGCGACAGCCGGAAATACGTTTGCATTCGCAGGCCTGACCTTGACTGTGTCAGCTAGCAGTTCGGGGGTTGGGGAGAGTGGAAGGAGAACGCGCGGGAAACGCTTCTCGTCCACCTTTTCACACCTAACAGACCTGGTGGGACCCGACCCAGTGGGTTACTTTGCCCTCCCTGGTAGATATTTGTTTCTATAGTTATATCAAGATTAGGTGGAAAACAAGTATAAAAATGTCGATCAATCTGCCGAACGTATTTGACAAAAATTGTCGTTTTAGAACACTAGAAATGGCGTTTCAGAGTATCAAGATTCCAAAATGTATTAATTTTTCAATAACCGGTTTAAAAAGTTTCTATTGTTCACGAACTTTGCTGGAAATAAACGCTTCTTGAAGCATGCAGTGATCACTAGGAATGATGACAAACTATGTTTTCCAGTGGTTCAAATTCTAAGCCTTGCATTGTTACTGAACCTTTCATGCTATGATTCGATCCATGGCTCAAAATACATCCCTCTTTTCCACTGCGTTCTGGCCAAAACCTTTCGGTAGCAACTTATACCAAGAGAATGGGTTCTAAAGAAACCGTTACGCTGAGTCACCGAGCAAGTGGTTTAAGTTGTTACCGTGTACTGTTATAGAAAGCTTGACATAGTTTTGGGAGCTTGCCTGTGATGAATTTGCAATATTTCTAGCCGCGTTGGGAGAATTCTGATCCAAGGAGCGCTCTGTTTGACGGTAAAAGACAAGATAGCTCAGAGGTCCTTTGGTTATATATTTATGCCTCTCTGGAGAATTTGGTTCTTGGTCAAAGTGTGCACGTGTATTTCTTCATTGCTGTCTTTTTCAATTTGTTACTGGAAGTGTTAAGAGTGTTAAAAGTTGATCATCGATGGTTTAAGAGGGCATGCACAGTGGAGAAACAAGAAGGCAGCCAGTGCAAAGGATAACTGATTATCCGATGCTTCGGAATTGTCACTTGGTGCAAAATACCCACGTCTAAAAAGCTATACAAAGTTTTTCAACCGTTCGGTAAATCTTAAGTTTATTTTAGTATTTTCGTTTCCTGTCAGATCCCTAACTGAGTAGAAAAACTGGCTAAGACCATGTAATGGGTGAACGAAGAGCTTTGAAAAAGTCATTTCACGTTTTGTAGCTCTTTTTTAAGCGAAGTACAGCAAGGAACGTTCATCGACACGCGCGAGCGCGCGCGTGTCGGCTTCCGCGCAAATTAACTCTAGCGCGAGGTTGGTTTTTCCATTCATTTAATTGCTTCTGTGACGTTTAATTGAATTTTAATGAGAACATGGATTGAACACGATCACGCCAGCGCCACTTATCACAAAGTGGCCAGCCAAGCTACCAATCCATCTCGGTATGGATTGTTTGCCAGAAATAGTCATTTTACAAGTATTTTCTTTCCTACCAGTAGCGGACTTGGGAAGGGCTGCCAAGGTTTGCAATGACTGGCGGAGACTGGCGTACGACCACTCGCTGTGGAAGCGGGTCAACATAAAGAGACAAGCTGCTAAACTTGACGAAGATACCTTGCACATGCTTATAAGGACAAGGTTTTCTCATTCCCTTTCAATACTTCACTTGGGTGGCTGTAAAATTTCGCTCGAGCTGCTAAGTGAACTGAACAGAAAATGCAAAAGTTTGAAATATTTGATATTTAGCCGTGGGTCAAAACTCCGACCGCCGACTCCACCTCCGAAGTACTCTGAAGTTACATATGAATTCCCTTCCCAGCTGGAATTGGTGGAATTGAGGCCGATCAAAGGAGATTTCGCCTTCCTGGGACGGATATCAAGGCACTTCTGCGAAGTAAAATACTTGGGTGTTGGAAATAACTCTTCGAAGGGCGCGGTTCCCTCAATGTTTACCAAGATGCAAAGACTGGTTATCCTGGACTGTACGAACTGCGATACAATTACAGACGATGTTATTGGTAAAGTCGCCGAATGCTGCCCGCTCCTAGAATCACTTTGCTTAAACGGATGCAAATACGTCTACGGACGGACCTTTTGTACGCTGTTCCGATCGTGTTCTCGGCTGCGTACGATTCTCCTCCGCTACACGCCAGTGCGAGATGACTGTTTCGTGATCCCTGAGTGGAAGTACGTTCCTGTAGAGGAATTGGATATTTCTGCGTGTTCAAACATAACACAGATAGGCCTCATTAGCCTCGTCACTCACGCCAAGACTCTGAGGTATCTCAATTTGTCCTACTGCGGCGTGGGTCGCGCGGTTACAGACTCGGTTTTACTGCAAATGGCGCGACTCGACACCGGGACTAACTTAGAAATGTTGGACGTGCGGTGGAGTTTAACTCTGACTCCAGAAGCATTGTATATTTTGTCCCGATCCTGCCCTAAGCTGAAATGCTTAGGAGTGTATCAGTCTTCAAGCATCAACCCATCAGCCATGGCAGAGGTCTTAAGAATGCTTCCCAAGCTAGAGGTTCTGGAATACGGAGCGTTTGGTAAAGCCAGTATCTCCGAAAGCATGTTTTTTCCGAACCTCATTCGCCATTGTGAATCTCTCGAGGCGGTGTCCCTCATAAACTTTGCTTCAATGGACTCGGTTGCGGACGCCGTGTTGATGAACGCGCTGGTCGAGAACTGCCGTTGTCTTAAACGTATAAATCTTTGTGAGCCAGATCCGACATTACTCGATTTAGTGCAAGAATTACCTCCATCCTCCAGGGCAAAGGTGACGCAAAGATGGCAGTGTGTTCTACCGCCACCAGATCACACTCTAGATGCTATTATCGCCAGATTAAAATACAATCCTCCACATCCTCCTCATCCTTAGCGCTATAATTTCAAAGACGCTGCAAAAATGAATTTTACATATGCAATCTTAAATACTTTATTCGTTTATGTGCGCTGGTTTTTTTGTGTTACTATAGACCAGAGTCATTGCAAAAATACCATGGACATTTCTCTACTGAAACGTGAAAGATTTTTTATTCAGACAATTCATTACAGAATCCATGAATATCATGGTGTTACCTGTAAAGTTATCAATTTTCACTCTCAACTTCATTCACATTCGCATTCACATTCGCTTCTGGTCGATTTTAAGTCGTTGTTAGTTAGGCGAAGTTATCATTTTTGAATTCATTTGCAACTGGACTGAGTGGATTTCTGGAGTTAACACTAAATGAAGAGAATTCATTGCATATGAGTATTTTCAGTTAGGAATCATTTTTTTTATGTGCATCACTGTAATAAAATGGCAGTTTGTTCTTTGAGCTTTGTTAACAGTCTTTAGAAGTTCTTGTTTTCTTATAAAAATTCTGTTGCAAGCTTAAAGAGGGCAGACACTTTAATCGGTAGTGCGGTGTGTCGAGCTATGTATAGTGAGATAGGGAGCTTAGTCCATACAGTTTCACCAACCCTTTCCCCTCCCCAAAGTGTACCCTTTTAAGCTTTTAAAAATCTGCATTTCGCACCAGCAGTGCAAATCAAGAGTCTAGGGAGGGGTTGGGTCGAGAATCGAGCCGACGTTCGTCACTGTCTGAGAGGGCGCGGTTACAGTGGTCTTACAAGTCATACAAAGCCCGCCTTCTTAGACAAAATTTGTCTATAACGTAAGAAATAACAGGGATGTTTAGAACGCAGACAATTTAAAACGTTTGCGCTTTCCTTAATTTTTATTGTACTTACCAAACAACAAACAATGTCATATATAGTATGTACGTCCTTGCGAAAAAATAAGGATAAATAATGTACACAAAACTATCAATTACAAATTTCGACACGGTTTTGAAATGATATCACTTAACTATCGAGCCTGATTTTAAAAAGAGGAGGAAACAAAGAAGCTGTAGTTAAGGGGATGTGTCTTATAACAATGATTTCTGACGCAAATTAATGGTTTAAAAATATCCACTAATTATTTGAAAGACCTAGGCATCTGTAATGATCCTAATTAATTCGGTTTGCGATTACAATATAATCCTGTATAACGATTTCTCAATAACGTGTGTAAATAGAAGCCGATAATTTCTTTGAAAAGTACTTAATGATAGAGAAACAACGAAAATTAACAAGATATAGGAACCGAACTATGTAAATGCATATATCCTCACATGAATTCAAGATGCAAGTCTTTCAGTATAAGATGTAATGAAATGGCTTATCAATTATGAATGAGATGTCGACAAAAACTACATAAATCATGAAATAACTCACGAACAAAGCCGGTGAAGCTTTGCTATGTTCGCTCCCAAATTACCAAAAAGCAAAGGTTTTTTTAGAAGAGTTTCTTTGCCGACTGAAAATACTTTCAACATTGATAATGTTTTCTCGAACTGCGACTTGAGGCGGTTTGGGATCAGTGTACAATCATCTTCGCGATGGATTCTTCCGGAACTTCTTTCACTGGCGCATGTTTTAATAGTTTCTTCGCAAATTGCTGTAGAGTCTCATGTTGCTTGTGTTGCCGAAAATGTACGTTCTGCTGGAGAGGGTTGTGTTACCGAGACGAATTCCTCTTAGAAAAGTAAGTTGAAATTAAATCTAAATGTGATTACTTTTAGTTGAATAAATTGCTATCATGCTATTGTGATAATATTAGTTTAACAGTTTTAAAACCCAAACGAAATACGTTTAAATTGGAACGCGAAGTATTTAATCAGAGTAAATCGTTTGCCAAGTGATTTTACGTGAAGAGTTTTAGTTTGCGATTTTACCTAAATTTTACGATAGTTTGGTCTGTGGTATGTTATGGCTTGAGAAATTCTTCCATGCATGTGTGAAGGATGACTAGATCAAATAAATAATTCAATCAAATCGCTTCTTTCGGAAATTTCTAACGAAACACACGGCGAAAAATAAAATAACCACGCATTGGTCGTATCATGGCTCATTGAAGTGCATTTTATGCTCTTAAAAGGTTGTAAGAAAAACTTAAAGAAAGATAATTTGCTTTGGGTGCTTTGCAAATCGTGGGTTTAAGGTTTAAAGTTGCTTATTGTTTTTAAAAAGATGGGAAGAAAATTGCCATTGGTACACAGTGACAACGTAAAAAACTTAACTATCAACAATTCCTTAGATTCGTAGAATTCTTTCTCGTTCACAGTTTTTATGAAGAAATTTCACCTCAAGAGTGGAACATGATTGAAAAAGAGGCTAGGAAGGTAAAAGGTGAGTTCAACGGGAGTTTCAACTAATATAAGGCATAGAACTGCTAGCCTTCCCTTCGGGAGGGACTCGCACATGAGAAGGACAGGAGTGCTTGTCGTACCTTTTAGGGGTTAAAAAAACGGTTTTGGTACCTCTTAGGGGTGTTCAGCCGCAAAAGGTCCACAGCGGGAGTTTTTACGGTACGTTTAAGGGTATTGAATCGGAAAAATATGACAGGAGATTACGTGTTGTAAAGAATTGCTACCACTTAAGGGTGAAAGAAACTTTAAGCCACGCCCACAAAACAGGATTTTGGTACCTCTCAGGTGTTCTTGACAAAATTTCCCACGAGCAGCCCCGTCCTTGTTTTATGAGAGTCCGCTTCCAGGAGCCTTGCATTGGATGTTAGTATTCTTTCTTAATAATCAAGACGACTAGAAAACCATTTCGAAAGAATTTATTATTCTAAAAACCGATATGTTGTACTTTCCAGGCGACCTAGGGGAGAAAATTGTTTTGGTGGAGACAAATGTTTTGCCGTCTTTCCGAGAACATGTCGCCACCGCAAGCGAGAAGGAGATAACCAAGCCTTCGCGGACATTGGTGGATTATCGGGCAAGCGACTTCATCAATGACGAGGAAAGCCATGAAGCTAAGTCTTCCAAGGAGCGCTTAAACACAAAAAAAATTCGATCGTACACTGAGCCGGATTTCATGGCCGAGATGTGGAAAAATCCTAGCAAGACGAAGCATTTGAGTGGGATATTTCGGAAAAGAAAATATTCGCGTTTTACGAATGAATGTGATGAGGAAGGTTCTTCCGGGGACGAGTACCCACAAGTCAAGTCAAAATTAAATTTGCGGACTAAAATTCTCACGAGGAGGAGTCAACGCCAAAGAAATGAACTAGAAGTTGCCGAGAATGGAACTAGAAGTTTATCTCCTTCATCCATGTTTAACGATTATCATGGACAGATTGAAGCTAGCTTCTCTTTTGCAGCGCACGTGCGGAGGCAAGGTCCCGGATTTTCAGCTAGTTGTACCCAGACCTTGCGCACAGGTGACCTCTGCTCTCTCAGCGACTTGTTTGAAAGCGAAGTTCACAGCAACGTTACTTTTAACCCTCTCTTCGAGGACGACGACGGCGAAGACGAAGAAAACGTCAAACGAACGCGACCGAGGAGGTATCGATTGTACACTATCGACGAGGAATCGGAATATTACGATTCGGGCCCATGATTTTCGCCTGGAAAAACTTATGGGGCAAGTGACAGATAAGCAAAACCGATATGGAAGTAAAAAAATGATCGAATGCCCGTCAAATCTAAATATTAACGTTGAGTTGAAGACTTGTACATGAAGTTTATGTGCAGCATGAAAGTTGATTGCCCGCAAAATTTCCGATTCCAATCCTCAGTCTACCTTTGTTTTATAAAGCGTTTCCACCAGGAGCCCTGTTTCCACTTATCACGTCAATAGCAACCATATAAATTTATTGGAAGAAAGGAAGGTGTTTGCGTAAGAAAAGAATTAAACTCCCACAGGATTGGTTTGGTACACCAGCGAAGCCGCCTTTACATTGTTCCGGGACACCGAAATGGCTGCCGTGACGTCATGTAAAAACGGTCTTTTTGTTGCCTCGGAAATTACTGCTGTCTCCATTGTAGGTCCGCAGGTGTACTTAAGTATTCATCATGCAAAGAGTTTTTGTTTCCCTTGATCAGCGGCGTTTCTGCGCCGGTCGCTTTAACTTTCCCAAGGGCTGAGCTCTGGGTATAGTTAAGTATGGTAAAGTATTTTCATTTCTAGGAGAAAAATAAAAAAAAAAATATAGAGAACTAGAAAAACCATTGCCTTTATGTTTATAATTTAAGAAGCACTGTCACAGTCACTTTTGAACTGCTATAGATTAACACGAATAGCGAACGAACTTCCTTGAAAATAAAGCAGTCTGTATTCCTCTAAGCTGCTATTATTCTTCGAAAAAAGTTGTGTTGTGTTCTTTTTTTATACGAAATAATTTTACCGAACAATTTTCTTTTTTAAACAAGGGAAACGGTATTTGTTCCAAGGTACAAGCTGTCACCTGTGCAGTTTTGATTTTGATATCAAAATAAACGTATTTTTGGTGTCGGTGAAGATCAGTTGTTTGTAATTTTTCGAGCGAAGTACCCGCTGTTCACAGGTCACGTGTGATCAACAAAATAACGAGTGAAGATCGTTCCTTTGAGGGTGTTTGGAATTTCAGTCTCATGACATAAATTCCAAGATCAAAACTTCTTCTAAGATTAAAACTTCTTTTCAACGACAAAAAAGACAAGAAATAAAAAAGGTAAGACATTTCGTTTGCTTCGTTTCAATTTTTACTGAGTAAAGCAACTTTTTTTTATAAAGCAATTGTCTTGGTCGGCTTGCAGTTTTAGCGTTGAGGTTATGTTATGGTGTCAAGGTTATTGTTTTAGAACTGACAAGTATCATTGCTCTTCAAACTGCGTATTTAAAGTCCACGAACGTCCCCTTTCGGAACTTGAAATCACTCAAAGCATTTTATAATTCGTGTTGAAGTTTGATTTTATAAATAATATCTGAGTAACCTTAAACGTTTTCCAGAAAAAAAGAAAAACCGTTTTGGAACGTAGGTGTCAAAAGCTTATAAATAGTCTTCTTTACGGTTTTTATGAAAACAGTCAATTTTGAGAGGAGTAGTTCTTCTTTTCCTGTACACGTTTTCAGTTCAGTGGTTGGCACTAAATTTTTACTTCATTTGCTGTTTCTTTAACTATAAAATTATGACATGTGCTCTATGCCTTTACTTGCCAAAAGTTGCGTCAACCGACAATATTCTTTCCTTTTAAGGCCGGCTTAAACAATTGGTACAAGTTAAAAAACAACACTTCTTAGACTGTGACTGTAATAATGTAAACCTCAGGGCTTGTGATTAACTTGTGTCGAGGGATAATGTGAATCGAATGTTCAGTATTTGTTGTTGACGCAAGGTGCTTGTCACTCGTAAAGGCCTCCCTCGATGATGATGAAAGTTCATTGGAAATATTTTATGACAAACTGTCAAATATTATAAAAGAACGAGACTAAATTAAACACTACTCGATTCTGTGCTCACTTTGCCATTAAGGAGATATACATTACCTGCAAAAAATTTCGGACGTCTTTAATTTCGGAAACTTTCCTGATAGAATTTGTGTTATCCTCCCTTCGGAATATCTGTAAAACCTCGAGTGTGCTGCAAAACTATCCTTTTCACAGGTGTTGTTTCATTCTAATTCTTGTTTTGTTGGCGTAAATTTACTTCAGCTATGTTTCAGCAAAGTGTTTGAAATCTTTGTCCGAGATTTGTCCGAAATGAGATAAAAAGTGTCCGAAAACTAAACGTGCGAAATTTTTCGCAAGTAATGTTAAGTATGCTGTGATCTATCGACGTACACAATATTGTATGAATCGAAATTCATTCGTCTAGCTAAACATTTAGTCTCTTAATTGAGTGTCTGATTTCCCTCTTAGGAAGGTATAATGGACAGACGACAGCTCCTATTGGCTGCTGTGCTGTCAATCACGTGCTGTGTTTATGCTCAGCAGGCACAACACACAGGTGCGTCATTAAAACACGGGAAAATTTTGTCGCTGTCGCCATCTTGTTCATCAATCTCAATTAACCCTTCCACCCTAAAGGAACTGAGCAAAGCCCCCCTCAAAGTATACCATAGAAGTATAAATATCTCTTAACTCTCTTAGACACAATCATCTCAATTGGGTCAATTTTTGCTTAACACAAGCAGAAGTAGCTTACTACATAGTTGTTTCCCCGATAGTTGAAATGAAGAACGTTTTAGAAAACTCTGCTGTAGACTGTAATTTGATTACTTTTCGGTTTTTGCCATGGTTCTTGGAAAAGGAGGGAAAAAGTTACCAGGTAGGCTTCTGATCAAATGATTAATTTACTGAAAGCGGTTACAGCAATTGCTAAGTTTCATCATGTTTAATTCTAACAAGTTAGTAACTCTTGTCTTGTAAAAAGAACGTTTCGCCCCAAAATACATCAAAGATCCAATTAAATTTCTTTGAAGTAAGTTTCGTGAACTCTTTTCACTTCTTCTCTAATTTATGAAGCTTCTTACTTCTTTTTTTTACCATTTCAGACATCAAAGTTAATGGTGTCAAAATGAACTTGCATGCCCCTCAAGCAAACACAGGGGCTCAGGAACCAGGGGCTCTTGTGCAAGGACCTCCAATAGGTACACGAATGTTGCACTGTTCATAAATTCAGCTTGTGTGAGCATTTTTGAGCAAAATATCTCAATATGGTGTAATTAATATGCGAAAATTGTTCTATCTTTACAGAGACAGCAACATTCATTGTTGGAGGCAAGGCGTCTAATAACAAGCCTCCAGTGATGGCAGGTCAGATTATAACTATCATATCTTTCTGATAGAGCGGGTTTCAACTGAGTGTGGTAAAACCAAAACCAATGTAATCCCTGCGATCGTCACAAAGGACACAGACAATACAGTGAACCAATCAAAACTCGAAGTTATTACATGTAGCTGACGGATAGCGCGGGAAAATGAGTGTGAGCGAGTCACAGTTGGCTTGGTTTTACTTCTGATTGGATGAAAAATTGATGCCAGTTTTTTAAGCAAATCGTGTGCCGTAATGAGTGTAAAACCAATTACTTTTCGACAATAAGTGAAAACCGCTTTCTAACTTGAATAATCACATGTAATGACATATGATTAACTTGAAGATAATGGACCGGTACTTGCAGTCTCATAATATCGGCAGCAAAGTTAGTTAACCTTTCAATTTCTTGTTTTCTACAGAAGCTTTGGTAATGCCTGCAGCTAAAGCGAACAAGCCAAAATCAGGTTCGTAAAATGAAAAGCTGTTTCAAAACTATTATTATAGTATTTTTTTTTGTCAAAGGACAAGTGTGCTAGGTATGACATGACGAATACTCAGTATTGATAGCCACGGTCAGAAGATTGGAACGAGTCACATGAAAGTATGGGAAGAGTGGCCGAGTGGCCAGGGCGCCGGACTTGAAATCCGAAGGTCGCGGGTTTAAGTCACGCTCTGACCACTTAGCTGGAGTTGTTTCTTGGTAGACCCAAGTTCAACTCCTCTGTCATGCTTGTAAATAGCCAAATGGTCTGCCTGCCGCCAGTAGGCATTTTTAAGCCTATTATGTTTATTTGAAATATTATATTTCTTTCTTTCAGTTTAGGTGGCATGCCATGCCTGAGAACTAGCAAGTTGTAGCTAAGCGCATCGACCACTATAAACATTCAACGTTTGACATTTTTTTTAGGCTTCCCCTACCTTCCTTGATCGAAATGCCTAATTATTGTAAAATGATTTTTTTTTCATTTAGCCGCACCGAAAGCAATGGATGACCTTAAATTAACCAAAGAAGAGAAAAGTAAGTTTACATCCCGACTACTTTGGCAGATATTTCTATCAGCCTTGGGTTTGGTTCAAAGAGATAAACAGCTTTCATCGAACTCTTTCTTTTGCAGAGAAATTGTTTCCGTGCCATGATTACAAACCTTACTGTAGTAATTACGCCAAAACTGGCCAGTGCAGAGATGTATGGATGCAGAAAAACTGCAGGAAGAGCTGCAACTTTTGTGACAGTAAGTCAATAGTGTTTTTGCATGACGTCACGACAGCCACATTGGTGTTCCAAAACAATAAAACTGCGGCGATTTTGTGTTCCAAACCAATCCTATGGGAGTAGAACTCTTTTGTTATGTAGACACTTTCTTTTGTTCCAACAAATTTATCCTACGTGATTCGTTAAGTGCGCCAAGCGCTAATCAAGTCAAAACAGTGTATAAAAGTCAATATGTAAGCCTATGCCTAAGTTGGCTGTGAATCCTCGCAAAAGAATTACAAAAAAACGATTAAAACTCCTGCTTGGTTGACAGGTTCAAAACTGGTCAAAACACAAATTGGTCCTGTGGATGAAAATATTACATACTTTAAAATGCGATTAAAAAAAGACCATGCAACAGCACTGCATGACACTTAAACACTAAAAAGACTAAGCGAATTCTTTGCATTTCTCTTCAGTTCCTTATGGAGTGTTCATTGGCTGTCAAGATTTAGATGTCTGTAAAAAGTTTGCCGCCTCCGCTTGCATGGTCCGCTGGGTTAGGGAGACTTGTAAGAGCAAGTGTGGACAATGCGGTTACGGTGAGTACATAAGGAAGGAAATGTTTGCATTTGGCTAAATAAGCGTCGAGTCAAGCCATGTCTTGCACACGTAGTGTCACCTAATGCCACAACCTTACTAAAGAAAACAACTGAAAGAGACAAAATTCCAAAATAGATTAAGGTGAGAATCGAAAGATGTATCTTCATTTATCATCTGAAGAAAGGAAACATTCAAAGGCGGCCAGTGCTTTTAAATATGAAGTGATCAAACCGTTATTACTCTTTAGAAGAGCAACAGATTGTCCAATAGACAGGTGATGAGAATAAAAGATTATCATCTGGGAGGCGGGTCTCAGAAACAGTACCAAATTTTGAGAACCAAAGAAAATAGAAATTATGGCAATCAAAAAAGAAAATAAATATTTCAAGTTTTGTACTAAAACAGTTAGCGTTTCATGAGCAGCGTTGTAAATAATTTACAAAGTAATCTTTTACCTCTAGAACGTCAAGCCAACTCTCACATTACGATGGGCAAAAAGAGACATTTCAGTGATGGTAACACAAAGCAATCAGACCAGACCAAACATGTGGTGAAGGCTAAAACACTGAAAAACGTCCTTACAAAAATGACCCAGAAAGCAAAAGATACAGTTAAACAAGCAACAGCTAAGGTTAAACAACAGAGGAAGGATGACAAGCCTGCATTGAAGCCTAAAGTTGCTGTTGTTGAGAAGCCAGTGATCAAGGTTAAAGAAGCTCAGAGTAAGGACATCACTGAGGAAGAGAAAGACAATAGCAATGATGATGATGATGATGACGATGATGATGACGTAGCTGATGATAACAATGTTAATAATGACGAGGTAAGAGTAAGAGAAATAACTAACGTAGTGCTAGAGGGTTGATTGAAGTTTGACAAATATACGTCAAGTTGTTATGTGATTGCTTTTAATTAGAAACGAATCCTCAGAAATATAGCCCAAAGTCTCCTATAGTCTCCCACCAGAAAATATACTTATGACGTCACTTTCTCACCATTGTGCCGAAAACTGCACAACCGTAATTCGAGTGAGAAGTAATATATCAAACACGAAGGACAGTGTTTGACCACATTTCCAAACGTCGAGAAGAGAGTGAAAATACGACGCGTAACGGAGTATTTTTGATGAGTTTTAAAGTGTGTATACGGCCAGCAGGGTTTTTGTGGTTTTGGTATCTCTATAATGCGTAAAAAGGTATCCTAAGAAAAAAATTGGATTCCGACATTTTAACGCCCAAAGATCTAACTTTAAAGTTCCCGCTTCAGCCACGCCCAATGAAGTTGACCGTGAGTCAGTGCAAAAAAAGAGTCTGGGTTTCTGAATGGGTCGTGATGTCAAGTCAGGAATTGCCAAATCCTGCTAGTTCAGGTCACTGTTGTTTCAGTAGTGGTTAGGAGTTTTCTTCAACAAAAAGCAAACAAACAGAAGTTGGTGAAACAAGAAAAATAAAAACATGAGGCTCTAAGATGTTCCTGAAGTGACGTCATTCGTCACCAATCTTTCATTACGCGGTCAACTTCATTGGGCGTAGTCGAAGCGGGAAATTTAAAGCTTGATTTCATGGCAAAAAAGCACCGGAATTAATTTTTTTGGTTTGAATACATTTTTAGATGTTATAAAGATACCAAAACTACAAAAACCATGTTGGTCGTATAGACACTTTAAGGTGTTTGGAAATGTGGTCAAGCACTGTCTTTCGTATTTGATATATCTTCTCAATCGAAACTAAAACTAAGGAGAAAACAGAGAAATAAAATCCTAAAAATCTAAGTTAATAGGCCAATTCCGATAAATTAAAATTCTAACTTGGCTCCGAAGCTTAGGGGAATAAAACAAAAGAAATTGCATCGAGGATGAGGGATGAGTAATTAATTTATTTTATTTTATTCCCCTAAGCCTCGGAGCCTAGTTAGAATTTTAATATATCGGAATTGGCCTATTAAGATCAGATATCCAAACACCGTCACTGTCGTGATTTCCTTTGTTTAAACTTAATAAATTTTTAGTGAGTTTGAAGGATTTTGAATGATATTCAAACGCGATCAAGAACGAGTGCCTATGGGAAATGAGATATAATCCAATGATTTTCGTTCTATTAATAATAGTTCTTTTCGTGATATTGAAAAAGGACCAAGACGTTAGTGGAGAAGGAAGCTCGCAAAATGAAGACGAAGATAATGACGATGACCAGGATAAAGCTTCAGGGGAAGCCAGGACTAAGGACAAACCAGACGAGCCAATCAGATTGGACACAGATCCAAGAGGCGAGCCAGTGGTTACTAAGCTGATCAACCAGCCAATCAAGTTTAACGACGCTCCAGGGAAGGCGATGCATGTAAAACACGTGAAGAATAAGAAACACATCAAAACCGTGAAGGACGCGCAACCAAAAGTTGAGCAGCAGAAGAAAGTGGCTAAGAAAGTTGAAAATGATCAAGTCGAGAAGAAATTCAAACAAGTTAAGAAACTACAAAAAAGCGACAAGCCAAAGACCACAAAACCGAAAAAGCTGAAAAACTGACTTCGATCAGTACAACGTTTTCCTTTTGATGGAAAGTTTTCTCTGGATTAAGTTGCCTGAGCATAAGTTTCTTTAAACAAAGGTCGAACAATAATTTATAATCCTCAATTTTTAATGATAACTTTTGCTGATGTTAGTACTTAGTTTTCTGTAGGTGGTTTAATTTGAGACTTGAGAAATTATTCAGAGTGAACACGGTAATAACACTAGGAGATAAGTACTTCATGTAAGACGCACGATATTTTGTTAATCTTGCTCCTTAATTCAGCTTGCAAATTGATTAACTGACTATAGGCTTTGAAGATGTACGCTACAGATTCAGAAATATACAAAATAAACATTTTTTCTTTACCTTACTCTTTTTTCTTTATCTTTCTCCCATTGATGTGTTTGGAGTTAGCTTTTTTCTTTCCGTCCCATGCACTAGACCCGACTCTTCACGAATTACCATGAAAATATTTTCAATCGTCCCAGGGAAAAGCAAGCATAATTAAAAAGTAACTCATTTGAGACAAACGCCTCTTTCCCTATCCTAACTTTTTCAACAATGTAATGTTTGGCTCAGTAGCAAAACATCAGCACGACGGAGTCCATGTCTCGCACTGAGAGCCTTTGTTCACCTGACCAGCGGTCTTGCTTCTCAGGTGACCGATGTTCGTGGCATACGTATGTACTGCGTAACTGGAATGTTGTTGTTTTTTTTAGCCTAACATATTCATCAGTTGTTCTTTTAAAAGCCATGAGCCCGACAAGCAATCGGGAGAATGAATGTATTTAGTCCAGTTCGTGACCTATTTGACACAGAATTACGTTTCCATTGATCAAAATAGCATGGAATTCTCACTTTAAGGTGGCGATTATCTCGCAATAAAACATCTACATTACTCGCAAAAAATTTCGGGTGTTTTATTTCGGATGTTTAGTTTTCAAACACTCTTTCATTTCGGACAGCAATTTCGGCCCCTATGCTGAAACAAAGCTAAAGCACATTTACGCCTACAAAACACAAATGAGACGGAAAAAGATAATTTTATTGCACCCTCGAGGTTTTACAAATGCACCGACGAAAAATAATGAAATTCTATAAAGCCAACTTTTGTTCGATCCATAAAGCCCGGCAGAAAGGAAACTAGGAGCTTTAATTTTTAGAGCGAACTTCAAAGTTTTATCACTGTTTATACTGTCCTGTAAATATTTCGGACGCTTGAAATTTTGGACTGTTTTATTTAGCTCTTATTAACCGAGCAGGAGGTCTGTATGGGAGAATCTTGACCGAGGTCGTGAGTACAGACCGAACGCAGTGAAGACTGTACACACGACCGAGGTCAAGATTCTCCCATACAGACCGACTTAGCCCGGTTAATAAGATGTTTATTATATGGCAAAGAAGAAAACTTTAATTCGTTTAATTTAACTGGTTTGCCGACATTTTGCTTGCAAACGGAGATGAGCTTAACTTAAACCTGCCGAAATTTGCTCGTCTTCTTTAC
Organism: Orbicella faveolata; assembly: GCF_042242905.1. NCBI lineage: Eukaryota > Metazoa > Cnidaria > Anthozoa > Scleractinia > Merulinidae > Orbicella > Orbicella faveolata. Next base: position 1,447,465 of record NW_028301539.1, on the reverse strand, counting down.
TTTTTTTTGTCATCAGGTTTTTGGTACTTCCATAAATGATTGAGAAGAAAGTAAAAAAAAAAAAACGGTGAACTTTTTGTATTTGAGTTTGCCACTTTTTCAACGCAAAATGAAACCGGTCTAGACGCCGATCTAGATGGGAAAATCTAGACCGCGGTCAATATCGATTTCAGCCAATCAAATTCGTGAATTCGGTAGTTCCCAGTCCTTGTGAGACACAGCCATATAATAATTGTCCGAAATGAAAATCGTTCGAAAGGTTTTTTTTGCAAGTAATGTAATACATAAGTTTCTATCATCTGTTTTAAGTACGTTTCTTCATGCAAGGTTAAGCAGAATCAACTTCCAATATTCAAAGATGTAAGCATTAGAAAGTGACAGCTATTAGAGTTATGCAAACAAGCCAGTTTTAAATTCATACCCAGCTCACAGTGAATGGAATATTCCTCCCGGACAAACAAGCACGTGACACGCCAAGGATCATGGGAAGTATCTTATCTTAATCAATTGAAAGAGCTGCTAAATTATTGTTTTAAATCTTATCATATTTTTGAAATTCAAAACAACTTAGCGGAGGAGCCATTGATAATTTCCTTTATGTCTTCTTCATAAAGATAAAGTTATCAGGTAAGCGATAGCCATTTAAAAAGTTTCTTCAAGAGTCAACGATTCAGTTCTTTTACGATCACGAGCTGGGCTCGAGTGACATTGACAGAAAGGTATAACAGCTAGTCAGAGTTTTTCTGACCTGACCTGTTATTTCGATTCAATTCCTTTATTGAAAGACTACGTTTCAAAGATCATTTGATTTCTATAAATGCATTTCTTTAAAATTGATCAATGAACAAAAAAGTATATATGACATTTGTAGCACGCTTGCTAAATAAATCAAGGCTAATTGGCATTGTTATTTACTTCCTAGACTGTGATTTATGTGAATTACTTGACGACAGGATTATACGTGCAATAGAAGGATTGTACTTGTTTGGTTCTATTACTTGGCTAAACCTATGTTGGCAAAATACGTGAAAAGTGCATAGTTAAGGGTAAAAGTATGTTGTTAAGGGAAACTTTGGAGGCATCGTTGCGATTGAGTGCATGCAAATGAAGGCTCGATCACTGCTAACAACCAGTGCACTTTCACAAACTGGTCTGTAACCTGCTCACCCTTTGTTTAATAGAAAGCGATATGTGGTTGACGAGGACAGAGTACGGCATAAAGGCACTGTTACTACTACTTTGCTTTGGCCTACAGAACACGCTCTTGGACGCCAAAGGTAAATACGTGATTTATCCACTGGTGCACTTCAATTTGGATTTATTTAATTTAATTACTGAATTTATTGTCTTGAATGCTTTTCTTTCTCGCGTTGATCTATAGGAAGTTTATTTACTGGCGTATAAAATTAATTCAATGGATAAAAACATAGCGAGGTTTTTCAGATTTGAGCTTAAATGGGGATCGGCTCATATAGTTGATTCCGTCCATTGAACTGCAAGCTTTTCATACAACATTTCTCCATGTATATCCATTTTATTATTCGTCTGACGAAATGGTTTCTCTCCCATCGCTTTGAATAATTTATAAGGGCAGTTTTGCCATTTTCTTAAAACAGCACCCGTTTGTTTTTACATACAACCCGATCAACGATACCTGTTCCTGCCTTTAATCTCTACGAAAACATCATTTCGTGGGCAAAAATAAACTGGGCAACGACGACGAAATAATATGTCTGTTAACATCGCCTTTTGGATGCGCTATAAACTGTTTAACATCTATTTTATACATATCTAACTATGCGTGCGTGAAGTAAGGAATGCTTGTTCATTGCTCCTGTTTCGCTATGAACCGAGTTGCCTTCGAACGCTCCTATCAAGTTATATCGTTGTGTACAGTTTGATAACCATTTAATTCTCTCCCAAGTTATCTTCTGCGCCTGAAGAAAATCCTGCTTGAATATCAATTTCCGTCTTTTTCCTGACGGTGATCAAGAGCTGAATTCTCTTATGATATGAATGTGTTGCCAAGCACACAGGTGATGAAAAGAAAGACAATGGTCCACTAGTGTTAGCTGTATTAGTAGCATTTTGAAGTCTTGCAAATTTTTCAGAGTCAGCATTTAAAGAAATGAGTGCTCGAAAAATTGATATTCAGTTCAGCACAAGGCTGAATAGTTCTTTTGTCCATTTTTTTATTTTACCGATCGAAAGATCAAAAATTACACGGGTACTTGTCAGTTCATTAAGAGGCGGTAGTTCGCGAAGAAAACACCCGCTTTCTCAATGAGATCACAAGCTGTGAAACTCTACACATTGAATTGCATTTAACGAACATCAGTGTAAGACAATGACAATTGTGATTAGTTGTTGTTGGGTGCATATAGAAATCTGGAAAGCTGTTTCTGACTGTAAAATGTTCGCTGTGAGCGATATGGCCTAGGAGGGGGTGGGGGATGACTTTACAACGCCAAACAGGTTGTCACCGGCTGAATAAACAAGGAAACGATTAAAAGCATAAAAGCCCGACCACATAAAGTTTTATTTCAAGTTTTTTTTGGATAGAAATGCCCATTGAAAATGTCAGAAAAAGCTCCTCATCGGCTGAATCAGTGCATGCAGCCGAAAGCGTAGCTTTCTTTTACTAAATGACACTGTTTCGTATCGCCACACTTTCGGAAAGGAACAAAGCTTGATTGCAATCACGAATGGTCAATTCTCTCTATGAAGCGCCTGCAGGGAATCATGGTAAGTTGCAGTCATCACCTTGGACTGGATAACGTTCACTGCCACTTAGAAGCGCCCCTGCTTCTAAAGTACCCCGGGTATGGGCCCAGTGACCTGTAAACCATAAAATAAATCCGGTTATAAGCCTCCTTGGATACAAGCCCCCTCTAGTTAATTCTCCTTGTTTTGAATTCGTTTTATTATGATGTTTTAAAGCTTCATTAAAAACCAGTAAATGAAAAACCTATTTCGATCAATACAGCTGTAGCTCGTTTCCAAACGGTTGTTTATTCCGGTTATTAGCCTAGTCATATATAAGCCCTTTCGTTTATAAGCCCATCTAAAAGTTCTTACAAAGTTGTGTAAGCTCTGGGCTTACAAGTGGCATTTTGTAGTATTTCTTTGTATGAATACAACTACCATGATTCCCTGCAGGCCCGTCTCATTAAGGGAATTGGCCATTGCTACATGCACTGATCAGCATGTAGATTGCAACTACTCAGCGACATTGTATATAGCACCTTTCTTGTCGCCTATGTGATCTTGAAAAGCTAAACTAAGCTTGTTTATTGACATTGAGTTGCTATGCTTATTGTTCCTTTGAGCAGCTATCAAGAAATCCAAACATGCCATCCATAAAAGCGCGAGCAAGAAACACGACGGTAAGTATACACTTTTAACTGCAGATGCATCAAGTTACTTTCTCTGCCAGATCTTATGGAGGTTACGTTTTTTCACCTGAGTTTCACAGGGTTCATTTTGCCTTCTCACAGCTCCGAAAGGAAGCTTCTGCGTCAACCACTCATATTGTGTCAAGTATAGCGATTTGGACTGCGCTTCTGAATGGGTTGAACTGAATTGCCCCAGGATGTGCAGGCTCTGTGAATATGAAGGTAAGCGAAATACGCGTTAAAACGCAGCAATGGTTTATCCGCAGTCTGCCGCTGTCACTTATATTGATTTCCGCAACGCTTGCAAGCGAGCTCAGTCTGTAGCTTTTGTTGGGGATATTCACTTGGATGTTCTGTCCTTAATTTCTTGCTAATATTTCCAATGTTAACCGGGAGAACACCCCGCCCTATAGGTAGCAGTGACTCAATCATTTTAAGAGGCATTACTGATGCAGTAGCAAACACTATTATAGGCCCTGATATCATGAAGCTTCCAGCAGTCTTGTACTACAAGAAGGGAAACAAGAAGCATGGAATCACCAAGAAGGGAGACAAGAAGCATATTGTTACTTCCAAGAAACACCGGAAACACAAAATTGAACACGCTTCCAAGGTCATCGATAAGCGCGACAATGATGATGGCGGCAGACGTGACGTAGTGTTCCTCAGTCGTCCATCCGACTACTCGCCAACCAAGCCTCCATCTAATCCCCCGACCACCAGCTACTCTCTCTTTGACTACAAAAGTAATTACAGGAACTGGCTTTTCCTGTACCCTGACCAGCATCCTGTCAATATGCAATATGTTGACCAGGGAAAAGCTGCGGACCCTAATCAGCAAAATGGTGCTCAGCAGCAGGCTGCCGCTACCCAGGATGCTTCTGCGGCTGCTGCAGCTCCAGCAACTGGTACTGCTGAACCCGCAGTAGGTGCTTCGGCTGCTACTGCTCCTGCAGCACCAGCTGCAGCATCCGCCGTTTCCGGTTCTGCACCCGCGGTTGCACCTGCAGCTCCCGCTGCGGGTCAAACAGCTGCGCCTGCAGAGGCTGCTCCTGCTGTCGCCGCCGCTCCTTCTGTGGCTGCTGCCACTAACCCAGTCGCTCCTCAGGTGGGGCAGGCGGCTACTGCTGCTCAGCAACCTGCCGCACCGGTTGCAGCCCAGCAACCTGCCGCACCAGTCGCAGCTCAGCAACCTGCCGAACCAGCTGCAGCTCAGCAACCTGCCGCACCAGTTGCCGCTCAGCAACCTGCCGCACCAGTTGCAGCTCAGCAACCTGCCGCACCAGTTGCAGCTCAGCAACCCGCCGCACCAGTTGCCGCTCAGCAGCCTGCCGCGAACCAAACTATCCAGTTGATCAATCAGACAGTGTCCCCAGCAGTTAATACCACCTTTGAACCGAGTGTGGCTAATGTGAGCCAAGCAAATGAGACCATCATGGTTGGAGGAATGCCTGTTGGAAACAATACCTCAAACCAGACTGTCGCAGCGGGTAATGTTGTACATACGTAATGTTAAATAATTTGCTGATCTTTAAGTTATGCGAAACATAATATTTAAACCTTTATTACAACGGTCAGCATTTGCTAATCAAAATTGACAGTGCGAGCGTTTAGAGGGCGTAACTGGTGCTCTATTAGGACGATTTCGAAATTAATCCCCGAGTTAATTTCTTTGGCTTTGGCTTTGGCAAACGCATGCCAATGGGAGAGGAATTGTTTTATTTTGCCATATTGCTTCCATCAAAACGATCCTTTTTGTTTTTGATCGCCATGCATATATTAAGAACATAGTTAGCGACCCATATCTGTTCTCATCACAAGCTCGTAACATAACATAATATTAAGATATTGTTTGGAGAAACTAGATGCTCATGTTTTCTTGCACAAGGTAACATCACTTCACAAAATCAATCTCAGTCATTGGTAGAGACACTGCCACAGAACTCGTCAATATCGCAGAATTCATCTCTGTCACAGAACTCGTCTCTTTCACAGAACTCTTCTCTGTCACAGAACGCATCTCTGTCACAGAACTCGTCTCTGCCACAGAACGCATCTCTGTCACAGAACTCGTTTCTGTCACAGAATTCATCATTGCAAAATCAGACAGAAACACCAGCACTCCTACACAATGAATCCAGTTCACAAACCACATCAACTGCAAATGCACTTGGCACCTCAGAGCCCCGCAAGGATGAAACATCTCATAGTGAATCACTTGAATCATCTTCGAGCTCTTCATCAGTGCAATCATTGCACGTGTCAGAACAAGAGGTAACATCTCAGCACAATCTTCATCTTTTCAATTCGGATGAATCGAGTAAGATGCAGGGACATTTTAACCCTAACGGTGCGAGTGTGGCTTTGTCCGGTCCAGGTACCATGGATCTGACAACCACAGGTCAGTCCTTTACTCAAGATGTCACGATAGATCCACAAGCAGGATCGGATGATCAGTCTGATTACAGCTGGACATGTTGCAAGAAACAACCAAGGCCAAAGGATTGCAAAAAATGCCCCGACCTACCAAAAGCGCCACCACGTGAGTAGTAGCATTACCTTAGCTTTCTCTCAGCCACGCTCGATTGTAAAGCCTTCGTCAGTGAAGCCTGCAGAATTTCTTCACTTTAGTATGCGGAAAATGGGAGAGATGGAGCAATATGATTTTGCCTGAAGGAAGGGGTGATTACTTGGGAGGGAGAATAATTAAATTTAATCTGGACCAACAAGAGAATTGTTAATACCAATAAGCTGTAAATTCATTTGAATCATTGGTTGTTAAATTTTTCTTCGTCACCGCATATTTCATGGATTCTATGTCTCTCGCGTCCGTACTTAAAATCCTGATTAAAATACAGATACCTTTTTCGTAGTTGATTTCACAATAACTATGAATTACCTTTGTCGATTACATCTCTTTCGGAAAGGTAACCTAGTCTTATTATGCTATATTTTGAACCATAAGTGCATCAATTATCGGCTGGAAAAATTTGTCAAAATTGCCATGTTAACATTTATTTCAAAGGGGACACCTTTAAACACGTTGTTGACCACACAAAGTTGCATCTCCTGTAATTCTCGTTTCTTTAAATATAACTGATTAATACATTCATATTTTCATTTCCATTCCAGTGCAATATGTGTTCAACGTCTACTGTGATGACTTATACAAAGATTGTGCTTACGGATACTCTAACTGTAACGACACCTGGTGGCAGATTCATTGTCCTAAGAGATGCAACCTCTGCAAGGGTAAGATTAAAATAGATTGAGCTACTTTTAAGGGTTTTGGGACTTAAATCGACGCACATATTAATTTACTTTTGCTGTGTTACTAGTCGTTAAATGGAAAGCCTTATCTTGATAGAAAGAGGTGATTATCAAAAAGAGGAGAGGGTATGAATAAAGGAGGGTTCTTTCTTATACCAGTAAGGGAGGGAGCGTTAAAGCGAAGATAAACGGTAGCGGGGCACTCTTAAACAAAGACTGGAATAATTGTGTTTTAAATTCCGTAACTAGCAATACAGTTAACACGTACTGAAGTCGGCATTACAACCAGGTTCAGCTATTGCAGCCTTTGTGAGCCTCAGTAGCATTGAAGAACAGATGGAAGAGGAACTCTCAACTTTAATAGGATTTCTAACATAAACCATTTTGAAAGGATGAAAATGGTCTATATTATCCGAAAGTATTACACAGTTGACTGGAAACTGGTCCTGAAACTGGTTTGATCCATTTAACAGCCTTTAATGGTTGCATTGTATTGCAAACTTAGTTCCCTAGCCAGAGCCATTTCCACGACTCTCGTAAAGGAGATAGGTTACGGTTTGCCCATCTTGAAAAGTTTAGTCTTGTTAATTTTGTCGTTAATTCTATAATAGGCAATTTACATGATGGCGTCATTTGACTACAACTACCAGAATCCTCCACTTTTTCTGTTTCTTATGCTAATTAGGGCAATTGTTGTTTAAACCCCACTGGGAAGTCAAAATTTGAATAATAAAGAAGAAAACGAAAGGAATTCTGATAGTTGTAGTCAAATGACGACGACGTGCAAATCTGCTATTCATGTCAATCTTCTACCATTCTCGTCCCCAGAGCCTCCGTTTCTTTTGGTCACGTGGTCGGAGAAATGGAGGGCTCTGGTAGCAGCCATTACCGGATGTCCGTAAATCACGGACATCCGGTAACGCATGCGTAATTTTGGCCTGTATATCTGCTCATGCTCAGAAACTAATCCTGAGGGAGGGGAGAGAGGAATAGAGAGTATTCTTCAGATGTAAACAGATCGGAACGCTGACATGTGTTTTCACTTCGCTGAAGTTAGGTGATTTAGAGTTAAAAAGAGAGTAGAAAGCGGCCTTAAATGCCGTCGCCGCTTCAAACACGATTGCCAGCTTGTGTAATATTTTACCAACGGGTTTCGCGGTGCATTTTGTGGTGGACCGTCCAGAAAAATTCAGGAATCGATAGCTGTGTTCTAGTTGTTTCTTCTCTTCATATTCGATAAAAAGGAGAAGTTTAAAGAGCGAGGTGCAGTTGTGAGAGCTTTCAAGCAAAGTAATCAGGATACGGCATGTATTACGTCTATCGATGACACGGTAAAATTTGTTTATGGACACACGGAAGCGTTTGTGGAAATCAGCCGTGGAAATTGCATCACTGACCAGAGGATTTAAATATAAGCCGTGCTGATAGATGAAGGGAAAATTTTTTAATGGTAAGAACTATTTACTTCCTGGTTATTTACATAGGTTTGTAAGCTGCAGCAGAATAAAAATCTGTTGAACTCAGGAAAGTTTTGTTGTATTGGAGTTTTGCTCATGTTTCCTTGCAAGGAATGTAATAAAGGTGGTCACTTTCATATGATCTTTCATGTCCTCATTTTTTCAAGTAACCCCATTCTGTTCTATTTTTTTTTACAAAAAAGGGTCTTACACAATCAACAGATCATTAAACTGTCAAATTAAATCAATCGATCAACTTTTATTGTGCATTATTTACAGAATTAATTTACATCAGTATTATAATTAAATAAATATGAGAAGAGAAATCTATTTTGCATATGGCTATGGAAAGAATAAAAAAAAAATGTGTGTGGTAACCAGGGTATAGGGTAGCAATTGGCCTTTTGAAGTGGTTACAACCATGTTAAGAAAAACGCCAAGAAAAAAATAAAAGTCCTATGCCAGTTGTTATCGAGTGGTTATAGATGTGTGCTGGGGGCTTCCATAATGGCTCTGCAGCAATTTTAATTAGCTTATCTGGAACATCTAATGATGGTTTTTGTAAATTCAGGCTTGAGAAAAGCCTGTAGACACTACAAAACTAGATATAGGGCTATTCCACCATTTTGTCCCCCATCCCCCACTGCTTTTGTTGATGTAATTGTTTTTGTTCATTTTATACCTTTCAACCAGCTTATATAAAGCTTAATCTTTTGGGTGCTTTCAACAACAACAACAACACCAATTTATTTCAGTATTCCCATATGAGTACATGGTGTTACCAAAAACATAATACAGCTAAAATGATGCAACTATAACAATAGTATCTGGCATTGGTATACATGTAGAGGTTCCTGATGTGAAGAGAGTGATTCATATTGGTGTGCCTCAATGTACATTAAGGAAGATTTTTTTTTAGGAAACTGCATGAACAAAATGAATGGGAAACAATGCAATGACATTGCTCTTTTACAATTCATGTTACTTCATGGTAATAAGGCCTGTTATACAACCATGTGCAACAACAAATCTCAATGTATGGTTTCTACGTCTTGTGGTTGATCAGAACATCAGCCACATAGCTTTACTGTCAACAATGGTTCTTTCTCCATCTCCTTTTTTTTTCAGTATTATTTATTGAACTGCAAGAGCAACATTCCTATTTGAATTATCCATAAATGGTCATCCTTCAAGGAATTTATGTAGCACTATTATGGTCTGAAAATTAACAAAGAATAGTAAATAATGGCAGGAAATAAATTATCTTTCAAAGGCTAACAAAAAGATTATGATATTTTTCTTATGGGGATATTAATGTAACTCTGTACACCTTTAATGTTTGATTTGTTTTTAGTAGAGATAATTCCCACATTACATTTGGAAACCCACTAGTCCTGATGATTCGTTAACAGTTATACATGTATAAATAATTGTCTCTTTTATTTGTTCACAGTTATTTGCATGGATGATAAATTATTGTTATTTACTGATTAATGTTATTGTGACGGAATAAAGTTTTGCTAGTTGCAGTTGCTTCCTAACTAAAGTGGGGAAAGAGGAAAGGGCCTCAAATTTCAGCTTTGGTTATCTATGGTTATTTACCTTTACACATCATTTCCACAAGTAAATTATAAAAAAATAATAAATAAATTTGGGTGAAGGCTCTAAAGCAAACTAAACTCTTGCCTGACCACAAAAGGTTTGTTCGTGTTTTTTCGGGGGAGACTATAGGGGAGGTCTCAATAATAAAGAGAGGGGAGCTAAAAAAAAGATATTATATATATATCTATAACAGCAGAAGCTTCTTAACAGATAGTAAAAGATACATACATAACAATATGTGGAAGAAACAAACCAAACTTCATGTTCAGACCATTTGCTACAGCATCCAGGTACGTAGCAGAGTATTATAACACGGACCTTTGACTCATTTTGGCAAGTTAATATCAATACATTTTGGACTGCTAGAATCTGATCTCCTTGATCTTTCAGAGAGAGAAAAACACACTCACCTTCGCATTTCCAGTGCCACATTTGCTTAGCAAGAGTGATATTTCTTCGTCTTTTCACCCGGCTCTAGGTTTCCTTTTGAGCTTTTCATAAAGGAAGACAAACGTTTCTTAAAACCCACTGCCGATTCGAACTTAATTTTATGATTTCTTGGGGTATGGTCAGCGACAAAGTAATTGTTGTATTAGCTGGTTGATTCTCCGAGTTCTAAACGTTTCTTCCCACCTTCTCCGCTGCTACAACAAAGGACGATGATTACGATCGTGAATGACATCGTTGCAGGCGACGTACTCCTTTGGTTACGTGGAAACTTTAACGATTCCTTCGGATCGATTGGGAAAGGTCACCATTTGTTTTTTCGTAAAGCGCGCCTGTGTCAACTGAGCGAAGGTGCCGCCATCCGGGCCGGAAGTAAAATGGAATGCGTAGAGCTTTGTAATTTTCATTTCTGCTGCGCATTCATTTTTTGTCAGCCAATGAAAAAATTCGAATTTTTGGGTGCGTCCAGAGCTACTCGTCAACGACATTTTAAGACGAGTAGCACTGGGGACGAGAATGATCTTCTACATGCTTAACCGTGCTTGTTCCTTGATGGTTTGTCAGTATCTCTTTGGTGTTTTTCTATCTTAGTAAACTATTATTTTCAGGTTTCCTTCAGTTTAAAGGTAATTTTGTACAAGTCAAACTGCCATGACTGAGCTCCTTCAATGAGAAAATAAATGTCTTACAATTTACAATGTCTTTTCAATTTGTTTTTTCAGCCCAAGATCAGCAGAATACAACGGCGACACAGACCCAGGAGATTTACCCGAATGAGGTGAAGAGCCTTTCAGAAACTTCAAAGATTGAGTCTGATCTGGTGGCACCTGCCCCTGGAAGGAAACCACTGGTAGCCAAATACACTCTTCGAGTGAAGCCCAAGCTGTTGAATGGGGTGCCACAGACACAGGAGATCCGCATCATGCCACCAAACAAGGCTGGAACTGCCGGATATGTCAAACCACTGATGGTACTCAAGCAAAATATCACCAAGCCTATGATTGAGAATATCGAGATCGATGTTCCTCAAAAGGGCGCGAAATTTAGCTCCAAGCCGAGCGTGGAGGTTATTGAAGGAGATCACACAGAGATGCTGAAAGTAAGCAAGGGACAAGCGATTGTGGAAGACCCAGTACAGAAGTCCAAGACACAATCGGAAGGTATAATGGAGTAAAGGGGACTTCTTCAATTGTGGGGAATTAGATTGCGATTTCCTTTCATATTAAAATAAATTTTGTTTTCCCTCTACTACAGAAATCAAAGAAGCTGAACCCGAACAAGACGCATCCGCTCAAACCACCACTGATCAAACCCAGTCCTCATCCGCCACACAAGCAGCTGCCCAGACCACAGCTTCATATCAGCCAGAAACTCAGAGCCAGTCTCCACTGGACACTCAGGTCGCACAAACCACTGTTCCAGCAACGCAGTCCGCTGCTCCCGTTGCTCAGCCTGTAGCTTCAGCAACCCAAGCTGATACCACAGCAACCCAGGCCGATGTCTCAGCAACCCAGTCCGCCACTTTAACAACACCTCAGACAGCTGCTGCTCCAGTCACCCCAGAAGTTTCAGCCACCCAGACCGCTGCCTACACCAACAGTAAGTGGTTTCTACGCATCACAAAGAAAAACTAAAAGAATAACTCGAACCCTAGAAACGTTTGTTCCCTAAGTACACTTGCATTTAGAATGAAATCATTCTGATAAGCTGTTTCCTAATATAATCAAAAGCTTTAAACTCACTAATTTACAAACAAAGAAAGAGTGCCTAATTCATGTTTCGTTCTCAGCCGAAACCTGCACAGATGACGGCAGATGCAAATCATATACCGCTGACCGCTGTTCTGATCCATGGCTGACGAGTAACTGCAAGAGCATGTGTAAACTCTGTTAAATAAAAAGGTACAGACGGGTTTTTGTTGAACAAAAGGAGCTTTAAATAAAAATACGTAGAAACGATGGCCGAGACATTCTTATGTCCGGAATTCATCTGGTTACTTGTAGTTCTACTTGTCCTATTGGTGATTTATTAAAGGGGAGCAATATATAGCATGGTGGCAATACAGGAGACAGTGAGAGTGTGTCGGAGATAGGACCTAAGCCCAGTAAACATACTGAATTTTCAAGAATTTCTGTTATCTATTATTGCACCAGGAGGCATGGTGGAAAATTTAACCAAAATGCATCACGCTGGTCCTTCGTAAGACCTCTCAATCATCTCAGTCTTAACTGTTCTTGTTCACTTTTGGTTTGGTCTGACAACAGCTTTATTATGAAAATGTTTCATACAGAAGAAAGGTGGTAAATGTGGAGATAGGAGGGTGTTTGCGGAAGGGGAAGAAGGGGATAGGAGAGGGACGAGAAAGGAAGAGTAAAATTAAGGTTCTGTGCCATTACACGCTGTCCCACAGACACTAAGTTGATGATTTCTTCTCATTCTCAGATTTTAGACACGACTGCCAACTACGAGCAGTCATGTGATCCACCAGAAGCAATAAAGCCCAGATTTGTAGATAACAAATACTCTATACAGTAGTCAAGTCTCCCTGTCAACTCAAGTTTTAATCTCATTTCACAAAGCTGCTGTGGGGATTTCGATTTCGATGAAATAATTAGATTTTACTTTGATTCCCTTCCTTGGAAGGTTAGGTGCGGTTTGTTTTTCTTAGTTCATTGGATTATAATGTATACCGTTGGCCGATAAATCAACGCTTAGGTGCCCCATTATTCTACTTTAACATAGATAAAATGTAGAATTCAAAACGAGGCCATCATTAATCGAGCACAAGCTATTCTATGAATGCTATATTTTTGGATTTGTGAAAGTCTTTATTGCTTGTGAAATACACGCTTATTCTTTAAATAAAAGATCGTCCTATATAAGCGAGTTTGTAGTTAAATTGCGCGCCATTTTGCAGGCACGCGTCGATAACAGCCCCTACCAAGTTAAACGGTATAAATCCACGTTTATTTACTCTCTTCCTTTTGTCATAACTTGACACTCCACTAAGAGCTTACGGGTTTTTAAAGGGCCTAATTGAATGCGTCACATGTCAGTTGCGACCACTGATATTTAATTGAAGTTCTCGAAAGCTCTCTGAAATTGCGTGAAATGGGTCAATACCAACACTATGTTACCGTTATCGTTTATTGAAGTTAGTCACATCATTTTTCCTAATCTTCAAATTAAGGGATGTGTTTCTTTATTCTCCTGTAACAGCCATTAAAAATATGGCCTATCAGAGTATCGTTAACACATTTTTACATAACGCGTCCCAAAGTGCATGAAATTCATAAAATTGTCTCTGAGGATTCAGAAACGAACTGTTCTCCTTTTTCAACTTTTCACGTCAAAATCTACCAGCTAAATGCTTTCTGATTTTCTTCAGTATATAATAAACCATAATATCATTATTTATTCCATGGAAGGTTTTTAATGTAACAATAATATGTTTCCAGCTCATTAAGCAGAAACGTCACCAGTTGAGCCTAAAAGCTTCTTAAAATTTTCGTGACCTGACATCTTCAAGCGCGAGTTAGACGAGCGAATCCATTATCCCTAAATACGACTTTTTGTCGCTTCTTAAAAATGTTCAAATTTGTGCTATTGCTCGTCTGCCTGGCAGTGACTGAGGGTAGAAATATCCAACGGTTTATTCGAGGTAAGTGGGAAATATTTGTAGTTTTATCACTTGGAAGTCAAAATAATTTTGACGCGACATTATTAACATGCTCTGAACGGGTCAGTTTAGAAATAAGAATTCCAACAAAACTCATGATCAACCGCAACTGTGAGCCGAACGAACAGAACATCACATAAGGACTGGCAGATAGAATCAGCCGAATAAGAACGTCTTCGAAAACAAATTATGACAAGAGTTGTAGGCAGATTGCTAAAGTCAAGACAATGTCAAAAGATCATTAAATCATCATGGGTTTTCGAACTTGCCAAACTGGGCGTGAACGAAATAAGCGGTCACACCAATCAAGAGTTGCTCTAATCATATCGAACAACAAGAACGGACTGTGGACATGACTCGCCCTGCAAAAATATATTTTGAAACTGTCTCGCAGTTAAATCAGTGATTTATAACCTCGTTTAATTTAAAGACTGTTTTTCGGAAAAGACGAAAGATAAAGGCGATTTAGATGAAAGCACCGACTCTTTTGTTCTGCTTCCTAAAATTCACAACAGAACACAAAAAAATCTAAATTTGTTTTCACTTTTTTTATTTTCCATACTAAGTAAGAAAGACCACACAATGGAAATTCCTCGCATTTTCCGCTCTCAATTTTACATAGTATTTGGTCATGCGTGTCGAATTTCATACGAACACCTGTTGAAGGCTTTGAAAAAGCTTGGTTAGTTGTTTGAAGACAGAGGAGAAAGCGTTTTGTTCTGGTAAAACACAAAGAGAAAATGACATGTTGATATCAAAGCGAGTCTTATAATCCCAAAGGAACCTTTGTTAAATTCTTCTATGAGACCTTTCCTTGCCGCGGAGGTGGGAGACTGGGCATTGTCAATTTATTATAAAAAAAATACAACTTGACGAGGAATATGATACATAGGGAGAAAGGACTGGGGAGGAGTCTGTAACGAAAGTTTCGCAACAGCCTTTTTAACTTCTCATTTGTATTACTTGATCCAGCATGTATGCGAAGAAATTTCGGGCTATTTTGTAGTATCAACCCGAAATTGTCTAGCATCTAGGCTGGATTACATTGTAATACAAATGAGAAAACTGAACGGTGAAAAGAACTATTACTAGAGAGGTTAAGCATGACGTTAACGGCAGACGGCAAACGGTGATGATAACTTCTGACTTTGAGTTCTTTTCTTTTAATCCGTAAATAAAGCACACAAAAATAGAATAACTCCTCCTACTATTCGCTGCAAACACAAATAATTTCACTCTACTGTACACACAGCTGAAGAGAGACGGCGAAAGTTACATTTTTGCCGTTTGCCGTAAACGTCATGCTTAACCTCTCTACTAGCCAAGATAAAGAATCTCAAAAGCCTTAGGAGTGTTCAGTCAAAGTGGGGAAGATGACAGAACCTATTCATTATACGAAGTTACTTACTGATCCGATTAAAAATATATTTCTTTGAACTTACCAAAGATGAAAGCAGTAACTCCACGGCTAGTGATATCGATCTAAAGAACGCCACAGCGAACGCCGAGGATGCTCCGGAAGTCTCCGAGCTACAGGCGGACCTGGTCGCTCCGGCTTCGGGACCCAAACCACTGGAGGCGAAATACACAATACGAGTAAAGCCAAAGCTAAAGGATGGCGTCCCGCAGATCCAAGAAATCCGTATCATGCCTCCAAAAAGCAACTCCACGAACGGTTTCGTCAAACCACTGATGGTACTGAAGCAAAACGTTACTAAACCTTTGATCGAGAATATTGAGATCGATATTCCGGAGAAAGGAGTGAAGTTTGCCTCAAAGCCAAGCGTGGAAGTCATTGAGGGTCAACGTAAAGAGATGATGAAAGTCACTAAGGGGCAGGTGGTAGTGGAGAATGCGGCACAGAAGTCTGAAACGAATTCTGAAGGTATGTTGGTTTAACTGATACGATTTTATCGCGCTTATCACTCTCTCCAAATCATCAAGGTTCCACGATTCCAGAGAATATTGACTTTTAAAAGGTTTAACAACAAAAATTTGGTGGCTCGTCTGCATCGTCTTAAAGTAGATATCTACGAATCGAAGTTACCATTTCTCTGACTGGCAATATAGCATTCTCAAATAAGATTTAAACCTTAAGTCTTTATTGTAAGAAAACAGGCAGAACATGAGATTACAATAAAAACTGCGTGAACAAGCAATGATCTGGAAAACATTCCGCCACATAAAACATCTACTTAGCGACAAATGTGCTGCTCGCCTCATGTTTACTAACGTAACATGCTTGAACGTAAATAACCATATTAATTTTCTTTCACAGATAAACAAGCCAAGCCTCAAGACCAAGCTGTCTCTCAGAACACAACTGCTTCATCGTCTTCCCAGAATACAACAGAGCCATCTACTTCCAAAAATGCAACAGATTCAGCGTCTTCTCAGAAACCACCAGAGAAGTCAGCCTCCCAGGATGCACCAGAGAAAAATATAACTTCCTCAACTCAAACACAGGCGGCTAATCAGACACAATCACCAGCTACTTCCCAAACACAAACAGCAGCTGCTCCCCAGACACAAGCACACGCCGCTCCCGAGACACAAACAGCAACAGCAACAGCTCCAGAGACACAAACACAAGCTGCTCCTCAGAATACAGTCAGTAATTATTACCAGTCCACTTACCAGACCCAGCCCTCTGCTCCGGCCGCTCCGATCGCCCCAGTTTACTCGCCGCCAGCTCCAGCAGCCTATAGCAGTGGTAAGAGAAAACAAATTTAAATTTCATTGGATTTAATGTTTTATATCTAAAATTTAATTTAATGTTTTATATCTGTTTTATATATTTTTGTAGTCTTTTGGCTGATGCTTTTTCGTTTTGTATTCTCCATTGTTCAGTAAGTCGAATTAAACTTCATTAAACACGATAAACTCTTGAAAAGAGGAATTAGAATTAAAAGTCGTTAAATAAATGTACTAGATGCCTATTCTTAGACGAAACGTAACAGCACCTTTAGGAAAGAGAGTAATTATACATCTTGTTTACACGAACACTGTTATTTGCTGGTAGCATTTTAGAATAGTTTCGATGGCTTCTATAAACCCGCCTTGAGACCAAACTGTCAATGATACCCCTATTATGCCTTATAGTATCAGTGAATACTGCTGCTTCATTGTTTTAACTCGTTTTATGAACTTGTATTCTTCTTGATTTTAGCAGTGCCTCAAACTTGCACCAATGATGTCCGCTGCCAAGTTTACCCTGATGACCGCTGTAGAGAGCAATGGTTGATGACTAACTGCAGGCTCAAGTGCAGACTTTGTTCGAAGTAAACACGAAAATAACCTGGAAAATATTTCAGTATAAAAGGCACCATTACATTTTAAACAATTTGTCTGTTCCAGACTCTCAGATCTTAGGGAAAGAGGCCAGACTAACTGCACCTGCTCCCTTGTTTTCTTGCATTTTTATCCCCAGCATGGAAGCATTTAATTTTCTTTGACTAAGAAAATCAAGTGACTCGAAAGATGGCTAGTGTTCCTTATAATCTGAAACGCCTGGAATGGACTGAATTGGGCTGTTATATATAGAGAGAACCTCCAAGTGTAACGTTCAACTATTTGCAGTATATCTATTTTTAGCTGGCCAAGAGTCAAAGTATGCTTCGATGAAGCCCTTTTATCTTGCCATTCGATTGAAAGCTTTTAAATGGAACGTCCCTGTGGGAGGTTTCAGTACGTCGCTATAGAGTGGATGTAAAAGTTGTTTTTCGGCGTTTTAATTTAATTTAGCTAAGTGTAAAAGAAACACAGAACGTTGCAGGGCCACGGTTACAATTGCTTGTGTAGCGTCTTAATGTTTTGCTACCTAAATTGCTTGTTATGTTTGTGAAAGTTTGTAAAGCACTTTGTATTTTTATTTTTTGTTTTCGCTCCTATACTTGCTACTGAGCATTCTCGTGAAATTCCCTCTATTTACTCTCCAAGCATTTTTCCTACCCGTATTTTTTTTGTTTGAGTCTAATCGACGGTGATGGTTAGAAATTATTTCCCTACAGGTTTTAAAACATTCTTATACCCCGTTCACACCAACATCTCAAACATGCTTAAAAGTGGTTTAATAAACAAGGTTAGAGATTAGTTGCTCATACTGTACACGCCCCACAACTTAACAAGGTAAAAACTTGTTTGATTAAAAAATATTGGCAAAGTGATTTGAAATTTATCTTCTCAAAATGACTGCAAAGTGTAATCGGCAAATCGGAAAAACCTGACCATGATTTAGTTAAGCTAGATTAGTTCGTGTGAATGGGGTATAAGTTTACTTTTTTGTGTGCCAACTTCCTTTTTACTACCTTTAGCGCATTTTATCCTGTCTAGCTATTTGTCCTAAAATAAGCTTTTTCCCAATTCGGTACCAGGAAAATAGTACCCATCGGTCAAGTGTGTTTAAAATCTGATTGCACAGGAGATTTAGGGCCCCCAATATGGAATATTAGACTTACACCAACAATAAACGCGCATAATTTAATAACTATACAGTATTTCATATTCTATACTCAGTATATCTCGCATTCCTTGTGATCATTCATGACAGATTGCCGAATTTATTTTCAATTGCCCAAAAATAGAAGTTAAGCCAAAGAAATAAAGCAATAAATAAATAAGGTCACTCTGATGCATTATTTTAATGACAAAATAAAATCATCGAGGGCAACACTGGGGTAGATGGTAAAAATCCCGTTTCACGCACGAATTTTAGCTAAATTCACGCGTGACGTAGACATTCACGCATTATTTTGGCCCTTTCGTTACTCTTCAGTCGTCACGCACTAACTTTTACCCTCATCACGCGTCCCGCATATCTCATAAATGTTGGAAGAAGCTAAAAGATTACGAAGTATGGTGTAATTAATGGCAAAGATGTCACAGTTACATCCGGACAGTCCTACTAACTACCAAATTTGAAAAATGTACGCAAACCTTTTTCCAATACGCTGTTCGCAGATAACCTTTGCTACTTCGTCTTATGTTAATCCACAGATATAATATTTTCATTCGCTTTCAAGAGCTAAATACCGGCACGGGGAAAACCCAAACTGTATATAGTTGTATCGGACTTTTTTACCTGTGTTTTTGTGTCATCTTAAGGCGTTTTAGAAAGGATTTCACCAACGCCAAGGCTGTTAATTCCTTCAAAGACCGTTTCTTCCAACGCGTTGGACTCAATATCCTGTTTCATTTATTAACCATTCAACTTTCTCATTGATATTTAAATCGTTTGTTAATAATTGGGAAACATGTGAAAGAGGAGACCTAATTCTGTTCTCTGGAGTCCAGAAGACTAAGCTGTGGCGATCCCGAGGAAAGGGGTGCTATGCAAAGTTTTATACGGGGGAGCTCCGCCCCGAAGACCAATCCCTTACCCTTGTATACCATTTTGACAGAAAAGGTACCCGTTTCGTCCTTTAGTATTGAAAAAGATCCCCCTTTCACGTACTCTCATAACTGGCCCTTATTACGAATAAATCGTCAACAAAGGAAGTCATCTTGTCATTTCATGTAATGTCTAATAAATGAATTGATACAGCCATAAGGTGAGTCTGTTCGAAATATTTTCAGTAATAAAATGCCCTTTAAAATAACTAGATGACAGATTTCCCTACCCTTTCATGTACCTAAACATGTGAAATCTCTACCTTTTTATACACTTGAAGCCTGAAAAAGTTAACCCTTGCAGGCGTAGGTTCCCCGTATAGGCCATCATACGGAGTGCCCCCATCCCCCACACCGCACTGGCGATCCTGTTCAAAAATCGCTTGAAAAAAAATATAAAAATACCCCTTTATGTTCTAAAACACCTCGAGATGACCGCCAGTATTCGGGTAAACCAGTAAGTCTGAGCATCATTAATATTCGGCCGGCTATAGACCGTATGGAAGCCTTTGTACGTGTCATGAACCATTGAAGGGCGTTTACTGAAACTGTTATTGTACTAATAAGACCCGTTTAAGGAACCCCCATTGAGGTAATTTCAATAAAGTTTGTAACAAGTGTGATCACTGTAGTAATGTTTGCGTAGAACCACTAACTCCATAACACTGGTAGCTTAAGTAGTAGACAGTGTAAATTTTAGTAGCCATTACTTGAACTAAGGTTAAAATAAGGTCTCAAACTTATGGGGTTAATTAACCGTCAACCAACAAACGGTCTTGTTGAGGTAAATTCAATAAAGCCGGTTTCTAACAAGTACAAGCACCGTAGTCATGTTTGCATAGAGCCAGTAACTCGATAATAGTAGACAGTTTAAATTTTAATAAGAGCCATTAGTTGATCACTTAGTAGCTAAGGTTAAAAGAGTGTCTTAATGGGGTTAATCGTCAACCGTCAAATGGTCTGATAAGAAAAAAAACCCGAACATTTAGCTGTCAACCGCGTTAAAAAGCTATAATTGTTAATAGATAACCTTCTAAGGTAGCCCCCCATTAAGACCATCTTAAAAGTTCTAGTTGAATTAAAATTTAAAACCAAAGCTTTCTAGACTCCTCCAGGTCCTTTTCAATGGAGTTAGGACTAGACTCGACTTCGCGAACGGATCCTTTTCAAACAGTCAGGTTCGCAGCCAGAAATGACTGAGGCAATGCCCGTGAAAAAATTATGATTGAGGCAATGTCCACGGTTAAATTATCTTCCGAAATATTAAGGGTGTTTATTATGACTATATATAAACAGCAAAAAACGAAAACTCTGAGACGCATATAACCGCTAAAAAAACGAGACTGCGAGACCCGCAAAATTAGACGAAAATTTTGCGAGGCCCATGAATGGTTTTTGATGGACCATTCACCACCCTTGTTCTGGAATTCAGGAGCCTAAGGACTTCTCATTGAGGTAAATTCAATAAAGTTTCTAACAAGTACGAACACTATAGTCATGTTTGCGTAGAACCCGCCGACTATTTCGATAAGACTAGTAAGTTAAGTAAAAAATTTTAGTATTCATTACTTGAATTAAGGTTCAAAGGAGGTCTCGGTCTTATGGGGTTAATTAACCGTCAACCATCAAACGGTCTTATTGAGGTAAATTCAGTAAAGCCGGTTATAACAAGTGCGAGCACCGTAGTCATGTTTGCATAGAGCCACTAACTCGATAAGACTAGTAGCTTAAGTGGTAGTAGACAATGTAAATTTTAATAAGAGCCATTAGTTGATCACTTAGTAGCTAAGGTTAAAAGAGTGTCTTAATGGGGTTAATCGTCAACCGTCAAACGGTCTTAATGAAAAGAAAAAAAATTACCGAACATTTAACCGTCAACCGTGTTAAGAAGCTATATTTGTTAACAGTTAACCTTCGCAGGTAACCCCACATTAAGACCATCTTAAAAGTTTTAGTTGAATTAAAATTTAAAACCAAAGCTTTCTAGACTCCTCCAGGTCCTTTTCAATGGAGTTAGGACATAGAATCGACTTCGAGAACGGATCCTTATCAAACAGGTTCGCAGCCAGAAATGACTGAGGCAATGTCCATGAAAAAATTATGATTGAGGCAATGTCCACGGCAAAATTATCTTCCTAGATATGAAGGGTGCTTATGATGACTATAAACAATAAAAACGAAAAAAAAAAAGAAAAAAAAATGACTGAGGCAAGTGCCTAGGTTTGCTTATTACTTGTTTAAGATAGTTCAAGATACAACTGAGGCTCTGAGTTTCTGGGCGTTGAAATTAAACGCTGTTCAGCCATATTCTTCTGCTGTAGGTTTAGCCTGGTGCAGAGGTTCGATTTAATAGCAACCAGAAAAGCGGCGAGGGAAAAATACTGAACCGTCCTATTTTTTATTTCGCCTTTTTTTGCGCTGCTGCCAACAAAGCTAACTCCTGACACAGGCTAAGGTAGATTCCACATTCCAAATAAAATTAAACAAAGTCGAACTACGCCGATCTTCGTAACTCCTGAACAGAGTAGTTTCGGGACAAATCAGACAACCATTCTCTTTTGCATGGATGCACGGGCCTTGATTCGTTATGACTGCGAGCTCATGCGTAAAATAAAATATTAGGATGTAAAGGAAATAAGGCAAACCAAATTTCTTTATGATTGTGAGGTTTAAATTAACTATGGCTTTGTCAACTTACAGACGCTAATTTCAACATAGGGGCATGAGTAAAGCACAGCAACTGCAACAGCGAAGAAAAACTGCGTTGAGGACGTCGCTGAAAGGAAAAGGTTTTTTTGAAAGAGCAGCGCTATAGTTTTGCACGTGCGTTATATATCTTGGTACACTTCGTTTCCGTTTCCTGCAGACAACAACGTGCATAATATCAAGTTCTGCTTATTTAGCCGACAACGCATAACACGATGCCGCTAAGTATATATCTCTATTTTTACCGACACTTTTGAATGGTACTAGAAAATGTCAAATTCTAAAGTATTTACGGAAATAGGCAGTACATCTCATCGACGCTTCCCTGTATCACCATTGTGTTTTATCTCATTAGTGGTCAAAGTATAAGAAGAACATCTTTGAAACTAACAGAGTCCTCTTCGAAGATCGAGCAAACGTGAAGTCTTCAGTCTTCTCAGAGTGGATATATGTTCAAAGTGCGAGTGAAAGAGATGAAATGCTATGACTCGAGCTTGGCAGGGTTCCTTGTTTGAGATGCACAAGTAAGACTTCAAAAACCTTGGTAGAAATGATTACGCATGTGATAAATTTGAAGGTGACGAAACAGTAGTCAAGTTTTGCAAGAATTATTGGTGACCCATGAAATTCTTCACGAGCTAAAATGTTTAATGATTACACCTGCGCCCGAAGAAGTCTTAACCTTTAAATGGTACACTAATTAACGAGTAAACAAACTTGACGGAGTCAATCAAATTCTGTTCATTTTTGTACCGCACCCAAGTGTTTGGAACAGGTACTGGAAGTAGCCATTAAAACTATATGAGTGAACGTTTGTTATTAATAAAAATAATACGGAACACAGAACGAAAAAAGTTTATCCAGTTTTAAATAAATTCAGTAATGCCCTAAACACGATGATCTCAAAGAGCTTCTAGCACTTAACAGGTCTGGTAACCATGCAATGTAAAATTATAGTACAAGCATTTTAGCAACGGAATTATTCAGTGATGTCGTAGACAGGTTCGGGGTCATTCGGTCGCGCACCTGAAAAAGAATATTTTATCACCGAAATAAAAGTCGAAGCGAGTGGCGCTAGGTCACAGTAGTTTTCGGTTGTTCTTGCGGTAAAATGTCTCGTTTTTTTGTTTTGCTGATTTGTGTGATAGCAGTTGTAGTACAAGGAAGGCCGCGGCTACATCACAAGCACAAACAAGGTACGTATATATTTCAAAGAAACACATATTCACAATCGAGAAGTGTAAAATTCATTGACAAAATCGCACATGAGACTCACATAGAAGAGTTTTGTATATAGCTGTTTCTTAAAGCAACAATTGTTAATTACATTTTTTGTGTTGGTTTGTGTGAAAGCCTGAGGTTTAAAAAAAACTGTCATTGACTAAATACACGAGTACTTCCAATCTAGGATAAGATGAACGGGCAAGAGTTATTTAAAAGGCTTGAAAACAGCAGGACGTTCGGGGCGTCAAATTGAGAAAACTTCATTCCACACTAAAAAAATGTCTTCAATTATATAAAGAATGAAATTCCAATTGCTTATTGAATGGCTCTGGACTAAGTAGGGACGATTTTCCTCCGTGTCTTGACAGAGAGACTTGTTTATATTTCCATTGTTCAGACAAAGACAGTACATAATCAGTTGTGTCTTCAGTCAAAAGGCCGTAAATTTTAATAGAGCGTAACTTTTTTCCTGTCAAACACTAAGCAAATATGTCACAATGGTGGCAGTACAGAAAGAAGAGATAAACGAGGGCATTATTAGTTTCTGACATTATTAGTTCATTTTCATGGTCTTCAGCCGGAGAACATTGTTCATTGATTCATTTCAAGCAGGCGTCGCCACCTGTTGGCCTTCTTCCTTTGTTCTCACACATAAGAAGTACCGCTGCAATCTAAATATATTCTTGTCACGAGTTCAGTGGATCCACTTTATTAACTAATAGGTCGAGAGAAAAAGCCTTGTACTTGGCCTACCCTGGCTGCTCAAAGGGGTATTATCTGAATTATTAAGTACTTATTTAAATTATTACTAAAACGTAAACAGGAAAGAAACGCGAGAGAGAGCGGATGTAATCTTGGTTAACAGTTTAGACTTGGAATAGCACTCATAGATTTTCAACAACACAGCCAAGGGTTTGACATTCTTCTGAATTTGAATAGACTGAATTTGAATTGGAAAGACTTTGCTCGGAGTCAGTTGTGATTTGGAGTTTAATCAACCATTAAACTTTGACTGCATGATTCAGCTCGGTTCCTCACATGTATCTGTGGAGGCGCGTTGGCCTCATGGTTAGTGCGCTCGACTTCGGATCGAGCGGTCCGGGTTCGAGCCTTGCATCGCGCAGAATTCTATTGTCTTTCGCGACATATACTTGTAGTGCTAAGTTTTGCAATGCGCGGAATAATAATTACAAATATTAGCTGTCGGAATTCCGACTGCTCTCGTCAATGAATCGGCGGCTGTCAATCAAACGGTCTGATGTGTGAAGTAAATCCCAAGGTGTAATAAGCTAACAAAAGCGCTCTAATTTAAAGGCGGCCTGCGCTCTTCACAAAGACTTTTGTCAACAAAGTCGTGTGCAGCGACATTCTCACTTTTTTTGTTGACATGTCACACACGAAATGGTTTGAGCGCGGGAGCCAAAAGTTCTCCCACAAAAAATTCTTCTTCCAAAGCGTTGCCAAATGGAAAGAACGGTGCGTATAAAACTTTCTTCTACTTTATCGTTGTCCTCTTTTACTCGACCGGTCAAAGCAGTTCATCAGACGTAGTCTTTTACTCGATCGGTTCACGTAGTCTGTCGTTGATCGAGGACTTAAAAGAAAACACAGGTCTTTATCTATTCGAAAGATGAAGAGGAAAATAAATGACATTTCTGTTTGAAATCCACAGCCGAACAAAAAAAGCAAAGGCACGCAGCGCGTCTTACGCCTGAGTGAGCATTGTTCTCCACTGCATGTGTGAGATAATTATTCAAAATTGGAACCGTTTTAATTGATCAAAACATTTAAAAGGCCCAGGTTCGAGTATTTAGTTATTAGAATCCTCTTTGGAGTAACATGTCAAAGCGTACGAGACAGCAGCTCGGCTTTTACGCATCACTATTTGATGACGCTTATGATCGTCGCCTCAGTTATAAGTACCGACCCAAGCAAAAGCCCGTTGTTATGGGTATTTATGAAGTTAGGTGCATAGTCTCTCAACGAAATCAAGGGGGCAAGGCAGAGTATTTTATTCAGTGGAAGACTTATCCTTTAACTGAAAACACCTGGGAGCCGTCCGAACACTTCTTATGTTGATGAAATTACATGTAAAGTGATGTTAAAACGACGTTCCGAACACTCTGAGATCTTTTTTTCAACGAAAATCAAAAATGATCTCTTTGAGACCAGCTGAGGATGAAGTACTCTGCTTCGCTTCCTTTAACTCTTTTATCTCTCTGAGATCATTTTTGCCTGACATGTGCAAGAAAGCGGAGTTAACCGGGGGTTCAATGAGCCCTAAAAAGAGCTCCCGATCAACGCGCTGCATTTCTTGCACAGATGACAAGCTGAAAATTCGTTTATTGCAACTCGCGCAAAGCGTTACTTTAAATACGATGGTTAAGTGATACATTTTATCACCTCTCAATTTCAATGCCTTATAGCGTCGGCGTGTGTCCTATTGTTTGTGGAGGCGGAGCTTGGTATATATTAATATTCTGCCGGGAAATTCAAAAGAGTTTCGCTCTATTGTTCTTCTAGTCTCCGAGGCGAACGAAGGTTGAAAGATCGTTACGAGGGTTCGAAAGTTGGCAGAACGACCACTTCGAAACATTATTTTTCGTTAAAACTTGGCATAAAGCTTCCTTTAACAACATACATTCAAAGCCGTATGATAACCGTTAAGAAGGGCACTTTGAAGGAGTAAAATTCTTCCTCCAAATATTTCCTCATACAATATTTTCCCTCAAATGGAGCAAATTCAGGAAAAGAAAACGACTAAATCCACTTTTCGTAAGATTTCAAAAAATGTCTCCTTTATTCCATCAATGTCTCATCTACAAAAGCCCTATGATAACCACTACGAAACACAAGTATGAAGCACGTAAACTCTAAACAAGTATGCCTAGTCGGCCATTTTCTGGTCATTTTCTTTATTGTTTAACCATCGGCAGCCGAATTAATAATTAAATTTCGCGCGCACTCTACATTTAAGTCCCGGATATGTCGCGGCATTCTGCGCGATGTGGCTGGGGACTTACATTGTAGTGTGTTCTTGGGTAGGACATTTTACTCTGAGAGTACCTCTCTCTACCCAGGCCTAGGTGACAAACGGGTACCGGCGATTTTAATTGGGGGGGAGGACTGGCGATGGTCTAACATCCCATCCAGGAGGGCAGGAGGGGGGGGGGGGGAAGTAGAAATACTCGTAGTCGCTTCACGTTACGAAAACCAGAGATACAGTAAGCTCCAGCCTGATGGGCCACTTGGCTTGTGTGTAGACCTAACCCTCACATGCATTTTCCTACAGCTCATGTACAGAACCCAGGAAGTGAGGATCCGCGGGCACATCGGAGGCAGCCCGCAGATCACCATCCACTTTCCGATGCTCCAGCAGGCCCACAGGATTTGAGCATTTTCGACGTTAACGTGCATAAAATGGCAGACAAGAACAAGGTGTCTGGTCACATTGCTCCGCACAGTGTAGCTGTGTCCATGCAAGGTCCTGGTACGGTATCTCTGAGCACCACTGAGCAGGTGGTAGGACCAAGTGAAGCCAAACCAGACCATACCGTTAGCATGGTGAAGGACACTGGAGGCTGCAACGGTCCCGAATGCAGCATGGTCAATGTTAAATCAGGTAAACCAAAAAATACTTTTTCACACTTGGTGCCCAATGTGGACACACCGGCTTTTTTCTTAGTATTGATCACATGCACAAGAATTCGGGCACAGTGCCCGTGCCCGGGTACAAGATCTTGACTTTGTACCCAGGCACTAAATGGTATTTGGGTACTTGGAGTACCCAGTGTTTGAACACAACACTAATTTTGTGCCGGTGCCCAGGCGCCAGTGTTTGGGCACCAAGTATGAACACAGCCCTCGCTGTCTTTTCTTTTTGAACTTCGTGAGAGCCACACTGTACTTTCTACCTAACACTAAGAAGTTTAATTCATCAACCATTGCATCTCCATGCTCTGCTTAAAATGATCTCTTCTCCATTCTTGGTACTTGAAGGCAATTTTCCCTGACAACACCTTTATTTGTATCCAAGACTATGCTGCATCTAGTTGATAGTTTTACTTAGTCTCATCACATTTCAACTAGCAAAATTTACTGATATTGTGGGAAGACAATAAATCTCGATCACTATTGCAATTTATGCCGTAAGCATCACATTAACATTTACTGTATTTTTTGTTCCATGAGACTACTTAGACTAATTGAAAGCTTTTTGTCTTTCCTCAAGGTCACCAACTTCCCATGGCCCTTCCGCTAACAGGGCCATCAACACCCATACAGGAACCAAAAGAGGTAAAACTCCATGATCTGAAACCTCTAGCTCAAGCCTCAAAAGAACCAGCTAAACTTCACGGACATGCTGCCGCTGATCATGGAAAGATGGGCCATGTTGTTGTACATAATCAAGTGAACAAGAAGCAGGCTAACGAAATAATTAATGGTCTAGAGACCAATATACCTGTTGCGGCCCATAAACCAAAATGTGAGTAGAAATTTAAAGAATGTTTTTCAAAATTCGTGCCTTCAGCTGATATTTTGAACCATTTTTTTCTGTTCAAGACGAGCATCCGTCCTTGGAAGAGAATGTGAAAGTGCATGCAGCCGCTGAACGTTCTGATCACGGAGTAGTCAGCCATGCTCATAGTCACATGACCAAGGAACACGCTAACGACATGATAACAGGTGTACAGAACGGTGTACCTGTAGTAACCCATAAACCAAAAAGTGAGTGGCAATTAAAGAGATGTATTTGAAATTTAAATTCTTTCAGTTGCTATCTTGAATTATTCTATTTTTCTTTTTAATGTATTATTAACTAAAACTTATGACTGTTCCAACTTGCCAAATATAAAGAAAAACGGTGATAAATAATAACATGTGTTTAAAGCTGTGTTCAAATATTCGGTAAATAATGGTAAACCACAATGGAGCAAGTCTAACAAAGACCAATTTCCTGCGACGATATCAACAGCGCCTCAAGTGCCTTTCATCAATGACAACAGTATTCTGTGGATTTTACTGACTTAAAAAACTTATGCACGTTGCTTTGTGCATGATTAAAGATAATTAGAGAACTTAGAATACCAGCTCTTGATGAGTCATGCCTGCCCTACTAAAATACAGTTTCTCACTTGGTGCAGTCTCAAAGAAATCTATTGCACCGAAAACAATTTATTCCATCCAAAAGCGAGCTGGGTACAAGTAGAGTCAGAGTTGGGTAACGTTGTGTACACAGTGATGTTTTCATCAACATTTGGGACAAACGATTCTAAAGTACCCAGTGACATTTTGAAAAGAGGAGTTGGACAGGGTACAAATATAGTTTTGTTGAGATATTTCTATTTTAGTTTCAAGTAACCTCTATGGTTGACTCTGGAGGGTCAGGGAATGATGCTGTAATGATCTTTTCATCATGTTATCCTATTATACAGAGGATGTACAAGTTAACAATGGCCATAAGGTCTTCATAGGCAACCCAGGCAGTCCGCAGAAGGTGTTTGGACAAATGGACTCCAATAATGTGGGCGTTACATCGCAAGGACAAGGTACAGTGACTGTGACGTCACAATTTGACATTCCACAGCTTAGCCAAACTGTCGTTTTCGATCCCATGGAACCATGCTCCGGACCGTCATGTCCGCCAGGCACTGCAAAGGAAAAAAAGGGTGGAAAGCACCATTAATAAATTCCGGTAAGGAATTGAAGGTTTTAATTAGAAGTTTCCCAATTAATCAGTATGCATTTCCTTCAATGTTAGTTCCGAAAATTTGCTGATACATAGAGACAACACCATCTGCAACAGGCGAATCTTTGCTGACGTCATTGTTTACATTTTTGCTCATGATTAAAACTTACGACTTTGCGTACACAAATTGACTACCAATATAGCTTGTGAAACTTAGTAATTGGTGAAACTCTTGACTCTTTGAGTGTAATACTCGACGGGAAATTTGCTTCGAAAACTGTAAAATTTCTGGGTAGTAAAAGCGCCAATGATCTCATACATTCCTTGTTACAAAAAATACTCCATACATCGGGCTCAAATTCATTGGCACAGTTAATCATGCTGTACCCTTTCGCTATTGAGAGTTAATGTTTTTATGATTCCATCAGAAACTGCATCGCTTATCCTAATGAGGAAAATATTGTAAACAAAGATTCTCCTATAACGGGGTAGTATGATCTTGACAATTGCTGGTTGAGGGTATTTATCATGCTTCAAAAGAGGACATCCTCTTTTTTGCGTCATAGGTTCCGGGTGAGTCGTACCTAGACTTCCCCACACTACATAACTGAGAAAAGATGGAGGTACAACATTACGCCCGACTTAAATGCTTTCCTCCACTTGCATCACCAGGCGAACTTACGGCTATTATCTAATTGCTATTTTTTTTTTAATTTTCCTTCTTCACGCAGACAGAAGCCGGTTTTACAGTGGTTTGACCAAACAGGACATTCACCAAGAAAGAAAAAAAAGAAGAATTACTAAATTAAACCTGAGAGACACACTCAGTGAAGGATAAAATAAGAAGATATTTGAGTTCTGCCAATTTACTCACATTATTTTATTGCAAACATCATCGCTTAACCCTTAATGCAAAAAGCTCGGCCTGACGGGCGGTTTTTCTCGCGAGATGAAAGATTAATAGTGGAGAAAAAGCAAGTAATCCAGTCTTAAGTCATTTCCTGTCCTGTCCTCTCGTGAACGTCCCAGTCTTATCCTATCCCGTCCCGTTCCGACCCGACCCGTCCCGATCCGACCCGTCCTGTCCTGTCCCGTCCTCTCTTGCTCCTCCCTGTCTTGTTCTGTCCTGTCCCGCCCTGCCCTGTCCTGATCTGTTCTCTGCTCCATCTTCTCTCTACTTCACTACTTCGCCACCCATTTTCAAGCTTTCTTTGACCACTAGTTATCTTGCAATCGCGAAAGAAATGCCTCCAGTTATGTCGTTTATAAATGTAAGTCATGAAATTTTTTCACCCAAAGTGGGTTTTGCCTAATAAAGGTCTTAAACTTAAAACACCAACGTGTTCTATTTCTAAGGAAAAGAAAAGCTGTTATGTCGTTGTTTGAGATCCATCTCTGAAGTTTTGGTTTGGACTATTGTTCAAACTAATCCGCCACGAAAACGGAGCTTTTCAAAAACGCTTCTCAAATCGTAGGAATTTGGACACGCCAGCTTTTCGTTTCCGTGTGGACGTAAAACAATTTGAAAACGGGGCTTTTTGAAAACAATATAGTCACGATAATCATGGGACTTTCCTGATCGAGTTTTCCTCGACTGGCACAAATCTAAAGTGACTGGTGATTGGTGCGTTTCTAAATTCCTTCGGTGTATTGTGGATGGGGACTTCGGTATTCTGTCGATTCCGTATTTGACCACTGCCACTGCATATCAATTGCTGTCTATCTTTAACAACAGGCTCGTTTAGCATCTTCTCGTCTCTCCTCCATATCGGTATCAAGTCGCCTATCGTAGGGAGCGCTTGATTTGAGAAGTTCCCATAGCGGTGGTCTTTGATCCTGAATACTGAAATTTGTTCATATCATGCAGACTGTTAAATATCATGATCGATGTTTTCCTGATTGCTAAATACTAATATTGTTGAAAAAAGCAAACTAAATGATCAGCTTTTGACTTTATTCTTTCTTTGCGCCATGTAAAAGATTCGGACAAACCAGTTCAATATTTACACTGGCAGCTATAATTATTTGTTAACGGTCTGATAATCTATCATATCCCAACGACCGTCTTTCTATCCTCTGGAAAATACCAAAACTTTAAAGTTTTGCTACACTAGCTATAAAGCACAATAATGTCAGGAACATGCAAGAAAACTTAAAGAAAGGTAGTTTCTTGGTATTGTGGATGGAATGATCAGCAATTGACGTACAACGAGACTCAAAAAAATAAACAGTAACATCGCAACACCAACATTCAGCGTTAGCAACACGTCAAAGACCAAAGCATTTACTTTTAAGCTAGAGGGAGGTTGCGCGCTCGTTGTTCTGTCATGTCCTTGCCGAGGAAGATGAGGGGGTCTGGTGGCGCTATGCATGTAGCATTGAGGAGAATCCGTGTAACCCTACCGAGGTAGACAAAATTGTTTTTTTGGTAGTAAAAGTTATAATCAAGGAACAACTATTGAAAGCGGAGGACCAAACAACGCACAAAGGCATGTTTGTTTCCAGATCTTTCGTTTCCCAGCTGCTCGTAGCAGAGGTCGCTTGAGGTCGTGACTAAAAAAAAGTGCTTGCAAAACTCCCACTGTGGAAAAGTTAAGGTAATATTTAGTGGACAATATTTTAATTAGCAGAGCTAGTCTTCAGTGACCTTGCGGGAGATCCAGACTAAAACTCTCTCAGTTGAAATATTGGCCAATAAATCCGTTTTTTCCTTTTTCCGTTGCTTTGCAATCAATCTGTCATCGCGATGTTTTAAAGCTGTATCTCAGATGAGATGAATCCTGGCTGCTCTGCTCGTGAGGATTAGGCATACGACAATAAATTAGGTGAAGATTACCCAGATTCGTTAAATAATGAAATGAATCAATGAAACGAGCCACCGTAAATAAATTCGACGTCACGTGACCATAGAACTGTCGCAACGGAACGCGGGGACCGAAGTGTCTAAAAATGCGACTTTTATTTCATGACCGGGTAATACCCGAGTTATTCATATTGCTGATTTGTTTTGTATTAAGCAAAGGAGAAAGGCACGTTCACAAGAAGGACGGTAAGTTTTGAGATTTTTATCTACTATGTTTAATCAAAATATTTTTTCCAAACATGACAATGTTACGGAATGGGAAATTTA
Organism: Orbicella faveolata; assembly: GCF_042242905.1. NCBI lineage: Eukaryota > Metazoa > Cnidaria > Anthozoa > Scleractinia > Merulinidae > Orbicella > Orbicella faveolata. Next base: position 1,415,478 of record NW_028301539.1, on the reverse strand, counting down.
ATCAAGTTCTTGACTATATTTTGGTTGTTTCGTTGTTGTTATTTTCCAATGCGTTTTATCTATGAGCAAATTTAGTGCACTAGAGAATTTTCCATGGCGTTGAAACAGGTGGTGTAGTTTTATGTTCATGAGACATCGCTGATAAATGAACGATACTTTGAGAAGGCAATTGCCGTCTAATTGTTTGCTTTGTAAACGAAAGTTACCCATGTCTAACATGTCTGTTATTACATTTCATAACTCAATAGTAATTAATCGCTTCTATTATCTAGAAGTGGATTAACGAGCCTCGAGGTCGTCATGAGGGAATTCCTGACGATTTTAACAATTTTACGATTTGATCATTTGTAGTTTGCTACGGTTCTCCTTACCACCTGTTGAGCTAACATTTCTTGTCAACCTACCTGCTACAATACAAAATGTTGTTTGCTGATCAAATGATTATACTGCAGATATTTCAAAGGAAAGCAAGTCAACATTTATCACCATCAGAATTCCTGCAAATGTGGCAACACATAATCAAGGTAAAGAATGCTCTTTTTATTTCATTTCTTTTTGTAATTTTGTAAATTATAGGATGGTATATGTAGGACTCTTATTTAGTTATGTAAATCAACTCCCACTGGCAGGAATTGCACTTTCTTTCAGACTGGTGTGTAGTTCACGGATTTGATTCAAGCTGGAAGATTTCGAGTGTCTTACTGATAAAAATTCTTTCTCATATTTCCGCTGAACGTTACATAAAATGTCATCCGTTCCCGATAGTTTGTTGTTATTTGTACCTTCGGATCAAAATCATTTCAAAGTACATTTGCTTGATACTGTAGTAATTTGAATTGATATTATACTCTCTTGCGTCCACGCAATTCACACAGATTGTATGTATGAAGGAGTGGTCCGCCATCACGGCGATGCCTGGTCTCCAGGACCCTGTATTCCCGAATGTCGATGTAAGCACGGGCACGTGAAATGCTCCAAACTAGAATGCCCGGATTTGAATTGCGATAAGCCTATCAAGAGGAAGTGGAAATGCTGCCCAGAGTGTTTACCGGGAATGGAAAACGGTTAGTACTATCAGTATCTGGGCTGGGTTGTTCAAAGCCCGATTAAGCTAACCAGGATTAACGAGAAGTTTGATTTCATTTTTGTAGCCTTTCAGCAAGGTGTTCTGTTTATATTTTTTGCCCTTCAGTTTTTAGCACGAGTAATCTCAAACTACACAAAACATAAGCGGTGGATAACATTTTTATAGAAGAAAAATTGTTACCCCGGTTAACTTTTAATCCTGGGTTAGCGTTAACCAGCTTTTGAACAACCCAGCCCACCACTGAGTCCAAGTGACATGAATTTTCTGTTGCCACACTCATCTCTTGTTATGTACGTTCTGAAGATTTTGGTAGTATAACAACACCACCCATGCCCTCTCTCCTCTGTAAAGGTTCGTAACGTTCGTTATAGAAAGCCGTTTTGTTAGGTGAGTGCAGGCGCAAACCATGCGCTTGCACTTGCACTATCGTTCAGCGAATTCTCCCCACCCAGAAAAATCCTTTTGAACCTTTGCAAAGGAGAGAGACCCGTGCCCATGATTAGTTTTCTTTATTTTTCTCAATATTTGATAAATGTTTTGACATTGCGAGGAAACATTATCAAAAGGTTACTGCACAATTATGATCACGAATGAGTTTCTTAATTTGCTTTCACGGCCTGCCGTTCCATCGTTCCACAGTTCCAAAGTTTCTGTCTGGCCACTACTGAGTTGTTCTCATATTACTATTTCTTTTGTTTAGGAACCTCATGCGGCGTAAGGACCAAGGACGGAAACGCTTATGGCGGTTGCTGTGTGTTTCCTTTTAAATACAATGGCGTGATGCACTATACGTGCACCTATCTGGACCACAATATGCCATGGTGTTCAATCACAATGAATTATGACCGGGATGGAGTCTGGGGAGAATGTATAGGTACATATAGTAACGGCGACGCACCGCCGACATTCTTTTCTTAGTTTAGCGTATTTGTAAGATGTTAAGTGCACTAGGAGCATCTAAGACAATTTTTGATGAAAAAAAGTAAGCAGACTTAGTGTCCTGTATTCATTTAATTCCACAACGAAGGTTGTGTGTTTTATCAAGGTTAGAAAATCTGCTTGTCAGTATGGCGATATGGCCAGACTTGCAAGCGGCGTTTATTAGTTTTATCTCAAGAACTAGGTACTGGAAATGAACTTGGTGATCATTCTCATTGAAAGACAGACGGAAAGATGAGGGTGGCAAAATACGTAAGAGAATATAACATCCGAGGACAAAGTTGGAACACAGACAGAAAATAGACGTCCGCACTTTGGTAGTCAGCTAATGGTTAGCGGGTCGTCAAAAGTTCAAGCGCAGCGGACGGTTAATTTCCTATTTTATAGTGAAATCTCACAGAGCCATATTTCTATCGAAAGATGTACGATGGAGTACCGGCGGATAACTTAACTACATGTTCAGAAAAGCTTCGAAACCAGGACATCAGCGCCGGCTGTTTTAAAGGAACATATATAATCGATTATAATGCACTGAATCTCTATATACTTTCGTTTAATATAGATAACGGTGATTCAGAAAAGACATTAAGATTCAAACATCACAGAGGGAAAGCAAAGCACAAAATTCATCACCAAGACAACACAGAGGCTCTGGTGTCCAACATAGCAAACAAAGTGGCAAACGGTCTTGCGAACGAAACGGCCCAGCCGACAACAAACATTACCAGCCTCATTCCAACAGCACCGGAGCCAAGTGTGCAGTATGGTAACGCTACAGAACTGTTACCGGCACCTACAGCATCAGCGACAACACCAAACGCTGCTTCCAGTGTCCAGCCTTCAGCAACCGAAGTCGTACCAGTTGCATCGTCACCATCATCAAACGCTAGTGCAGGTGTCAGTTCCCAAGCTGTTCAACCATCACCCGCAACGTCACCTCAACCACAAGCAACCAGTTCAGGAGGAATTCCCTATGCCAATGCAACGGGATTAGTCCCTGCAGCAACTTCAATACCATCTCCGTCTCCGAGTGCTGGAGTCCCTGTGGTGCCTATTGCTTCTGTTGTTCCATCAGCCAGCGGTCAGACTACCCCAATGTTAGAGACGTCAGTAGCTGTAGCACCAACTTCTCAGCCGACAGCTACCCAGCCAGCTCCTCAGCCAGGACAGGTAAAAGGAAAAGAGTTTCTCAAGAATATGCTGTTTAGTTACAGTTTTTATGGGAAATAGAAGAAAACGTCCATCCTAGCTATTTTAAAGTGCGAATAAGTACGATCCTTCTTCGTGTTTTTCACTCCCATAAAATAATCAACACAAACAGTAAAGGGAGAGAGACATTTTCTTCGTACCTAAACTGGTTTCTTCTGAATTTCGATCTATATCTTCTATTTGATTCTCGAATTTCTGAAAACCCTAATTCCTGCCGTTACTTAGTCTCTTTTATTTGTCGTTGTAAATTACCGCACCAAGACCTATTTGGTAAGAAATCTTATATTGAGAGAGAGTTTTGATTTCTTAACAACTGTTGTAATCTTAAAGTCTGTAGTGTCAGGACAAGGAGCTGTACCGACTCCATCCCTTGTAGCAACAGTCACCGGTGGCACCATACCCTTATCACCTGCACCGGTACCACTGGTAACCCAGGAACTGGTACCACAGCCAACCCAACAACCGGCTCCACAGCCGACCCAGCAACCGGCTCCAGAGCCGGCCCCTGCACCAAGTCCACCAGCTGTGGAAGGCGGAATTCCCGGGTACCCTTTTCCGATATCTCAGACAACTCTTAACCCAGGGCAGACTCAGGCTCCAGGTCCGCAACCCGGTCAAGCTGTTCATGAACTGACGACAACAGAGATGAATGTCAACCACAATATTACTACTACAGAGTACTGGTTTGGCAAGGCTAACGAGACTCTAAATAGAACCAATGGTAATGTAAAAATAATAAATAATAAATTACAACATTAGAGAGGAAGCAACATCAGCCTTAGCTGGTTTTCATGCAGGTCCTCTATCCTGGTCGAATTAGAATTTGGAGATGTTGGTTTTTGTGGAGGGAGGAAACCCAGAGAACCCGGAAAAAACCCTCAAACTCAACCTACATATGGTACCGGACCGGAATCGAACCCGGGCCACATTGGTGGGAGGCGAGCACTCTCACCTCTGCGCCATCCCTGCTTCCCTAGGTCCGCAATCACAATTTACTTTTCGTTCTTCCTGGGAAGTTTTGATGATGATGATGATGACGACGATGGTACTGATGAAAACAATCAACTTGTTCATGATGACCTTTTTCTTGCGATGTAAATACAGCTACTAAAGTTTGCCCTAACTTTTGAAATAGATTTGCTTCTTCAAGACGAAACTAGCGCTCTGCAAAACAAAAGTTAGTGAGATTTATGGAGTGCTATGATATGTAAATTAAGATAACTCTGAGAGGCTTAAAGATTGAAGATATATCAAACAAACCAAAACTGATGAATGTTTTGATATTGAAGAATAATGCTTGACAAACGGTTTGAACCCAATTGGAAGTGTATTGTAGTGGGGACAAAGATATCGATTTCAATATTACTTTTTGTTAGAAGCGAATTTCTTAGTGCCGGAGTTTGAATTCCAAGAGGAAGCTCTGAATTTTGTATTAACTGCAATTTCAGTGGTAGTAAAATATCGTTCAAGAAAGTATATGTAATAAATATTTACATTATTTGTTCTCAGAGATTATGAACCAAACTGAACCGTTACCGGGAGGAACTGGGAACCAACAGATCCTAACCAATCAAACAACAGCAGGAAACGAGACTGTGACCAACCAGACCGTGACCAATCAGACCATGAGCAATCAGACCATGAGCAATCAGACCATGAGCAATCAGACCATGAGCAATCAGACCATGAGCAATCAGACCATGAGCAATCAGACCATGAGCAATCAGACCATGAGCAATCAGACCATGAGCAATCAGACCATGAGCAATCAGACCATGAGCAATCAGACCATGAACAATCAGACTCTGAGCGACTCGTATAACAATGGACAAGGCAACCAGGCGTCGTATGGTTACCAAGCAGCCGCGTCTACCAGTTACTACCAAAGTCAGAGCCCGGCTCCCTACATGGATCAACCGAGTGCCTCGCAAGGAGGCTATCCATCTTATAACACACAAGGATACAGCGACAACACAGCTTACCAGGGATACAATGGGTATAGTAACACAGGTTACCAGACAAACAATGGGTACGGTGACACAGGTCACCAAACTAACAGTGGGTACGATAACACAGGATACCAGAGAAGCAATGCATATGAAAACACAGGTTACCAGACTAACAATGGATATGAGAACACGGGCTACCAGAGAAGCAATGCATATGATAACACGGCTTACCAGCAATACGGGGAATCACAATCTCAAAGCAACGTCGGACAAGCCGGATACTATTTCAACGGCCAGCAATATCAGAATAGTGCGGATCCAGGATCATATTACACGGGATAGAGCATGAAGTACACATGGCAGTTTCCGTAAACTGGCAGAAATCGTCGAATGGAGTTTTGAACAAGACCCTTCAAAACTGTGTTTTGTAATAACTTTTTGAAGCCATTTGACTCGCTGAAACGCGACAGAGTGTATTGAATGACCACCAAAAACAGGAAATGATCTTCGTTATCCGTCTTGGACTTGCGTTTCTGCGATGGCAGAAGCACAGCGTTTGGATTAAGCACTATTGCTCGGTTTATTTAGTGACGTTATTAAAGAAAGAAAAACGATTACCGGTCGTTTTTCAAACACTGCTGTAAAACTGAAATTGGAGAGTTAATAACAAATGTCAGAAAACTTTTATTTATAACTAAACATTAATTCTTATGACTTGAGTGAGAAGTGCCTTGAATTGAATCTCACTGGTTCGTGTTCATGCATTATTACTCCGAGATTACAGGATCATAAATCTGTCCCCGCCCAGCGATTTAATAAGCTCAGCCCCCTTGTAATCGACGCCTGCTGCATAAACTTGAACGTATAGAACTGTTACCACGCATGTAAAGGCGAAATATCACTCACAATTTTTTAACTAAAAAGAAAATCCTTCCCATCTCTTTCATTTTCTGATCTGTTCCAAGGTCCGATAGCACGATCCGCTTAGCTGTGTGATAATCCATGCTACTCTTTCAGTAGAGAACCAGGAAAAATGTAATAAGATGATGAGGAAGGCTTAGGCTGTTCCCGCCTTAGAAACGTTCGTCTCCGGCCCATACTTTTATTATTCGTTTCTTCCTTCCTCAAACGTTTTAGTGTTGTAATATGTGGAAGGGTGACAGAAATGAACCATCGCTGTATAAGACCTTCGTAAGATATAAGGGAACAAGTAGTTAGAGTCATGCACACCGGGGCAGTCCGATACCACCTCTTGCTTTGCTCAGTTTACTTACAATCCGTCTGCGCAGGGGTGGGCCAGGGGTTAATAACCGATTGGGAGAGAATAAAATAGACAATAAATAGCCTGAGGGGGAAGCTGCTGCCCAGTTTAGCACACATCTTCAATGTATAAAAGGGTATTGAGACACCTGTGTTGAGAACGGTTCGTACAATCGCTTCTATGAACTTTTATCAGCTTTGACAGGCACGCGACTGCCATTGAAGGGCTGTAAAGATTTGTGTGTACTGGCTTGAAGATAGTCGAGAGCAATCAAAACAAACAATGATCATTATAAACTACACCACTTTGCGTCATTGTTAAGTCCCAGTATACATCATGTGAAATGAATACCACACCTGTCGGTAAAAGAAAGTGGGCAATTACAAGCCCGCTCGTTCTTAAATTTTGATCTTTGATCTTTGAAAGTTACCAGTGCAATGCAATTCGATAAAATTTTAACTGAAGAGGTGCGAAAAAAAATTCAGTTTGTTTCAACTAAAAACTAAGAAAGGAAAGGAAATTCACTCAAATTGAGCTTTTCAATCAATTAAGCACTCCAAAATTGTTTTATTACACTTTCTAAGCAGCGAGTGAAATCGATGACAGACCATTTTTTCGTTTTTTTTTTTCGCTTCTTGGCGTGCAGCTTATCATAGAGGGGACCTTGCACTAGTGAATAATAAAATCAAAACAAATGAGTTTTGACGGCAAATTTCGACAAGCCTATCAATTGATTGTTCCAAACAGAATGACGGTTGATACATTTACTACAGTTTTCTATCAATTATTGTTGTGTTAAAGATGGACCTTATTGAATGAAGTGCTTTCATAATGTTAACTTTCATTATTGAGACTTCTCTAACCGTGAAGTGTTACTCTTCAAATTTGAATTAACCTAAATCTAGCGAATGCAGCTTAAAGCGAAAATGAATAAAGCCGAAACCTTTCGGTAACAGCCGTGCTGTTGTATGAGGGGTGACTGAAAAACCCTTTCCACAGCTGTCTGCTGTGAACCTGTCAGATCAGCAACAAATCTGCGGCTTCCGGTTTTCCTGTTAGTCGTGACCCTACCAGAAATGCTAAGAGTTCTGTAATTGGTCCACCAGTCACATCACAGAAAGAAGACACAGCTTGTGTAAACAGTTGGTGCCTTATTTGATTACATACGTGGCCTTCCTAACACGCATGCGCGAATGGCGAGCTCGCATTTTTGTTAACAAAAGAATTAGTTATTTGCCGGCTTGTAGTTTCAGGGAGGAAATGTCGATATACGATACAACGAAATGGAGGTAAAATTCGACGTGGTAACAACGTAACGGTAAAGAGGAGGACATTTGTTTTAATTGGCCGCTTTCGAAGGTAAGATACAATGCTCTTTGAAATTATTATTTCTTGTATTGTTTTCCAAAGGGAAAGAGTCTGTTTTATATTTCTGGCTTGTCTTGTGATTGATCTTTTACTTGCGAACTAAAGTTCAGTTTTAAGGGCGGGAGGGTAAACTGAATTTAAGCCCTATGATAACAAGCAACTTTAAAGACTTTACAGGAAACTATTAATAGAAACAAAAAATAAACCCCGTATCTTATTATCATGTATTTCATGATCGTGAAATAACCGCTGTGAGAAATTGCTGTCGGATAAGCAACTGGTGGTTGAGGCAAGGAGAGAATAGAAGTCTCGGGATTTAAAAAAAATATATATTTCTTCTGAAAAAGTAAAAGTAGTTTGTTGGTAAATTCAAATCAGATCTGATACGTTTTTACAATCTTTGAACTTATACTTTCTTATGATGGCTACTGGTAACCAAATCAATATAGCACCATTCTAGGAAACGGGTTGTCAGGAATGAAATACCATCAACACAACTTCACCAAAACCTCTTCCTCGATCATGCCCCACTTCCGGAACACTGTCATGTGAAGCTTTGCTTCAAAGTCATTCGTTTAGATACTTTTTCATTTTTGCAGACCCAAAGCAAGAAAGCGAGTGGCAAGACAAGATTTAGATTCCTCTCCTTTGAGAAGGAACGGGATATTAGCAACCAGAGGAAAAAAGCAACTAGCAATGAAGACTCTTCGGTGGATACACTTGATCGTTGTTATGCACTTTGTGCAAATCATCACAGCTTCGGACGGTAAGTTCTATCAAGTACTCCTGTTTTATAAGATACACGAAGGCGCTAGATCGGCAGCTGGCATCTTATGACGCAATGTACGATTTGCTTGGTTTAAAACTTTAAGCCAATCCAAGTTTGCTGTTTGTCACTCCAAAAAAATGACTGGGAGCTTAAAAGAGAAAAAATTGAAATTTATACCACGAAATTCGATTCTGTTGAAGATATCTCAGATTATGGCGTAGACTGAGCAATTTCGTCGGTTGTAAAGTTTTCCGCACAAAATAAAAGGAAAATTAAAAAGGGAAAATTTCTGTACTAAACTGGTGATGGGTTTTAATACAATTAGTTTCAAAGCAGATAAATTTCTTTCCCAATTTCAAAATTTAGTGGGCTATTTCTCTCTTTAAAGTCTTAAAATTTTTGACATTTTTCCTTTCCCGCTTGTGTGTAAATATTTGATGAATATATACTTTTCAAGGACAAAAAAGAACTGGTCTAACACAGCAATCAATTGTGCCACCAGGTCAAACAATTTTCTAACTTGCAAAAGTCTTACGTAAAAAGCTGCTCTCTGCGATTGCGTTATCAAGACGAGACTTTATTTGGTGAAAAACAATTACATGAGTTTTCCTCAAAATCTGTCAAAATTGCTATCGGCTACAATCATTTAAATGGCTTTGCAAGATATGCTTGAACGCATCTGTAGCCTAGCCAGCTAACCGTGAAGGTGATTAGCAGTTTACCTGCAAAATACAAGCTGCTTTCAAATCAAAGATCAACTGTCTTTATGAATATGCATTATTGTAAATGTTTTCGACGGTGACATATTTTGAAACCGTCGCAAATGTTCCAGAGAGTAATTCGATTGCGATCAAAACCAGTCTTCGAATGGTGCTAGTTTCCTCTGATAAAGTGCCCGCCTTTACGTAGCATTTCAATTGACAATTGAACTAAGACCTTATATGCTTCCTTGATCATATGATTTTAAGCGAAATAAACACTAAAAGAAACACACAGACTGCACTTAAATTCATCGACAACTGAATGGTATCATTCATTGTTAAAAAAAAAAATCTGCTAAGTAAACGAAAGAGTCTTAAGGTGGTTTCTTTCCAGACAACGTGAATTTAATGAAATAAGCCAGTGTTCATAATATTATGAGCATAAGAAGTCAGAACCCAAAACTAACTGGGTTGCCGAATTTTCGACAGTTCATCAGTACTTTTGGCATATAATAACAATGTGTAAAGAAATCGTTTCACAACTGATTTCGTCTACGAAAATACACATCCATACATAATAACCATGGTTTTAATGAGAAAATAAAATTGCAACGGGGTGGCCCAGCCTACTAATATGACCTTATATTCTTTTTGTGGAAGAACGAAAACAGGAGAATTCTGTGAACGCTCCTTTGAGTATGTCGTAACTAAGTGACTAACTCAACCATCATCTGACACCAGGTCTAAGAACTAACCCAGCACATAGCAGCAAGAACAGTGCCACAAACCAAAAGCGCTAACGGCCTGTAAGCCAGAAAATTTGACGGTTAAACAAATTTAGCCCAAAAGACAGAGCTTTAGTTAACGTCAGGCATTTGCAATAAAGCCATTTAGCTAATAAGCCATTTCCAAGTTACCGTGTTCCTCTGATTCAAAACGAGTCTTCGTGCCAAACCTTTCACATGAAAATGAGTTTGATTTGTATGAAAATGAACCTGTACGCAGTGCACACTTTTATATGAACGGCTTCGCACGAAGGCAACTTCGAAACGCCCTTATTTGATTTCGCATTTAGACTCCGATTTGTCTTTTCATCATACTGGTTTCGTATATATTTCTGACACATTCTTTATACATATAAGTATATTACACTAAAATACGAGTCTAAATTAACAGTAAAATAACCGTTTGCATTTGCAAATGTGGGTTGTTAAGCATTTTAGCAACATAGCTTGTAATGTAATACGGAATGGATGCTTTGTTTCTCAGATTCATGGTGTGTCGACCAGATCGCATGCGCAATGTATGGAAAGGATCACTGCAAGTCATATGACTGGATAAACCTTAACTGTCCCAAGCTCTGTGGACATTGTGGCAATGGTAAGTATCATAATTACGTCACTTGGTCTACACACATGCATGGTAAACTATAACTTGACTGCACATCTAATGGCATGTTTCACAAATTTCATTTCTGACATTTTTTTTTTTATCTCAGTTCGACAAAATGCGAATCAGTGCAGGCTGTGAATATACACTGTATGGAAAGCGGTTGGCTCTCTCATCCAAAACTTTTTTCTTGCGACATCTGATTATAATACGCCATTTCCGAGTCACCTTGTGCCTCTGTTTCAAAACAGTCTTCGTGCAAATGAACCACTAGCTTGGGCGGAACACATTTTCATATGAATGGTTTCTCACGAATACTATTTTTGACACAGAGGCAAAGGGCAATTCGGAAATGATCTAATCCCTCCTGCCTATTCCCAAATGGCTGGAACAAAAGAGTATTGCCTTAACTGTTAATCTCTGCACTTATTCTCTATTCAGCGGATATCCCTATTTATTTTTTTCCCCAGAAGCAGCACCAGTTGCAACAGAAAAAGTTGCAAAGTTCGTAGCACCAACTGCGCAGCCAACAGTAAATCCCTTCAAGGGATGGGAGGACGCCCCTACCAGCGTGCCAGACACTTCAAAAGTAGTTCTCAACCGTAACTACACCTACCCTAAGGTAGAATATCACGGTACAGCACCTCTTATAGCAACTAATGAAATAGCAAATGAGACTATATACCAGGAAGTTTCAGTTCCGGTTGAAAACTCTCCCTCATATAACTTATATAACAAGACAGTAGGATCTGAGAACCTTCTTCCGGTTGCTCAAAGTAGTACTACTTCAGGTTCGGAGATTGGAGTTTATGATTCATCGACGCCACAGGAAGTACTTCCGGTACAGGCAGGAACACTGGAGCCCACTTCACAGCCGCTTATTGTTATGAATGCTAATGAACTTCCGGTTGTACCTGTTGAGGAAATGGAGGTTTTGGAAATTAAGGAAAACCCGGACTGGGTTGTGGAGATACCTTCAAATGTGCAACCCGTGGAAAACAACGGCGTTGAGCAAATAAAAATTTCTTTTATCGACAAAAACAAGCCCGTGCAAAGTGTCAATGAAGTGTCTTTACAGCCACCAGTAGAAGGAAACCAGGAAAACATTAAAATATCTTTCCTCGGAAATCAAACATCGCCAGTGAACGTAAATGGAAATGCGTTAAGTTTGGAATCATCTTTGCCTCCACCGGAACATCAAAGCATCAGGATTTCATTTGAAAAAGAGAAAGAAAACGTGGCCCCTACAGGGGTACCGTTAGTACACCAACTCGAAAGTCACGTGACGGCATCACTGCCGAGTACTACGCATGTTCTGGCGACCCCGGCTCCCCCTATGCCCAGTGGTCCTGGAGTAGTGAATCCATTTGAGGGAGGAGTGGTGGACAAAATTATCAGCAACGCCACCGCAGCCCCGCTGACTCCAAATCAGAATATCACAGTGGATTTTCTACACAATGCGGAGACTGGTGTCCCTGTGGAACCGCAGCCTCACGTGACCATGCAACAACACCGTGAGTAGCAGTTTTACGATCTGTTTTTGAATGTGTGTTTTTTTTCCAAGGAAGGGGTACGAAAGCGAAATTGGAAATTGTTTTGAAAGCTTGTCAATATGTTGTTTAGCGGAACGCCTACAATAGAGAAATACGTATTTGGATTCAAAACGCGATGCAGTTTTTTCATTTTTTTTTTAGAATCTTCAATCAGAGACCGATACTTTCACATCGATTTATCAATCAGTCTCCTGCCTGACTTATAGAAATATATGCCGCTAATTAATAAATCAAAAGACGACCGTTAAGATCAGAGGATACCTCTATTTCTTATCGCGATCAATTCAGTTCGAACATCTACTTTGCCGGGGAACCATCGAGAACTCGCGTATAATATTAACCTTTTTTACACAGCCTCATGTGCGATCATTCCAACTCTCGATATCTTCTAATGGTATGCTTTATCATTACTTAACAAGTCGATACAGCTGATGGCATTCAAGAATTCGGCACTAACCTAATGGTTAACTAGTATCTTAACAGCTAACTGAAAGTAACACCCCAGCTTTTAGTGGAAACAACTTGCATATCTTAGACCAAACGTTTGGATAAGCAGTAAATCGTAACCATTCCGTTAGAGTGCCCAGAAACAGAACGTGACTCAATCGATAGGTGTTACGACCCGCAAAGTGGTAAAGGTTTGGTGTGAGCCCTTAAAAATGTCTAGCTTTAAACTAAAAAAGACAAACCATTTTTGATAAACAAACCTTTTTCGCCGCCCAACATTAATTTTTAAGCGCTACAATTTTTGTTTTCACTCGCTGTTGAACTGCGCTTGACAGTGAGCGCCAACTCTCACTGCTGTGTGTTCTTCATTGTCTTTAGTAAACAATGTCGTGTTAGAATCGCACTGTTTTGTGAGATTAACGGGTGGCCATTGCAGTTGTTTAGCACACCGGTCAATCTTTGCATTAATGTTAATGAATGCACGGCTCGTGGAGGTGTCTCTGTTTGCCATGTGAGAACTAAGATGATAAAGGCAAGTCTGGAGCGGCGGAGAGCATGAAAAAGCGTTTTCCCCTTCAAGTGATTCTCTTGTCACTAGTACTGGTAAAGGTCGCCGCACAAAGTGAGCTTAATGTACTCTGTTTTGTCGCTTTTAAATCAAAAAGGAACTGTTTTATGTGCGCTGACCTAAAAGATTATAAGTTAGTTAGGTTGCAAAATCTATTTAATACAGGGACAGAGGCCGTCTCCAATAATTTTGCCTTATATATATTAGCGTCGAGAATACATCTCACGTTTTATACGAGTACTATTATGATTTTCATTCTGCAGCCCCTGAGCTGATTATATTGTGTGGAATTTTGGCAGCTCAAGATGTGTTCATTCAAAATCGAAAAATCAAATTTATCAATTGTCTTGCTTTCTTTTCCCGCTAACAAAAACATCGCTAGCTTACGAAATTGTCTTTTAATTTGCTAAAATGAAATTAACAAGAGAGTTATTAGCTTATTATGAGGTACGTTCAATTATGGCAAGATAACTGTATTATTTCACTGTAGCTGGCTAGACTTGGTAAATTAATTTCCGCAATAAGTTTAATTCAGCTGGTCATAACTTTGATTTTGCACGTCTTTTTCGCTAATCGTGACTTGCAATATACATTTAACAATTTGTCGAGTTTGATGTGAATAACGACGGATATTTACTCACAAACGTAACGAGGTAAATATCCTCCTGATATTTCACCAACTTGAACACGTAAAATGGATGTGTGATTTTTTGACTAGTCAAAGCAAAGAGAGCAGAGTTTTGTGGCGAAATTAAATGCTAGAGGCATGCATGTACCTACTGCTCTCATACAGATCCGTGAATAGTGAGGAATACGTCAAGGCCACGCGGGATAAGAGCGCGCGAGAATCTCCATTCAGTGGTTTCGGCTATTCTATCTGAAATTTGGAATAAATGCAGAATTTGACAATGGTTTTCAGCTAGTAGTTAGATGAATTTTAGAATGAATTATATTAGAAAATTTGTGCTTTTTCATCTTTGAAAATTATATTTCGATCCGCAGCTGTTGTGGAGCAGAACGCTACAGCTGTGCCTAACGTTTATGGTAAGTTCCTGATTAACTATTTTGTTATTGTGTCCTGATTTGAAGTATAGATCAAAAGCGAAGTTTCCTGGGAGTTTTCTTTACTTCCTCAGAAATCATCAGTGACTTTTGCAATTTCAGGAAAAGCTGTCTCGCTTATTTTTAGCTATATATACGCAGAGATTTATAGCATAACAAGACAATAACAAACATCCCAAATATTTTGGCTTGAAGTGGATATTAAAATAAGGATTTATTTTTAATAACTGACTGATTTTCACACCTTTTTACTCTCCCCAGAAACATGGTGTAGCGACAATCCTGTCTGTAAAAATTACACAGAGGTCAACTGCCATGAAGACTGGCTGAAAGTTAACTGCCCAAAGAAGTGCAAAATATGCGGCAACGGTCAGTAGCGACTCTGTTTTAACTTTATTTTTTAGCACCAAATCGTCTCGCAAAACTAGAAAATGGACCTGAGTGAGATCACCGTGACTTGGCGTAAGGCTAGATCAACATAAGTGGAAGGCAAAAGTGGACGCGCTATTCCCCCATGGGACAAAGAGGATTAGATGATATGAGTGAAAATAACTGACCTTATAGCTGACTTGAACGCAAGTCGGACAACACAAACATTGCCTTCCAGTTTAACCTGAAAGGCGGGGTATTCATCTACTCAGTCAACATTTTCCTTGTTTATCACAAAGAGATTTTAAACACCTTCAAACGATGTAATGCACTTTTGGATTTATTGTACAAAGTAAAAATCGTCTTTCCCTTTGCTAGCGACTATACTTATTACTCTTATTTTACAGGGACTGCTTCTACTGCTACAACACCGCAACAGGTCAGCAAAGAAGCGACCAAAAAGGTGACAGAAAAACCATACACCGAGCTCTCTGTCACAGTACCATCAGAGGTGACTAAATCATTGGAGACGTCACGAAAGCCTGTACTGGTGAACATTAAAGGTGAAAATGGAAAGCCGGTGCTGGCAGACGAAGAAGCAAACAAGGCGCCAATGGTAGAGACGATTGTTGTTAAGCTTCCTGCGAACATAAAAGCTGAAGATGAAAACGCAGCCCAGATTAAGATTAAGGGCCCAGCGAAAGGTCATATTAACGCGACTATGAGTCATGGAACAACCATCCTTGAAATACCAGAAGGTAATAAGAAAGAGGGATGCTCTGTATTGATTTCTTTTTGAGACAAAGTGCGCTTTGTATCAACAATATGCGATAAGTTCTTTGTAGCTAGTGGTCTCGTTTGATTTGATATCCCCGCTTTAAGAGTGGCGGGAATGCCCTGGTAATGGTGGTTCACGATTCGGGAAATCGCTTATTTCAAAAACATAAAAAGACAAGGAAATTGTTTTGAATGCATGGAATCGAATCAGTTCTGTTGACAAACAAGAAATGCACTGTTGATGAAAAGAAAAGCTCCTCAAATAATTAATATAGTTTTCTTTCCCCGACGAAATAAGTACAACGATAGAAAAGATAATAAACTAATTTACTTATTTATTTATTAATCAAAACTATAACAAAATTCTCGAACGTGATTGGCTATCAGCAGCCCAATTTGAGCATTAATTGGACAGTGTACGCGTCATGCTTGTAACGGCCGGACAGTACGCGTCATTTTGCGCGCGCTGCTGCGGTGCACTTTGTTGAGTAAACTGCTGCTGCGTTTTTCAGCATTCATAACGACGTTTAATCGTTCAGTCATCATTCGATGGTTTGTTCGTTTCGCGAATTTTGTCATAGTTTTGATTAATTGGTAACAGGACATCGTGTCGTCCAATTCAGCCTGTAATCATATTCGTGATTAACAAATCGGACTCCCGCTTCGCGGTCGGCCGATTTTGTTAATCACTCGCATGATTACAGACCGAATTGGATTCCACTCAGTCCTATTACCATTATTAATTTATCTTAATTGGTATTATTTGTTTCATTATTTTTAGCTCCATGGTGTAATGACAAGAGTGAATGTTCACGATACTCTAGACACCAGTGTAATGATGATTGGGTTCAACTGAATTGTCCGCGAAAATGCCAATTCTGCAGACGTGAGTAGCCATTACTGACCCAGACAAATTGTGTACGCCTTGCGTGCCTGTTCGGCTTGCTTGCCTGTCTTTCTTTGCGAGGAGACTGAGTTCTACCACAACAAACATGGCGGATAAAGCGCGCAAAAATTTTATGTTGCTCATCATGGCCTGAAGTGTCGGGAAATACAGGCAGAATTTAGCTCAGTGATGGCCCCTAGTGTCTTTAGGAAAGTAAACAACCCTGAAGAGAGAGAAAAAGTCAAATCGCTCGGGGTGCATCAGAGCCTGCGCTTATTTTGATCAACTGTGTTTCCGGTGTTTTTCAGCTGTTTGTAAAGATAATCCTGAATGCAGTCGATACTCGACAGAAAGCTGTGAAAATGAATGGATGAAAACAAACTGTAAGAAGAAGTGCGGATTCTGTGAAGGTTAGTGCACAGGGTGAATCTGATGACTGGTGTTGTGGAAGGCTTTATGACATTTTCATACTACTGCATACTGCAGACGATGTCAATAATGGCGCTCCGGTTAGCCTGAATATCACTCAGGTTGGCCTGAATAGCGCTCAGATGTATAGCCTGTTTTCGGTAAGCTCTAGGTAAATGGGGATGGGAATACGGTATCAATTAAAAAGTCCTGCAGTCTGCAGCCTGTAAATGTCATACACCGTGTGTGGACAAAGCTATGGAGTCCAACCGATTGAAGTCCTACAGTACCTATATCATTGGGAAAGAATCAATAGAGACAATAATCAGCTTGATTCAATAAGATTTGTGCTGTAGAATAATGTGGATTGCGCTCAAAGCTCAGGTTGTTCTTGTGAATTAACTAATACATACATACATACATACTTTATTGACTTTCCCTTTAGAGGCTTTTCAAAGACAATACAATAATAATTTAAAACTACTTAAAAACTCTAAGATTCATTAAGATTAATTAACTAGAATTAGGAATCTATAAAATCCTTAATAAGTTTACGTTTAAGATAAAACTTAAAAGCAGATACTTTCTCGAGAGTTGTCAGGAAACATTGGGGGACAAGCAACCATCCAAAAGACAGGGAATGAATGTGTACACTAAAACATTGCATGTCATTTAGACACAAAACGCACATTATAGTTGATTGCCAATTGTCCTGTTAGAATAAAATAGTAATGGTTGCAATGGTGGTGCTAGTGGTGGTGGTAGTGGGAGGACAAAGACATGGAGACAAATTAGACTAATGAGAGATTCTAATTAACTTTTAGGTGCATAGGCTCAGCAGCCAGCTAATGTTTGTTAAGTCAAATAAAATTTAAAGAAATGTGGCACTAATGTTAACATGCACTGGCAAGTCTTAACCAGGGATGAGGGGGAAGGGGTACTATGCAATGGGGGGGGGGGGGGGGGGGAGAGCTCTTATAGCACTTTGGTTACTTTGAAGAGCACTCTGGTTAGCCTGAATAATGGTCAGGTTGGCCTGTTAACCCCTACCCTTACCCACTGTTTAGACCTGCCGGTTAACACTGATGTAAATATAATTTATTAATGGCTAATTTATTAATGCTGTGTTTAATCAGTTGACTTACTAATAAAACTACTATGGTATCAATAAAAAATAATTTATAAGTGCTGTTGATTAACTTGAAACCTGCTTACTAACATCTGCGTTTCTAAGAAAAAACTAATGGATGGCTTAAATTCTAATAAACCTAAAATTATGTAAAAGTGTGAGGATTGTAGAATACAAAATGACGAGACATACAGGTGATAATTTAGCTGTATGGACTCACTGAATTGAGTTATTAATGAAAGAAATGATATCAACTTTTGTTTTTCATTCAATATCACCCATTGAATTTATTTCTTTCAATCGTTCTTTACTGGAGCTCAAAATTTTGCCCTCTTAAATAACGTCTTTCGATTTTAGGAGTAGCATCCCTTGGAAAAGATGAAACTGAAGGTGAGGTATTCTCCAACTGGGACTTATAGAAAAAAATCACAATAATAAATTTTAATTCAAAATCACCTCGCATTGTAGTGACGCAAACTTATATTTGGGAAAGTAAAGTTTAAATGTTAAATAAATACCACAAATTAAAATAAAATATTTAGTAAAATTAAAATAAATCCATTAAACCAAATTAAATAAAATTTAAAAGACCTGTAAATTAATTATAAATAAAACATGTCATTTATGTCAATCTAGCTGTTATGCCGTCCTTAACCATCCTTTGCAATTAACACTAACCACTAATATTTTGATGCTGCATCTATAAATAATACTTGATATTGCATAATCACATAATCATGCCATACACCAAGGCACATTCCTTTGTACTTACCCAAAAGCGATGTACAATCTTTCTTGCCAGGACCTTGTGCTGCAAAGGATCATGAAGATTGCAATACCTACCCAATGTACGCATGTCACAATGAATGGTTGATAAGGAACTGCAAAAGAAAGTGTGGCTTATGTCAAGGTAATTGCAGGTCTACTTTAGTTAGATCTTTTGCTATTTTGAAAGGAAGTTAATTCTCTTAATGATGGATTTTCTTAGGCCGGCAGATTAAGCTAATCCAGAGTCAACATGGTCTTTGAGTTTCAAAGAAATCTTATGTGAATAGTAAAGGACTTTGCAATGCATTTT
The DNA here is from genome assembly GCF_042242905.1 of Orbicella faveolata. Taxonomy (NCBI): domain Eukaryota; kingdom Metazoa; phylum Cnidaria; class Anthozoa; order Scleractinia; family Merulinidae; genus Orbicella; species Orbicella faveolata. Next base: position 1,396,529 of record NW_028301539.1, on the reverse strand, counting down.
TTTTTTAGCGCCAACCCAGGCCCCAATTAGTTTGGCTGCACCTACAGTCCCACCCTCCCATGGTAGGAAATTTCATTGTGTTGTTGTTTTTTACTTTTATTTGCATTTGCTTTGTTTACAGTTACTGTTGATTTACAGTTCCGTTGATGAACTGAAGGTCTCATCGAACAAAAAAGGGTATTATCAGAATCGGCTGAGGACTCTTAAAAACAAACAAATAAACAAACAAACAAATACACATGGAAAGACAAAAGCAAACATTTCATAATGTTAAAAGTCAGTTTCTTTCCTTGTGCAAGCTTAACGCAACTTTTTTTTTCCAGCGGTCTAGACATTGTGAACCTTGCCTAGAAACACCCAGCGTTTTTGCTTTGAAACTTCATAGACGAAGCTCATTTCTCCGTTCTTCTTGTTTAACCGAATGTGAAAACGTCTTGCTAAGAAACGCAGTTATTTATTGCTTTTGATTATTTATTTGTGGTAAATTTGAAGCTGTAAACCCCACAGACTTTTGTTTTCGACATCACCCTGTATTTTAATATTCTTTAATTTGTTCCATTGATAGCCAATGAAACGAAGGTTTTGCTACCGCTAGGAAGAGCAAGTAAGTTGTAATTGTGCGTCTTCATATGTATTAGATTTATTCACTTTGTTCAAATTCCAGTGTTTCATTTTCTGTTCAAATAAACTCGTTCTTTTCTTTGTAGTTGCGTAGGCAGCCTCCTCCTGCCTTTTCATGGGGCGGGGGGCAGGGGTGGAGGGGAGGGGGGTTCTTTGCTTACCATCAACTACGGAGAAGTGTAACGTCTCACTGATATTAAACGTACATGTAACAACTAGGACGTTGTACACACTGTCAAACTCAAATTCTTTTTGAAGTTCTTGCTTTATAACAACGAACTTGAATAACATGCAGAGGACTACTCGTTTTCTAACGAAACAAAAAAATATTTTCCTTGAAACGTTATTTTGTATGTGTTTGTTTGATTATTGTTTCGCATTTCTTTTTTAACTCCTTTCAGATTGTTACTATGACGGTATTTTACACGAGCACGGCGAACGCTGGTCTCCAGGCCCTTGCACGCCAGAATGCAAGTGTGATGATGGAAAAATCCGCTGTACATTGATCGAGTGTCCAGAACTGAGCTGCAGTAACCCCATAAAGAAGCGATGGAAGTGTTGTCCGGAATGCCCTGTAGAAGAAGGTAGAACAAATAGCGCTTATCGCGTATTGAACTACCTGCGGTACACTGTACCTGGTTCGGTGGGTCGGCAAAATCCCTGAAGGGTGACCTCGGTGATTTTCTCCGTAAATGTTACTAAGCAACGCCATGTTCCCATGGCGACAAACTGACGCAATAATATGGAGCGCGTGCTATTTCTTATTGGAAAATGAGATTCGAGAACTTTTGATTGGCACTTTCACTGAATGAGATGCCTTAGACTGGTATGTGATTACAACAGAAATAGTTTAAAGGAGCTATGTCACAGTTTCCCTAACTTGAAAAGTCGAGCCTAAATTTTTCAAGTTCGTCGTTTGTAATCCGTGTCAATCTTCTCCATCCTTAACCATCCTTGTTCCTTTGTCGTTTATTATTATTATTTTGGTGTTTTTCTATCTTAGTAAACTGCTATTATATTTCCAGGTTTCCTTCAACTTAAAGGTAATGTTGTACAAGGCCAAAATTACTCATAATGCCATGACTGAGCTCCTTTAACAATCCCTTGATCACTTGTTCATCGCAACAATCACTGTCTTACGTCCACAGGTCTGAATGCACGCTGCGTAGAAACCGAAGGCGGAACAAGCAAAGGCGCGTGTTGTGTTTTCCCGTTCATCTATCATGGGACTCAGTATTTTGAGTGCACTGACAAGGACATCAAGAAACCTTGGTGTGCTACAACATCTAACTATGACATTGACGGAATGTGGGGACACTGTCTTGGTAAGGAAATAAACAGGACTACCAGCCAGATGGATAATATTCTCTTCTTTGCGTGGGTTATGTAACTAACCTCCTTCAAAAATGCAGCTGCTAATTTTTGCGATCGCAGGCACTAGCTTTTCAATCACTTTTCTCAGTTTATAATCAGTCTCAAATCTCGTCTTCTAGGCGAAACTCGGGAAACTACAGAGGCGCCCAAGGCAACAAAATTCACATCGACTGAAGGTCAAGCGGCTACTACTGGAACCCAGGCCTCTTCCGAGTCCACTTCCGTCACCGAAGGTCATGTGACAAGTCACGCGACGCACGCGTACACCTCAGGGACTAGTGTAGCCACTGAGACTCCACTCTCAGACGAGTTTCAGCCTTCTTCCACAGTGGGAACCACGCCCATGCCTTCAACATTTGCGGGTAGGCTACAGGGTAGTGGCTTGTGCGGTTGGAAGTCTCCACACATTCTGGCTTAGCCTGCAATGATTTTAGTCAGTAGGAGCTCAGTGACGTGACCGTGTTTCGTATAACGTGAATAATGTGAACCATGTTGGGTTGCTTTAAACGTGTTTTATTGAGTAATTGAGAATGTAACATGTTTCACCGTTAATGCTGGTAAAGTGTAACAACAACGGCAATTTTTTTTAAGAGAGCATAAGTAAAGGGGAAACGAACTCTTTTCCGTTGGTATCTTATCGAACAGGAAGCGGAAAGTGTAACAGACTTAAAAATATAGGAAGTATATTGATAAATTTGATAAAGTCAACTAGTAAAATGCATATTTCTGAAGTAGAGACAACTTACGAAATGTAGAATAATATTGTAAAAGATCTTCTGTAACTAACAAAGCTAGAATATTGTTTAAGTAACCTCGTTGGAGTGGAAATCTGAAATATCAATCTTGAACGGTGTTTATTTTGCGGTCCATAGCTCCAGTCACAGGCGTGTACTCTGATTGGTCCCATTGGTCTTTATGCTCGGCCACCTGCGGAGGAGGGACACAGGAGAGAACACGAAAATGCACCTTCCCTAAAGACACCAAGGGTGGGGTGGACTGTTCCTCTCTGGGACCCTCGTTAGAGACTCGAGAATGCAACGCCCTGTTGTGCCCAGGTGAGCGATTAAAGATTTTGCGCGCTGCTGGTACATGCAGCTTTGAAACTGCAGGCATGTTTCTTTACCGGCTTTGGACTGAAAGAACGAGTTATTTATTATCATAAATTGTAACGCAACTTGTAAAATGATTTAACTCACAACTGAAGATGGTCGCTGAACGACCAAAACATGTCCCTCAAGGTCAAGTGTGTCGTCTTCTTTCTAAATATTATAGTTTGTCTTCTTTTATCCAGATTATAACCCTGTAATCAAGTTTTAACTTTTGACTTTTGGGATCTTTTTTTTTTTAAGAGCTTTCTCAGCACAAGGCTAAAATACGTTCAAAAATAATTCCGGAGAATTTTTCCCGCTAGTCCATTGCTTTGTGGAAACTCACGATGTTTTCTCCTTGTTTGGCGTTATCAAATTATTTTTTTTTCGTGACCTTCTAACCACAAAGAATATACAGTGTTCTCATTAAATAGTGTAGCTGCTTACGTTGGAGCAGTTTTAAAAATATTCTATTTTGTCCCACTAAATTTCATTTGTACGATTTTTGTTGTTGTTGTTGATGTGTTCCTAATCTCTCCTGTGGAATATTCCTCAAATGTGTTTGTATTTTATTGTTCGCAGAGGATGGTGGGTACTCGAAATGGAGTGATTGGTCAGCATGTGACGTGACGTGTGGAGGAGGAGTAATGCAGAGATACCGGACTTGTGATAGTCCTGTCCCGTCCAACGGTGGCCGAGACTGTACTACAAAAGGCCTGGGTCCTACCATGGAGTCTAAAGCCTGTAGTCTTGTAGCTTGTCCACGTAAGTTAATAGGTTCTATGTGTTGTTTCCATGACATTACTTGCTGTGAAGATTAAAACTCTTCGTTTCAACCGTAGCCACAGTGATAGTATTAACGGATGGAAAGACAACAACAACAACCAACCATTTTATTTTTCCAGATTTACAAAAAGAAAAAAAATAACAGCATACTGTAAAAACAATAAACTTAATTAGACAAAAAAGAAAAAAAAACTACTCAGAATAGTAAGAAAAGTAAAGAAGCTGAGTAGATAGAAAAATAATTAATATGCTTTACCTTGGTGACAACATTCATAATCAAAGAGAAGGAAAAAAACACACAAAAAAGATACGTGTACAAACAAACAGTTAAGTGAATGATAAAAACAACAACAAAAAAAAGAAAATGAAAAGTAATCTAACCGTACCAGTTAATGATAAGACCAAATTTGTATGTAGTTTTGTTTTGGACGAAAAAAAAAAAAAAAAGAAATAGGTTCGATAATAATACTAAGCCAGCACTAAGGAAACGCCCACACAAGGAGCATTTAATCAGATTACTGTAACAGGATTGTTTTCTTTTTCTTACATCAAGGATTTTCTATTTCTTTGCTAGATAATGGTGGATATACTGACTGGACCGGATGGTCACAGTGTGACAAGACATGCGGTGACGGCAAGAAATACCGAACACGCCACTGTACCAATCCCCCGCCGGCTCACGGTGGGCATGATTGCTCGTGGTTTGGGGACGACAGAGAAGTGTCTAACTGTAATGATGGACCGTGCGAAGGTGAGAAATGTCTTCTACGCAACAACAACTCAATCCCCTTCGTTCCTGAATGGTGTAACACAGGTCGTCCACTAGTGCTTGCCACCTGACCCTATTTTGAGCAGTGCGCTTCACTTTCTTCCAGTGAGCTGTCTGTCCTTACATTCCACTGCCCGATCTTCACACATGCTTTTGGCGACAGCAATTTCATCGGCGGTTTAAGCGTCATTCTTTACTTGGCACGATGCTCCAATCGGGCGTTGACATCCTGTACCTTTGCTTCCCTACAGTAGGGCGCAGTGGCAATACCAGTATTTGAATTTTCTTCTAGTCTTAGAAAAATTGAATTTTAGACCATTTCAGAAATTCGTTTAAGACCAGTTCGAATTTTGTAGACCGACTTCATTAAAACTGAGCGATCAAGCCTCTTTCATTAAACATCGGTACTTATTCAACTGTTTATTGTTTGTTTCTCTCAGTTGACGGAGGCTATACGGCTTTTACCGACTGGTCAGCATGCAGCAGGAGTTGCGGCCCAGGAGTGACATCTAGGCACAGAACTTGCTCCAATCCCCCACCCACTGCGGGCGGCAAAGATTGCACGAACCTGGGACCGGCATTTGAGCAGCGCTCGTGTCTATTGGCGGAATGTCCAGGTTTGTAGAGACTACATCAGCACGACTGTGCTGAAAACTCGCATGGAGCTTTGACTTGAAAGTTGGCAAGCTAGTTCTGCATTTTTCTCGAATGTTTGTCAGCTCGGCAATCGTGAAAATAGCAGTACTGTCAAGTACTATTTTACGTCTGATTACCTAAAAACGAACAGCTATAAAACTTTTTATTGGAGGTTTACAATTTTACATTTCTCGCATAGAAATCGTGTACATTTTTGAGGTCATGCCGCAGTTCTTTGCTAGTTCTGTAAAATCTAGCAAACTCTGTACTTTGCTGCGCAAAATACGCATCCAATCTTGAACTGATGGCGTTTTTATTTAACTGTTCTGTTCTATCACTTGATTAGCAACCGGGAACTGGACCAACTGGAGTGACTGGAACCAGTGCACACGGACGTGTGGCTCTGGTATCCAGTTTAGAAAGCGAGTCTGTATTCACCCCAAAGGAGAGCTTTTCTGCTTAGGAGAGAAAGTACAATCCCGACTGTGTAACAGCCATCACTGCCCAGGTAACAATCTTGTCTCATTTTTACTGAAATTGTTGAGATTACTTTTTTGTTATACAAAGGTAAGATGTTTGCATTGGAAGGTATGTTATTTATTTCTGTAGGAATTGGGGCGAATTTTCGCGCTTTTTAAAAGTAGACTGTACACTCACGCACGCTTTTCGGGATTTCAAGTTTGGGTGTACTGTAAAAGGACAAATGCTCTCCTAAAATGAAAGTGATTAGATAATTATCAATGGAAGAAAAACGAAGGGTAAAATATGGCGACATTAAAATGGTTGTACTGACCAAATCTTTTAATTTTGACTCACATAAACTTATACATTGTGTTCTTGCTAACAACAATTTCGTTTTATATGCACTGTACTGTGACGGTTTCGTTCATTGAAGCAATTCTGTTGTGTTCTGTTCACAGTCAATGGTAACTATACGAACTGGTCAGTTTGGACTTCATGTTCGACCACTTGTGGTGTCGGGGTCAGAACTCGCAACAGAACATGCTCCAACCCAATGCCCCAGTTCAAAGGAAAATCATGCGAAGAACAGGGCTTGGGTCTACCAAATGAAGCTGAACATTGCTACATGCGACAGTGTGGAGGCAAGTGGAATCTAGACCTAGATTCGTCTTGGCGATTGCCGAATCTTTCTTTTTAATCGTATTTTTTAGTCTTATTTATTACACTGAGGAATAATCGCCTTTTTGTTGTATTCTGTTTAGAGAATTCATTGTTTATTATTTACTGTTTTATTGTTATTTTCCACAGTAAATGGTAACTACACGGAATGGACTGATTGGTCGACATGCTCGCATTCTTGTGGACCTGGGTTCATGCTTCGAAGTCGAACTTGTACCAATCCCCCTCCGTCCAACGGTGGATTTGACTGCACAAGACTGGGACGACCTGTACAGAGCACTCAGTGTTACCTTGTGGACTGTCCAGGTAAAGAGAGAGCACTAGAACGGATTATACAGTTTCTTATTATCTTAGTGCTCTTTATACCTTTTACTGTGTTTTCTGCTTTTTCAAGACTGTCATCCTTGTTGTTACAGCATCGCCCCACTTCACGAAGAATTTTACCGCTGGCCTTGCTTTACCTTTTCCTCTTCCTAAAACTAAACGCTAACTAACATTGCTTTTCTGTAGTTGATGGGAATTACACAACATGGTCGAACTGGACCGCTTGTTCAGCGACCTGTGGCGAGGGAACCACAACAAGGACCCGCTCCTGCACCAACCCTCCGCCGCTCCATGGTGGCAAAGACTGCACTGAAATAGGCTCCAATATTGAGATTCAGCCCTGCAAGAATCAGGATTGCTTGGGTAAATTACAATTGTGAACGTTGTTTTATAGTGTAAACATACGTTTGTTGTATCGTGTAAGAATTATCAACCTTGTCTCCAAAAACATGACTGGTTCGCGGTTTTCGTCTAAACAGTAGGGAAGTAACATTATGTAACTATTTATACTGCGTCATGCTAGTGTAATCGCTCCTGGAGTACTCTTGAGTGATCCCATAATTTTGTGACGAATAATTTCTTGATAAATTCCCTTCATCACGATATTTTTTTTATATATTGAGCGTGTAAGAACGTGCAAGACAAATATAAAAACGTGGCGGAAAATTATCTAAATTCATTGGTAAAAAAAGTTTCGTCAAGTGCCTATCTTCCAAGGATTGAAAAAGCTAGCAGTTTTAGTGGCTTTGCCTAGATCTTTCATTTAACGTTCACTTGTTTTGATAACTGTCCGTCATTTGTTTATTGTGTAAACTAATTTCTTATTTCCGATGTTTTAGTAAATGGAGACTACAGTGAATGGTCCAGCTGGAGTATTTGCAGCAAGACTTGTGGGCGCGGTTACAAGAAGCGAATCAGAGCTTGCAACAATCCGCTTCCTTCTAATGGCGGGAAAGATTGTTACGAGCAAGGACTGGGACCCAGTGAGGAACGCACTCATTGCTTTGAGCGATCTTGTCCACGTAAGTAAGCTCTTTGCTGTTATGGCGACGTATGTCGATTATCCAGTTTCTGACGGGTTTATTTTTTGATGTTATAGTGGACGGAAGCTACAATGATTGGTCAGCTTGGACCACATGTTCAATGTCGTGTGGCGGCGGCGTGAAATTCAGACACAGAAACTGCACCAATCCAGCACCTATGCACGGGGGCCGAGACTGTTCTCTGATTGGCCCAGCTACCGAGAGTGACAGCTGTCATAGCGAACCGTGTCCAGGTAGGCGAATCAGTGACGTCACGGATTCTTCGCATCGCATGTTATTTGTATTCGTGTCAGTGACGTTCTTGTAATCTTGATGTTTATACTTTATTTTTCTGTAGTTAACGGCATGTACGGTACATGGAGTCTGTGGAGCGAATGTGATCGAACCTGTGGGGGCGGTGCTCGAGTCAGGTCTCGCTCGTGTACCAACCCCCCTGCGCAGTTTGGTGGCTCCGATTGTTCTTCACTTGGACCTGACAAGGAGACAGAATTGTGTAACTTAAACAGCTGTCCTGGTAAGAAGTTTGTCTAGCGCTGAACTATTAAACTTACCGTAGTTTACTGAATGATTACTTTCTTTCTATAGTTAACGGAAACTTCAGTGAGTGGACTTTGTGGACACCATGCTCAGTGACCTGTGGCCAGGGAATCATGACCAGAAAGAGGTTCTGTACCAATCCCCCTCCGACAGTTGGTGGAAAAGACTGTTCAGAATTAGGACCTGATCATGAGAAAACCAGCTGTCAGCTCGTCGACTGCAGAGGTAAATACTTTACATACATAGACTGATTGCACAAAGGACGGCAAATTGCAATAAAAATACATTAGAAAACTTAGCCTCGTGCTTAAGTTGACAGACAGAGGATTTCTCTCATCAGTGCGCGGTTAAGGTCCCGTCTACGTACACTACGCCAGAGGAATTTGAGAGGAATTTTAAATGCAAAATGATTCTTTATTGTTGCGCTTCCAGATTCCTCCGGCGTAGTGTGGACGGGCCTAGGGCCTTCTAACGTAATGTTTTTCAAATGCTGTGCCATTTTGATTTATGAAATCATTCCATTGCCGGATGTATTCGTGTTCCCAGGCTAGCTTAACTTACCACGTCACGTGCTCTCGCATGTGTCCTCAATGTAATCTCATTAACTGTTATGTTTGTGATCTGCAGCTAACTGTACATGTGGCACGTGGACTAAGTGGTCTGATTGTTCTCACTCATGCGGAGGCGGCCTGCAGCACCGCGAGAGAGACTGTGTACCACCCAAATACCAGAGAGACATGTCATGCGAGAACGATAAGAAAGAAAGCAGGCTCTGCCGATCAGAACCATGTCCGAGTAAGTCAAAACCTTTAAATGGTCAAAACCTTTAATTATTTCCTTTACCTTGTAGCCGAGCAGCTCTTTAGAGACTAATTCTCCGATCAGTCATTTGATTCACTCATCTGTTTATTGACTGATGAAAAATTAAACTCCTCTATCATCAGTTGACGGCAAATTCAGTGACTGGACTCCATGGTCACCGTGTTCAGTCACGTGTGGAATTGGAATGAAGAACAGAACACGCTCGTGCATGTCACCTGAACCACAGTTTGGCGGGAAATCTTGCACGGAGCAGGCACTGGGACCAAGTATGGAGGCGACTCAGTGCTATCTGACGCCGTGTCCAGGTACGTGACAACCACGCCAAACACAACGGCAGTCATCATAAAAGCACTGACGAAATGCAAAAGCAACGCTATCGATACCGATTAAAACAGGGGTAGTTTGCTCTTCGGAAATCTTGGGAGTTTGATTTTGGAAGATATTTTGTGATTTCAACTTCGAACAAGACCAGTTCTCAGTCTGCTATCTTGAAGATTTAAATTGATCTTTCATTCTCACCACGTGCTCGAATTGTAACAGTCTCAAATGCATCTCCTCGGCAACAGACAAGTGGCCAGCCGTCCACCCGTGGGATATTTAACAACTTGAGCATCACTTAACCAAATGGCTTTCTTCATTCGCTTTTCTACCTAGCTTAGCGGTGAAAGATTCATCGGAAGCTAAGATTTCTTACTGATGCCGTTGGCGTTTTATCATATTATCATCAATTGCTAACTAATACTTTCACGTCATAGTGAATGGTGGTTACACTGAGTGGAATGGATGGACGCCATGTTCGGTCACGTGTGGTAGAGGCATCAAAAAGAGGCAGAGGTTCTGCACCAATCCCGAGCCGGCCTATGGCGGTGTCGCCTGTGGACACTTGGGATCTGGGGAGGAAGTTGTGCAGTGCTATGACGTGAACTGTCCTGGTGAGTACTTAGTTGATTGACAGCTATTAGCCAGTTTATTGATAGGTGTCAAATTGTTAAGTGGCAGAGCAGTCAATTGTCAAGCGTCACTACAAATTGATATCTCAACCACATTGTCTTTGTTTTTGTAGTCGATGGTAAGTACAGCCCGTGGTCTCAGTGGTCAGCGTGCTCCAAATCCTGTGGCTACGGGATTCAGACAAGAAAACGTACCTGCACAAACCCAGAACCACAACATGGCGGCCGTGACTGTACTGACCTGGGAGATCCAGAGCACATTCGACCGTGCCAAGTTATACAGTGCCCCAGTAAGTGCTTGTTACAGTTTCTAAAAAACTGACGCGAGTGTAAACCTAGCATGCATAGCGAGTTCTCTTACTTTTAAGTTTAACTGGACCAGAAATGTTAGGTTTGTTCATGCAGTAAACGAGGACTAGCCATACAAGCTGCTCAGTATAAAACTGATTAGAAGCCAGACTTAGATATATGACGGTAGACTCAGTAGAAAAATGCTTCACATGCGCAAGAAAGTTAGAAAAGGAGAGTACTGTGGAAAATCTTAATCGTAGCTTTGAGAGGTTAAAAATACACTGACCAAGATCATAGGAATCCCACCAAATAGTTTTTAGCCTAAATATTGATGTGATTGTTTTGAAAAACAAACGAGGAGTGCTTCTGTTCTTTGCCTGTAAGCGATGACAATTGCGTGTTGTTTTAAATTGTTTTCACTACCCTTCCTAGTTCACGGAAACTACTCTGTGTGGTCCAACTGGGGCACGTGTTCAACGTCCTGTGGGCCTGGGGTCAAAAAGCGTACCCGTACATGCACCAACCCTGAACCAGAATACGGCGGGCTCACATGTAGAGAGAGGGACCTGGGACCTAACATGGAGCCTGCGAACTGCAATCTTGGAACTTGCCCAGGTGAGTGTTTGTTTCGTTTTTACAATAAAATGGTCATCTAATTATTCAAAAGCCTTTCTTGGCAATACGTGAGTAACGAGGATTGACATTGTTCTTCTCTTACCAGTGAATGGGGTTTGGGGCCCATGGTCTATGTGGTCAGCCTGTACGACCAGTTGCGGCCCAGGGACTAGGGAGAGGAAACGATCGTGCAATAGTCCTGCTCCTCAATTTGGCGGCAAGCCTTGCAGTGGCTCCGAGAGACAAGTTGGAGACTGCAGTTACAGGCCGTGTCCAGGTAAAGAATATCGCAGTTTCGAAAGTGCTCTTGTGCTTGTTAATCCAGACTAATCCAGAAAGCTTTGCTAATGAAGTTCGATCAAGTAGAGAGTGGAATTTTTTTAAAATGAAAATGAAATGTATACTTAAGCCAATCGTGACGTAACTCGGCACGCCTTGTTTCCTCCCGCTTGTTATCTGCGACCGATTTCGATTTTCCCCGCGGTTTACTATTCCCACGCTTGCCACCATCTGTTGTTGAGTTTTCTTCCGCGTTTATCACGGATTATAGGTTTTCCCGCCCTTTCCGCTGGGCTGGAATACGCTATTAATATCAGTTCAGTTCAGCTTACTTCGCTAGCTTTCGAATTAACGACTTCTGGTGTTGTTTAGCTGGTCTTAAGTTTTATCGAAAATCGTTATTTTACCTCGCTCCTATTTTGTGCTCTCTCCCTCAGTGGATGGTAATTACACGGAATGGACTCCCTGGACTGTCTGTGATAAGACTTGTGGTGTTGGTCTCATGACACGCTGGCGCGCATGCTCAAACCCAGCGCCTCAGTTTGGCGGCCGGGATTGTTCACTGTTTGGTTCTGACACCGAGACAAAGACATGCGAAGTGAAGGATTACTGCCCAGGTAAGTGATAAACTTGATATCGCCCGTTCAGTCGGACGAAATACATGTATATGCTTTAAGTTAGTCAAAATCTACGTTTAAAAAGTATTGAGCTCACGTTTTTAGCCAGAAGTTGCTACGTAACACAGCAATTTTTTTTATAACAATACGACTCATAGTGTATTCCCGAATACGTAGTCACTCTCGGAAGAGTAAACCTACCACGAGGCCTTATCTTATTTACCGTAGAAAATATAGATGAAACGTTTTGTGCATAAATACGATTTCAACTGATACAAAGAGTTCCCTGTAGAAATATTCACCCGCTTTCTTTTTCGTTTCGATTTTAGTTGATGGAAACTGGGGCGAGTGGTCATCCTGGAGCGCTTGCACCAAATCTTGTGGGGTTGGTGTAAGAATGCGAGTGAGGTCCTGCGATAATCCGCCCCCTTCAAAGGAGGGCAGAGACTGTGTGGGACATAACACCCAGAAAGTTGACTGCAAATCAGGAGACTGCTGTAAGTACTAGAGGACAAAAAGCAGTTTCAATCTTGATAATCTTCTTGTGTCAGAGGAACAAGGCAGCGTGGCCGAATGGTTAGGGCGCTGGGCTTGAAATCCGGAGGTTGCGGGCTCAAGTCCAGCTTCGACCATTAAACTAGAGTTGTTTCTCAGTAGACCCTACATCTACTCCACGTTCATGCTTGTAAATAGCCAACTGGTCTGTCTTCCGCCAGATGGCATTTTTAAGCCTATTGTGTTTATTTCAAATATTTCTTTATTTCAGTTTAAGTGGCATGCCTGAGAAGTAGCTAGGTGTAGCTAAACGCATCGACCATTATAAACATTCAACATTTAACAATTTTTAAGATTTTAATCGAATTCCCCCATTCTATCCATTTTTCGTAGAAATCTGTAGTTCTGTTTCAATCTTATTTAACATGGATCATCTGTATTCTGAGAGTTCTCGTTATCCCTTTGTTTTGGAGATTTCTTTACTGTTTATGAACCATCTGCACATTTTTCCGAGTCAGCGGTATCTCCCTCGTTTAGTAGCTCTTTGCTCTTCAGATTTTTTGTGGTCTATCGCGTTGTAAGGCACTAAACTAGCAAAACTGTTTTATCGCGAAAAACAAAAACCTGACCTGTGAAAACTCCATCATCCAAAGCAGGGCGTGTCTTACCTTTTGAATGGTTTCTCTTCTTTGCAGGTTCCGTACCCATGAGGCCACTCGGTTGCTTTGTAGACAACAAATCGCCCAACCGACCTCTACCCGAGCTTATTTTCACCGATAATGACCCCGAGAGCACTGTGTACAGCGGTGTTAGCGTGCAGGCTGATGATTGGGAGACTTATATGCCAGACTTAGTCTGCAGGTCAGTGACTCTCTCCATTCCTCCTCTCCAATTTAGTTTCAGCTCAGTGCATTAACTTTAAGGAAACCATCTCTTCTAAAAGCCCCTAGTCAGGACTCGAACCCAGACCACTCGATCTGGAGTTGAGCGCCTTTTGGGAAGGGTTCTCCCTCGGGATTATGTGTCAATACAAAATAACCTATTTGATGATTTTCCATATTCTCATCACTTGTCATTGTGATAATACATTGCTGCTGTGATCATACTCCTTCAATTTTCCTAGGTGCGCTAAGGCGGCGTCGATGAAGAACTACTCTCACTTTGGTATCCAAGGTTACGGGGAATGCTGGTCAGGACCCAACGCTGCCGAAACGTTTTCACGTGACGGCGTGCAGAACAGATTCACTCAGCGACCCTCGCCAAAGCCCTGGGTCGGCTGTGTTGGAGAGGGATTTGAGAGATGTCGAGGTGGAAACGACCAGTGTGTGGGCCAAGAGAAAAGCAACTTTGTTTACGCGTTTGTCAATGGTGAGTAGTTTGGAAGAATATCGTACGTGTATATTGTAGACGATGGGAAAATTGAACTGAGAAAAACAAGTGACGTTTCCTTATTGAAACACTTTCAGTTTTTTTTAATATTAGCCGCACAGTACTTGTAGAGCGGTTTTCATTTGAGTGTCGAAAAGTAATTGGTTTTCCATTACTGCGCTAAACGATTGGCTTTAAAAAAAAACCCACGCCACTTTTTCATCCAATCAGAAGTAAACCAAACCTAATCGTGTCTCGTTCGCACACGTTTTTCTCGCGCTTTGCGTCAGCTACATATAATTACTACCAGTTTTGATTGGTTTACTGTTTTGTCTGTGTCTTTTGTGATTGGCTAGCTAGAGTGATTACTTTGGTTTTGGTTTTATGATACTCAGCTGAAAACCGCTCTATTGTACAAATGGAGGTAATTCTTAGAATGAACTCTGTAACACTTTTAGTTGCTGAGGTAATCTCTTTGCAAGCGTTAGCCCTAAGTTGGGAAATGTGGCCACACGAGGCACGAAAATACTTTTGACCTCGAAGAAAATTCGAACTTAGCTGCGAAGCCAGGTGGGAGTAAGTTGTGGATTATCTCGTGGTAATTATCTGCAAAGTAGAAGTGAAGGGTACAATTGCAATTCAGTTCTTATACATTTCCAAATGTGGTCTCTTTATAGTGAAACCAATCAATGGAAACTATGGTCCTTGGTCTGCTTGGACGCCGTGCTCCAAATCATGTGGTGGCGGCGTGAGATCACGAGTCAGGAACTGTACCAATCCAGCCCCTGCGTTCGGTGGCATGGATTGTTCTGCGCTGGGAGAGCCGCAGGAAAGCGAGCCTTGTAAGACGAGGCAAATTTGTCCAGGTCAGTGTTGCTTTTATTACTCCTTATAACTGGAATAGATCTCTCGTACTTTGGTCAGTTGCGGACCTCATTCAGTGTACATCTCAGTTGTCCGTTTTGAATTACCTCGGGAGAGGAAAAAAATCTGTAATTGGTCGAGAAAGTGCTCAGGTTGAAAGCAAGTGAAAATCTTTCTTTCGCATTTCGGCCATATGTTCGTTTCCTCAAGTCTGTAGCCAACTGCTCTTTGTTACTTCATGGATGGGGCATACGTTGAAGAATTGAATCGTTTGTAATGCTCGTCAGTCTTGGCGATCGTTTGTCTAGTTTGGTTTATTGTTTTCTTTTGGTTGTTTTTCTACCTAATAATAATTTTGACTCGTCTTTGTTTATTTTAGTTGATGGCGCATGGAGCGCATGGGGCAACTGGACCGCGTGTTCAAAGACCTGCAGCAAAGGAGTGCAGCATAGAAGACGACTCTGTAACAGTCCCGCGCCGTCTAATGGTGGCCATATGTGCCTGGGACCGGCAAATCAAAGCTTGTCTTGTAACCAAGGCGACTGTCCAGGTAAGTTAAGGAGGCCATTTGTAATTTGTAAGAAAGAAAATATATGACTGTTAGACTAATTCTCATTAGAGAGATTTTGGACCGAGTTTCCGCGTGATTGAACCATTGCTCGGAATTTACGATTTCGAATTTTTCCCCATGAAACGGAGTCATCTTGGCATTGAAAATTACCTCTGGGCGCTAATGAACGCGAACTAGCCATGAAAAAAAAAAAAAATGATACAAACAAACAAACAATCAAAAATACTTAAAAAGGGTATTTAGTTTGGAAAGTAATGATCCACTTTATTTCCAGTGAACGGCAGTTGGTCAGCGTGGAGTTCGTGGCAAGCATGCTCCGCCACATGTGGTGATGGACTACAGATCAGGACTCGAGTCTGTGACCATCCTTCTCCTGTTAATGGTGGTTATTCTTGTGAAGGAGACGCGACTGAGGTGAAGCCTTGCACAGTGCGGAGATGTCGTAAGTTGACGCGTTGCTATACACTGTAGTGTGACATATAGGTAATAACATGCGTGACACTTGTTCTGGACGCTGTTCTAATGCATTGTAACGCAATAGAACAATGTGGAAAGGATGTAAGGAACCTAAGTGTCACAGTGTTAGAAACATGATTAACCCCAGAAAATTGGCTTAGCTAAAACTGAAAAAATGGTGTTACGATGAATATAATTTCGCCGTGATGAGAAAGGATGTACCAACCTAAATCCACTTAATATGGGGTCAAAGAAACTATCGGTCCATATCTACTTCTTCATATACGAATACGATGTATAGAAATAAACAAATCAGCAATTAGGGAATATTGTCTTGATGTACTACTGCATTCTCAGAACTAACACTAACGGAAATATCTGGTAGTCACCAAGGAGAATCTATATTTTGATCTTGGGACAGAAACGTTAAAATTGTATGTTCTCATTGAATTGCAGCCATCAATGGAAACTACTCTGATTGGTCGGACTGGTCTGAGTGCAGCAGAACATGCAGCGGAGGCATTAAAACGAGGACACGCGAATGTACCAACCCCAGTCCCCTGTACGGCGGAAAGGACTGTAAGGAGATTGGGTCTGCATTTGAGAAAGTTCATTGTAATCCACAATCCTGTCCAGGTATGACTTGAGAATTGTTCTGACAACGTGTGTTTTCTAATGGTAGGAAAATAGAAAAAGCGTTTTGCACGAATTGAGATACTTTTCCAAAGTTTAAGAAAACCAGGTTTAAAATTCGCTACATCTTGACCTCTTTCTGTATGGCTCGTTCAGCTCAAAATGACGTGATCTTCTCAAAATGCTTGCGACTGGTTTTAAGTGAAAATGCCTTCGATATTTTCTATTCCTTTTTTTTAGCTTTGTCTCATAGACTGCCTTTTGAGATCTAACAAATGCCAATATGTAATGATTTCGAAATTAGTCAAGGTTAACATACGGTATTTCAACAGTCGTCACCGGCTTCTGTTTTTTAGTACTTAGTTTCTCTCGACTTTTGCAGTTCACGGGAACTGGGGCTCATGGAACATGTGGAGCTTCTGCTCAGTCAAGTGCGGCCCTGGTAAGAGGGAACGCATGCGCAAATGTGACAACCCGCCGCCCAAATTTGGAGGAGAAAGCTGCGTGGGCTCAGACAGACAAACCATGCCTTGTAGTTTGTCAGATTGCCCGGGTAAGTCCGGTAATCTTAAAATAAGTAGGAAACGTAAAGAATACCAAGGTGACAGTTCCTTAAGGGCAGGCCATAACTTTTTTTATTTGACCTAGCAAATATTAGTAAATGTTAATGTTGGCTTCGTTTGGTAATTTAAAGTATTTTTTATGTAGTTGATGGCAAATGGGGTCTGTGGTCTCCGTGGACTGCGTGTTCCGCCACATGCGGTGCCGCTAAACGTTCAAGAACACGCGAGTGTGACCATCCTCCAGCCGCGCATGGAGGAAAAACGTGCGAAGGACCTGAGAAACAGGAGGAGTACTGTAAACTGCAGCCATGTCTAGGTCAGTGTTAAGGTGTTTTTGATGAACGACTATCCTTGCAGAAATATCTTAGACATAACAAATACATGTAAATGGTGTCGACCCGTTGGCTCAAAAATAAGTTAACTAACGTAACTTTCTGACGGGGTTTCATTGACTTTTGTGTTCTCGTTCTCTGCGGGGCTGGAGTTGTGACTCTTCAAGAAAAACTAAGGCACAATTACAAACCCCTTTAAACGGAGTTACAATTTTGAGTTTGCATTTCCTGTAATGATAAAAGTGCTCTTTATTGAAGAAGTGAGGATTGGATCGGAAGAGGGTAGTGGGGGTAGGGGGTAGGGTAGTGTTTTGTTACCAGATTGATTGGGCCCTAGCCAGGTCGGCAGCCAGGTCTCTTAGCAGCTGGTCATACAACTATGAAATCCCGGAGATCGATCAGCATTTCTGACATTCTTTCGATTTTCAGTTAATGGCGGCTACACAAACTGGGGTAGATGGACCGAGTGTGACGTCACATGCGGTGGTGGTCATCGACAACGGTCACGTGCCTGTACCAATCCTGTGCCTGAGTATGGTGGGCTGAATTGTACGTACTTGGGAGACACTGTACAGTCTGATGTGTGTAACACCAGGCCTTGTGCACGTGAGTATTTCAGAGAGGGTCGATACCATCATTGGTGTTTCATTGGTGTTTAATATCAGAGAGTGACTACTGATAATATTGTTCACTGAAGCATAACATAGCGTGATAGCAACACCTACCAAAAAGTGACTATCCCTTACAATACGAATCGCTTAGTCAGATTCAGCGCAACTTGTATCTTCTAATATTAAAGAACCGCAATTTAAATTACCAAATATTTATTCTTAGCGTTACCTGTTCTTTTTGTCGCTCTTTTCTAGAGCCCGGTGGTTGGTCCGGCTGGTCAGTGTGGTCTCCCTGTAGTCGCTCATGCGGAAGCGGAAGTACGACAAGAAGACGAACATGTACCGCACCTCCACCCTCCTACGGTGGGGCTGACTGTACGGGGGAGGGTCAGGAGAGGAAAGCATGCAAGATCCAGGACTGCTGTAAGTTTTGTTTTGCAGTGTTTTCTCTGCGTTGTAGCTGCGGAATGTTTTAGTCAAATGCGCACAAAAATAAAAGCAATGGAATGGTGCTAGTGGTCTGTGAGCTTGTTTACATATTTTATATCCATTTCCTTTTTAATTGTGTGCAGAATTACTTCATTTTCACCTGTTATGGAGGTGTCTTAAGTCCATTTAGGTTTATTGTTTTATGTATACTATTATAAAATACTGCCTGAACGGAGCACAACAAAAATCCTACTTGAGACATTCAGTCACTCCGCCTTCGTTTTGGACGAGTGTCTGACTCCATATTAACCTTTCAAACAGGTGTTTTAGTTCTTAATATTGCATTCTGTAATATCATGTTCAGGTGAGATCCCCTACAGAGCTCTTGGCTGTTTCCGTGATGATCATAACCTGTACAGACCGTTGCCAGAGCAGCTGTTCAGTGATCCGCAGGAGAAAATCGATTTCAAGGACTGGCCGAACTATTTGTCTGATGTTATCTGCAGGTAAATACTGGTATAACTCTGTGTAACACCCTACGAGCATTTGTGTACGAAGTTAGAGGGAGTTAAAAACTTACAGGTGTAACGTGAAATCCGGGGAGAGAATTTAATAGGATCTCCTCGCACCCTTAATCCCTACAGTGACAAGGAAACGTAGTTAGAACTGTCGAATGAGACACACGGAACAAAACGACCAAGTGCCGAAGTATGATCGTTCCAGGATGCATATTCTACGGACAACGACATGAATTTCCCAGAGCTTATTTTAAAAGAATTGTATGGTAATTAGTAAGAGGAATTTGTATTTTCATCGTAGAAGCGAATCTGATAAAATGACGTTCATCTGATTATCTTTCACAGATGTGCGCGCGAAACGCAACGGAAAGGTTGGAGGACATTTGGATTGCAAAACTATGGCGAATGTTTGTCAGGTGACCGAGCGAGTGACACGTATTTGCAAGAAGGCGAACAACTGTTGTTTATGGCGCCAACTCAACCCAAACCACTGCTGGGATGTGTGGACAATGAGATGAAACTTTGCTCTGGAAGTAATCTGGAATGTGCCGGACAGGAAAATTCAAACTATGTGTTTTCTTTGGACGATGGTAAGTTATAATAATTGAAGGTCGTTTGTGAGCCATTCAAGGGGAGCCGTGGGAAAAAACGAGCAAGTACTTTCTGCGAATCAGGTTCTGTGTTTGACTTTAAAAATTATTGCACAACTTAAAGGTGGTCCGTCCCTTACTGGTCTGTTTTACACGGTGGTATGGTTGGTGCAGTGGTGAATTGGCTTTAGGAAAGACTTTAGAAAGCCACTGTGATATTGTAAAATTAGTGTGAAACTCTAAGATTAAGAACAGGCAATAATCACCGCGTGACATTAATCTGTGGTATTCTTGCAGTGAAAGCAGTTCAAGGGAACTACACGGAGTGGAGTGAGTGGAGTGACTGTTCCACAACCTGCGGGAATGGAGAGAAGTATCGAACTAGAAACTGTACCAATCCCCCTCCAGCGTTTGGAGGAATGGACTGTTCATTTATCGGCATGGACAGAGACGTACAGACCTGCCAGAAAAGAGCTTGTGCTGGTGGGTGTTATGGATGCTCTATGCAACACTTGTGATTGAAAAACTGATTTGAGGTCTTATACTTGAGGCATAGTAGGTGAAAACAGCAGAAAAAATAAGCTTAATTACGATTAATTACGATTCTACTCTCACCACTGTTTTGTCTCCGTAGTTGATGGTAACTGGGGAGCATGGGGCAACTGGAGCACGTGTTCAGCCACGTGCGGTCACGGTACAGTTCACAGAAAGCGCACGTGCGACGGCCCTGCACCTGCTAATGGCGGGAAACCGTGCGCGGGCGAGGGACATGAGACAGCGGTGTGCACCATGACACCATGCCCATGTAAGTTAGAAGCCTTTGAATGCTGAATTACTCGTCACAAAACAGGAAGGGAAAATTATACTTGCAAACCAGTCTATCGCCCTGTGATGTCCGCACAATCTTCCCCAATCTCTATCCATCCTTGTTTTTGATTAGTTTATTTTTCTTATAATTAACTCTTATTTTGCGATTTCCATACTGCGTATTTTGTGCATGGTGACAAGTGACTCAACATGTCAATTGTTATCTTCTTTAGTGAACGGTCGTTGGTCCGGTTGGACTTCATGGAGTCCATGTTCTGTGACTTGTGGTAACGGCCGACAAGAACGCATGCGTAAGTGTGACAGTCCCGTGCCGGAGTATGGCGGGAAATTCTGTGACGGACCCGCGCGAGAATTCCACAACTGTGAAGAAGATGACTGTCCAGGTATTTCGTCAAATATGTGTACAACAGGTTTAATAAAGTAGTTACATACACAATGTAGTAGAATTGAACAAAACAAAAATAAAGTTTTATGAATATTGTAGAAAATGTTAGGGATGTTTTGCTTGAATTTGCAGGTTTCTGGAGCGAGTGGTCTGCGTGGAGCGCATGCTCAAAGACCTGTGGTGCTGGTGGAAGGCGTGACAGAACGCGCACGTGTCAAGGTGGAGCAACGTGCGTGGGATCCGCGCGCGAGATTGAAGTCTGCAAAGTGCAGGATTGTCCAGGTGCGAACAAAGAAACGTTTGAACATTTTATATGAAAAACACTAAACTAATGGAAACATGAAATCTTTACAACAGTGAACAAAAAAGATGATTTAAGCAGTCTCAAGGTAGCTTATCCAGCTAGAGGCAGGACTGTTTAGGAATTTTAACGAAGCAAATGGTGAGTGATTCGCTTTTCTTTACAGTTTGCCACAAGTCTATTGACTTGGCCTTCGTCTTGGACGCCTCTGGAACAGTAGATGACTCTCAATGGAAACTTACCAAAGATTTCGTCCACGGTGTCAGCAATGGTTTCGGCCTTGCTTCCAACAAAACACGAATCTCTGTTTTGGCCTACTCCACATTACCGCAAATTGAATTGAAATTCGATGACAGAAATGCTTACGAAAACATGGATGATTTCCTTGAATCCATGTCGCAGCCACGCGGTGACACGCGCACCGACCGCGCCCTGAAAATGACACGTGATAAGCTAATAACATCTGAAGCAGGCGCACGCGACTTCACGCCTAAAGCAATTGTTATTGTTACGGATGGCGGAGATGCGCCTGACACTACGGCGAAGTTTGCTGAGCAACGCGCTCGCGAGCTGAAGGACATGGATGGCGCGACAATTGTTGCCCTAGGGGTAGGGGACAAGGTGGATCAGTATGAACTGAGACAGCTAGCGTCCGATCCTGATCACGCATTTTTAGTGACGTCATATGATGACATCATTGGTTATGTCAAGTCAGCGGCTGATGCAGTTTGTACAGGTGAGTGACGTCACTACTGGTTATATACGTGCGCCTGAGCTTGTGTATTGAATGTTTTTTATGAGATGAGTGTTTTTATAGTATGAAGAAACTGAACATGATTTTTGGAACGAGTTTCGATAGTAATTGTGTCTTACGTAGCTTTGATTTTGTAATAAGAATTTGCCAGAAAACTTCACGCAAAGATAAGTAATCACGGGTCAAAGCTTTAAGCTCGATTCCCTATCAGTCTGGAATAAAATCTGCTACTTAACTCATGACCAGGAAGTTTTATGATACTATTTTCCATAACTGACAGTAATTTCCCTTTCTTAGTAAAAATATTTTGCTCTCTGAAAGTAACCAAATAAAATGTTATCCACAACATTGACTGACGTAATTATTTTCTGATCTTTTTTCCTCAGCAAAACCGCCTCCTCCTCCACGTAAGTATTTATTTTAATGTAGTCAATTACGTAACACTAACCTTATAGTTGCTGTCGATGTGGAGCTGTGTTATAGTCTAGGTGATCCCCAGGTCCTCACTGGTGACTGTCGTAACTGTTCTTCACGGGAACGGTTAGAGTACATGAACAATTTAACCCTCATCTCTGGCAAATCTATTCAGCTTCTGCGATAGCCATCAGACAAGCCGCTAAGGCAGATAAAGTATCGTCAGTTTACAGTTTGACGCCACAACTCTTAGACTAGTTGTGAGTGCTTTTGCACGCTCGAGTGTTCTATTTAGGCCCCCAGTTTTGACTAAAAAATGCCCTTAGTCAATTGTAGAAGCAAAACATTACTTGCTCGACGCTTGAGCTTGTTTTAGAAGAGAACAAAAAGACTAATTTCGTTGATAATAGCCACCATGATTTAATCGACTTATTTTTTCCTCATCACAGCTCGTTGGGGCTCATGGACTGAATGGAGTCCGTGTATGAAGACTTGTGGCACGGGCGTTAGTTTGAGGTCACGTAAATGTCTAACCGGTGCGAATTGCAGAGGAACTGGTACCGAGACAAAGAAGTGCAAGATTCAGGATTGCCCATGTAAGCCACTTATTGCGCTAAGAACCAAACAGTTTAAAACCAACTCTGAGGCACAATGGTTGTAAACTTAATAACTTCAAAGGTCGGTTGGAAGTGCTAACTATTTTAATTGCACCCATCCGCCTCTCCCCTTACATACAGTTACCAGAATTGCTTGCCCCCGCAACTAGTTCCAGCACTAATCGAGGCGGGGGCAAGAGTTTATATCAAAAAGGAAAGAACGAAGTAATGATGATTTACGACAAAATTACAAAAGGTACAAGTAAACAATAGAAGCAACTTCAAGTAACCGGAAGCAACGTAACAGTGTAATAAATGCACACATACACAAGTGACTAGAATACTATTGTTAATAAACTATGTTAATTTGGAGAACTTCTGTATCAGTTGGGAGACTTCAATATAGTCATCTTCACATTGTAACACATCAAGGAATGGTTCCTTGATATGTTTGTATCAAAATATACATATATGAAAACAAGGTACCACTGATCAACTGATGTGAATTCTGTGTCTTTAGCTTGCCAGTTGGCCACAGACCTGGCTTTCATTCTACCAGTCTCTTCTAAAATAAATGACACCGAATGGCGAGAAGTGCAGAACTTCGTAAAGGGCGTGGCAAACGCGTTCAACATTTCTTACCCCGGTACCCACGTGGGTGTCTTGTCCTATTCATCCCAGGCCACCATGGAGATGAAATTCAACCGGTATTATTATCACTCCGACGTGTTGAACGCTATCGATAATATCTTCCCGGAAGCTAAAAGCGACCACGGCACGCGGCTGGACGACGCTTTGGAAATAGCCAATTACGAGCTGTTTACTCCCGCGGGAGGGTCACGTGATCAGGTCACCAAGACGCTGGTAGTACTGGTGTCCGACAAGCTGAACGATGGAAAGGTCGCTGGAATTGTGGGACGGTTAAAGTTTGGTGGCGTGACACCCGTGGCTATTGGTGTTGGCTCGGGTGTTCAGCGCGACGATTTGTTAAAGGTCGCAGACGGTAATCACACATTCTCCGTAGCCTCCTTCAATGATCTTATCACGGTGGCTGAAAAGGTTGTGAAGAGCGCTTGCGAAGGTAAGAAAGATTTTGCTTTGCTGATTTCAACTGATAAATCAATTCACACACACAAAAAACTTCCATGTTGGCTTTTCTGGGATCTTTTTAATAATTGCTTGAAGTGAAAATGAGTTTGACTTTATTGGACTCAAACAAGTGCTAAGCCAGTTCAGAATGCAGTCTACTGTGAACTCATTGTTGACTCTTTTGTCAACTAATTTCTGTGTTACCCACCACGATGTTTCCTGCAACGTTTATCCCAATTTTGTCGAGACTCGGCGACTCAAGTGGCGCGGAAAAAATTCCAGGCTTATTGCACCTAATAATTGCCCTTTCTTTTACAAAGATCTTGATATTTGACCAATTGCTCCAGTTAAATTGCAATTTTAATCTTAATTTGGAACCCTCCTGATGATATAAATATTGTGGTTTTTTTGGGGTGACTCATTACAATATTACACTGTGCCTTTTTTGTATTCGCAGTTCCAAGCTATCTCTTTAAACAACTTGACGCTGACAAACATCAGCCTCGCCCTGAAGCTGAACGAGTACCAGTTTTTAACGTTGCTGGATATCCAAAAAAACCTCAAGGAGTCACCGCAATGCCAGTGACACCAGGTCAGCAGCAGACCATGAAGGGTTATACGCCTATACAGCAACCTCAGGCTGTAAATCAGGTTCCTATAGCCAATCAGCCGTCTTACTCGAATGCTGCATCAGCACAACCTGTTAAACAAGTTACTTCTGCTCCACAAGCTGTCAGTGCAGGCGCTTCACAATCCCCGCTACCAACAAATCCGGTTACAAACGTGGCTCAACCGGTTTTCTCAAACGCGACTGCGACTCAACAACCCGTTGAACAGGTTACCTCAGCTCCACAGGCTGGCAGCGCAAGTGCCACACAATTTCCACAACCAACAAGTCCGGTTACAAACGTGGCTCAACCGGTTTTCTCAAACGCGACCTCAACGCAACAACCTGTTGAGCAGGTTACTTCTACTTCACAAGGTGTCAGTGGAAGTGCTACGTCAGCTCCGGGACCTACGAATCCAGCTACGAACGTTGTTCAACCGGTTTACTCAAACGCAACGTCAACTCAACAACCTGTTGGACAGGTTGCTGCCGCAGTGTCACCGGTTTATTCGAAAGCCACAGCAGCACCACCTCAAAGTGTTTACACAAACGCTACACTTGCTCAGCAACCATCGACACCTGGTCCAATCCCCCCGTCAAATGTCACTTCCGTGCAGCAACCTGCCATTCCAGTTTCAGGAGCGCAGCAACCAGTTTACTCAAATGCCACAGGGTCACCTCAGCCGCCTCAAGTTCAGTATGGTAATGTTAGTGCCTCTGGAGTTGGATATCCTGTGACTCAACAGCCCCAAGGTGTCTATTCAAATGCCACTGCTCTGCAGCCGGCATATCCCCAACAACCGCAGTCTGTTTATTCAAACGTTACAGCTCCTCAAGGAAATGAGACTGTTGCTCCGCCACCGGCAAACGGAACTTTGATACCCCCGTCAGGTCCTCAGGCACCAAGTACTCCGGGTCCTGAAACTATTCAAGTGGGAGCAGGAGCTGAAGCTAATGCTACGGCCCCGCAAACTCAGTCACCACCTTCTCAGGTTCCAGCAATGCCGGCATACAATGCCTCGGTATCTCCAGCAATGCCGTCTTACAATGTCACAGTGGCTCCAGTAGTACCGGCATACAATGCCACGCTGCCGCCAGCAATGCCAGCGGTTAATGCTACAGTCGCACCAGTAATTCCGGCAATCAATGCCACAGTTACACCAGCAATGCCGTCATACAATTTCACGATGGCTCCGGTACCTGGAAATGTCACTGCGCCTGTTCAGAATGTAACTGCTGGTCAGGCACCCGTTTCAGCTGCCAACCCAACTGCTGCACCCCAAGTAACTGCTGCTCAATTACCTGCGCCTGCACAACCAAGTCAGCCATTGCAATCCCAGGAAGGAGCTACCCAAGGAGCGATCCCATTGACTTCCTCCGGTCCTCAGCCATTTGGTAAGGGTTACAATGTTTCCTCAAGCGTCTTAGTGGCTCGGAATCCTGAAACCTAGAATTTGATTGGATAATTACGCTGTGCAGTTTTTCACGATACGGACCCGAGTGACGAATTGCTCACGTTCCCATGCTAGAAACTTGAGGTTCTGGTTCACTTTAAACTATGTAGGATATGTAAACGCGACAAAAAAAGACCACGCAGAAGCAAAGAGACAGAGATTCGGGTAACGGAAAGCCAAAATATTTAACAATTATTGGACGTGTTTGAACAAAATACCGTGATTTGCAGTGGTGAGCAGATCAGTTATTCGCCTGAGATTAATAATTGATCTGCGAGACACTGACAAATCACGATATTTTGCGATAATCGAGTTCAATAATTGTTTTATCATTCAATCACCAAGTTTGTTTTCATATTTGAATCACTCTCTTGCAGCTTAGGGAAGCGATCTGCCATTTTTCACCTGAGAGTGTGGTTACAGTTACGAGTGAGCAGAATATTATTTGCCGCAAAACGCATTTACCCGGTACTACGCGTGAGCAGACCATTATTTGTAGGTCACGTGGTGGGCTCTCCGCCGATGAAACGAGAGAAAAAATGCAGCGAATGATAAACGTTATTATTTTCCCAACAGTGTGTCCACACGCTATGGATCTCGTCTTTGCCCTTGACTCTTCCACTGACGTCGATGAAAATCAATGGACTCAACAAAAAGACTTCATGAAGAAAGTTGCTGACGGTTTTAACATTCAGGACAGCGGAACGCACGCGGCCGTGGTGGCGTATTCCACGATACCTTCCATCAATATGAAACTTGGAGAACGAAATGTAAAACAAGAGGTTGATAAGGCCTTTAATGACCTGCCACGTGATCTTGGTAACAGAAATCTGGTAAGTTAGGACTCTGTGCTGATAAATTTGTTGGGTGGGATTTTAGTGTTTTCATTTTGTCTTTGAAGAAATACTTCAAATCAAACAAAACCACGAGTATGACAAGTTACTCAAGCGCGCGAAATTTAACCGCATTTTTACACATAAGGAAAATAACGCGACTCGCTCTTTTCATATGGTTTTGGGCCGTTTGATGTTTGGGTACCAACTTGCTTTGTTCGTAAGATCAAATGGTTTTATGGTCAATTCTTAGGTCATTCTGTTGGAGATGGCTAAATTTGAGGTGTTCACCAAGTCCAGTGGTATGAGGACCCATATCCCTAAAGCCCTCGTGGTGACGGTCCTTGGACCTCAAAACGACCACAACACCAACGCTGCTAAGAGCCTGAGGTCCTTTGCCAAACAACTTGAAATCAGTGGCGTAAAGGTGAGAAAAACAAAGGCAGAGTAATGAGTAGTATGGAGTTTGTAGGAGTAATCAATGTCAAATTCTGCTTGCAATCCCAATACACTGCTGAGGAGACAGGTAATGAGAATTTTGAAAATCAGCAACTAGGGAATGTTACGACGCGCGTGAGCTACCAAAGGAGTTGTCTCGTTTGAGGCGAACCTTATGTTGAAATTTATTGTTTTGACTTCTTTTCAGGTCATTGCTGTAGGCAGCCCTAGCATCGCTGAAAGTGATCTTAGAACCATGACCACTGAACCGAAATACGCCGTGCGAGTTAACGATTTACAGTCTCCGGCTGAAGCCGAGAAAGTTTCCAAAATTATCTGTAACGGTAAGTATATTTTCTTTGCCGATAAACTATACTTTAATCGATTGATCGAAATTAAAACAAAAACGATGTCGCACACACTGACAATTCCAAGACAATGTTCCGTTTTTGTGAAGTTTACCATAGTTCAGTATCTCAGTTTAAATTTTTGATTTGGACACAGTGATAGATTACCATCCCTCCAAGAGGAGGATCTTGGTATCTGATGGATTAGTATCCCCTCCTAGCGGGGATCCGACTGTCCTTACTTGATGCTACATGACAAGGCGCCTACGATGACTAATTCCCGCTTGGTATTCAATGCCATTAACATCCGTTTATCTGTTCCATTCCCAGTGGCTGCCGACTTCCCAACAACAGGCAATGATCAGATGCAAGTTCCTTTTGCAGCATCACTTCCCACTGCACAGCCAGTGGTTCAAGTTGGAGCCCAGGCCACTACTCAGCCTTCCGTAGCTGCTACATTGCAAGCATATAATGCGGAGAAGAGATCAGGTACATGTGTGTGTTTTTTTAATATCCTACCACATGTAGCCTTGCATTTGAATCCTTTCTCCCATCCCCCCCCCCCCTCTCCTTTCACTAGACGCCCAAAAGTCACGATTCCTTGTCCCTCCATGTCTACAGTCGAACCTCTGTATTTTTCTCCCTGATCGTGCACCGGTCCAAACACTTTACTCTTATTGAAAGCTCCTCACAACGGCCATCTCTGAGCAACGGCCATATCTTTATTTAGGACAAGGCCCCTACCTTATATGGCCAATTCATGCACTTTACCCTTATTAAAACGTTTAAACAACGGCACCTCTGTATCGCAATTGCCAGTAAATTCTACCTCATACTGGCTCAGTATTGAAAAAAGGTTCAACTGTAGCCTGATTCATTGATGTTTAATCTTTGATTGTACTAGCGAGGTAATTTGTTCTTTTTGTCTTTCAGAATACCCGTTCAACTGTCAACCAGTGCTGTATTATGATTTTGACAAGATGTGCCGTGGGGAAATTTTCGACGAGTCAGGCTCGGGTAATAACGGGATGTCCCGCGGGCGAGTGATTGTTGAAGCAGGCTACAACCAGGACAATGGTGTAGATCTATCTGACGGGTTTATTCAATTGGACGGAATGAATTTCAAGGTATGGTGGGGAATGTTGAGAGCTTTCTCAACTAATCTGTCCAGGTGCGGTGGCCTCTGGGTTACTGCACTCGTCTCCGGATCGAGCGGTCCGGGTTCAGGCCCTGACCAGGGACATTGCGCTGTTTTCTTGGGCAAGACACTTTACTCTCACAGTGCCTCTCTCCACCCGGGTGTACAAGTGGATTTATTGCTTGGGGTAACCCTGGAATGGATTAGCATTGCATCCAGTGGGGAGGAGAAGTACTCCTAGTCGCCTCATGCTACAGAAAGTGGGATACGCTCTGGCCTGATGGGCCACTTGGCTCGTATACAGACTTAACCCTTTACCTTCACTAACCTGTCTAAACTTCTGATGAAAAGCAAGTTGCTGATTTTTCGCTGAAAACTTTCATTGTCCCGTACAACCATTTGAAGACAGTAACTGTTTTCCCTTGATTTAGTTCTACCTTAATGATTTTAATTGATTTTAACGGAAAGCTTTTTTCGTTTTTCCAAAATCCCTGTTCTCTTCAATTTTTGTCATAATAACGTCATTCTATTGAGAGGAACTAGGTCAGATTTTAATATTGAGAAGTTTAGGTTGGTTGTTCTTTATTCGCCCCAACCTTCTCCAATCATAACCATCGTTGTTTATTATTGCTTTATTATTACCAATTTGGTGTTTTCTGCCTTATTAAAATATTTGCGAACAAGTTTCTAAATTGAAAACTTTAAAGGTAATTTGACCTAGACCTGTATTTTCTTTGATATCGCAAAGAGCAGAATAAAGAATGGGCATATTTTAGGAGACGAACCAAGATGTGAGAAAGTTATATTTTCTGACGCGCAACTCATTTTCTGTCACGTTACAGATAAGTTTTTGCTAAAGCTGTGACTGTTCCTTATTAGGGTAAGCCAACTTTGGGTGTTACCATAGCAACCTGGGTTAAGGTCAAGAACGTCACAGGTTCGAATATAAACGAGGTATTCGTAACAGAGGCCCCTGGAGTAACAGACCCCACCAAACAAGGACAGTATCACTTTGAAATCGTGGACAAGGGCAGAGTGCGCTTCTTCCAGCGAAACAAGGACAAGACAGTGTATGGACGAACAACCATTGAGGGAATCCCGGAAAATAAATGGGTTCATCTGGCGGGAAATTACAATCCCAACACAAAACAAGCCACGATCTATATCAACGGGCGCCCCGTCAAGGCTTACGACCAGACGGAACCTCAACAGACAGAGTCTCTGAGCACAGATTGGAGCAAGGCCGCTTATATTGGAGCCTTTAAGGACGATCAAGGGCCTCCACGCCAGTTCAAGGGAGCTCTAGATGAGTTCTATATTTTCCCCTGTGCTCTTTCAGATGATCAGATTGTGACCCTTAAGGATACACACAGGATGCGTAAGTTTGTAAATTTCAGTTTCCCTCAGTTACTTTTGAGAATTTTGTGAGATTCCGACGTAGGAACCGATTTGAAGATGACTGAAGGCTTCTCGATTGCGTCCGAGCAAAAAAAAACGTACGTTCGACTCAGTTTCTTTATCCCTAGACGAAACGAGAAATTCTCTGCGTAATGTAGCAACTACCAATTAGAGACGCCTTTGGGATCTTTATAGGGGCAGGGCATCATCTTTCTCCGGGCAGAAGTGAGGCTCTTGCAGCGAGCCTGCTGTCTCATTCGTCATCTCTAGTACATTACAGTTGAAATGATATTTTTGCCTCATAACAGCCAAGTTTGTAGGTCCATACCCAGGCGTCAAGCGCGACGTGTGGCGCGGCATCAAAGGAACCACAATAACAGACCTGGCCACTCATAAGAACTACCCAGACCACCCCACTGAAACGTCCATCATTGCCGACTTCGACGCGCCTAAAAACGAAGGTGACGATTATGGATCCCGACTTCAGGGCTACTTTGTGGCACCATACACGGGAACTTATTCGTTTTCGTTGTCTGGCAATGATGAAGCAGAGCTGTTCTTTAGTGGATCGTCACGAGAGAAAGACAAGGATTTGTTTGCTGTTGTCAAGGGAACTGGACACAACGAGTTTGCACAGTAAGTTTTGCGCTGAACTTGTCACAGTTTGTGTCTTTATATGTTGCATTGTAGTTTGTTTCTTGATCTTCTTTAGTAAACCCGCTCAATCTTTCCCACATCTTTGTCTGTTTTCGCTTTGTTATCACCTCGTATGCATTTCTCTATCTTAGTAAATGAATTATCATGTTTTGATGTTCCCTCTCAATTGAAGAAAGTTATGTACATTTAAACAGTGACTGAAGAGATTTCAGGGGTTAGAACCCAAGCAAAGCCAAATGATCTCCTCATTTTTGATCCTTATGGTCTTATACTGCTTGGTCGGTAGGTGAATTATGCGCAGTGATGTGAAATGGCAGTTAGCATGCGACGCTCCAAGGGTCTTTGGCATGGTGCTTTTAATTCCTTGGTCAGGAATAACGTTCTGGAAAAACCTACACAAGCAATTGCATGTATCTTCTTTAGAAAACTGATAGGCATTACTTAAGTTTTTTCAAAAAGCTCTTTCCTTAATGCTGACTCAAAACAACGTGTATGGAGGTTTTTCTTGTTCACAGTTTCACGTTCTTTTGTTCCATTATAGAATTCCGTTCCAGCAGTCTGGCTACATTCCGTTGGAGGCTGGTAAATATTACTGGATTGAGGCCCTGCACAAGGAAGGCGCCAGAAGGGACTCTCTTTCTGTTGGGTACACCTTGGAGTGCCCTAATGCACCTTCGGTCCTTTCCGAAAAACCCATCCTCAAACCAAGTCTACAGCACAAGATTCCAAGTAAGTGCTGTTGCTCATCTGTGATAAATGTCCTCAGCTTAGCTGAGGGGCCGAGCAGAGCCGTAGAGAAGGAAAGTGGGGCACTTGCCTCAGTCGTTGTTTTCCGTTTTTGTTGTTTACAGTCATTTTAAACACCCTAAATACCTAGGAACGTAATTTAACCGTGGACGTTGCCTTAGTCGGAATTTTTTCATGGACATTGCCTCAGTCATAATTTTTTTCTGGCTGCGGCCCAGACGAGCCAGAATTATTTTACGTCAACTATGTAGCTCACATTTCTAATACACTCGTAGGTGTTTTTTATTCAGTTAAGTTCAGCTTTAGCGTAGTTTTCATTTTCCATAGCAGGCTTCTAAGCTATCAACGTTACCTTATTAGTGCGAGTCTGATCAAATTTAACCCAAACATTGTATTTCACTGTATTGTGAAAACGGCTGTAACTAGGTTATTTGTTTGATCAGTCCTCTGGTTTAGTTCATTGGAAATGTCCGGTAGAAACGTAGAGTTCATCTGATTTTTTTCTCGATGCCTTTACTGACCCCAGAACGATGTATCTTTTCCTGTACCCAGGGAGCTGTTCCGAAGTGAAGAAAATGTGGCCTGGGTTCAAAGATGACGAATACGTCATACAGATGACTCCTTCATGTAATCCTGTCCGTTTGTATTGCCATGGACTCAACACAGCAACCCCCCGTGAGTACATTACTCTGCCAGCTGGTCCCGATAGGAACTACGCCAGTTTCCACAGGGGTAGGCTGCTCAACTTCGAAAGCTGTTCGGGTCCAGTCAACGCTGAACCTAAACTGACAGCAAATTACTGGGGCACAACGAGGTACGTTTTGTTACAGAGGAGATATTTTTCTCGTCGACATTTTTAAATTTCAAAGTCGGGTCGAAAAGAGCAGCACCGAAAATATAGAAAATATGTAGACAATAGTGGGGAGAAATTTGGAGTTGATGTAATTCTTTGTTTGTTGTATTTCAGTTTCAACAAAATCCGAGTCGATCCTGCGTCGGGTCTTGTACACAGAGATGACTTTCAGTATGCTAGGACCGAGGGCAACCGGGTACGATTCGGCCGCGCAGGAGACTGCTACTCAGCCGCCTCCAAATGTCAAAAGGGCAAATTCCAAGTAGATCTTTCGGGTACTGGCTTGCGCATGCGTAAGGACGTGGACTGGGAGACCTGGGGAACACCCAAACTTCCTCAAAGACTGCTGAACATTCATAAGGCAGAGGATGGTACAATGGCGTATGGCGAGTGTGGCGGGTCATGTGGAGGATGTCAGCCAATCAAGGAAAAGATGTTTGTTGAACCGGCAGCTTGTACAGACCAAAGTACTACTGGTAAGTACTAATACCACACTCGATCAATCAAGGAATCAGGCAGGCAGGCAGGCAGTCAGGGAATCAATCTGTCCGTCTGTCGGTCGGTGAGTGAGTGAGTGAGTCAGTCCGTCAGTCAGTCAGTCAGTCAGTCAGTCAGTCTGTCAGTCAATCAGTCCGTTAATCAATCAATCAATCACTCACTCAATCAATCAATCAATCAATTAATCAGTCAATCGATCGATCGATCGAGCGATCTATCAGTCAATCAGTCAGTCAGGCAGTCAGTCAATCAATAGATCAATCGATCAATCAATCATTCATTTAGTCCGTCCGTCCGTCCGTCCGTCAGTCTGTCAGTTAATAGATCTATCAATCAATTAGTCAATCAATCAGACAGGCAGGCAGGCAGGCAGGCAGGTAGTCAGTCAGTCAGTCTGTCTGTCTGTCTGTCGGCCAGTCGGTCAGTTGGTCAGTTGGTTTGACAGTCAGTCAGTCAGTCAGGTAGGCAGTCAGGCAGTTGTTTTCAAAGATAACGCCAAGACGTTGGTGTGTAGAGGGGTGTTGGGATGAGGGGTTGTATAAAAGTCCCTGACTTCTTTATCCTGTTTTGATCTTTGCTCCATTGAGTTGATCAATTCTCTGATAAGTGGTATTGATATCTTTCAGATGCCGTCGCTCGCCAGTCGATTCCAGCTCCAAGCGCCAAAAATGACCAAAAAGGAGAGAAGAAATCTATTGTCAAACTTCCTCCGAAAGTTCATGTTAGATCCGAGGCACCCTACCCACACTTGAAAAAGTTTTTCCGCGCGGGGCCTGGGCTTGATGATACAGAAATTGAAGTAATTGGTCACGTGACAAAGAAGAAGAAACGAAGCGAAACGAAGAAGAAAAAGAAGAGAAAGCGACATCTTAGTGAATAGAAGAAAAAAACAACACACAATGCACTTTAGGACTCCAGAACTTCAAAATTTCATTTAAAATTTGACGAAAGACACGATAACAATTGCCGTGTTTATTCTATTATGTACAAAACTTAACGGAGGATTTCGTGCCAAAGCATCAAATTAAAGTGGAACTTCTTTAACACGGCCACGAAAATCAAGACGTACAACTCACTAAGCTTTCGTTCGTGGCGTAGAACGTGGCTTTTATCATAAAACGAATATATTTACGAGGTAAATATAGGTAAAAGGCGGGATTTTCACTGTAGTACCAAAGTAGGTCGTATCTGTAGGTCCAATGGGTAGGTTATGTTTCATTGACGTCGCCTTAAAGAAATCTTTGGTTTCTTTCGTATAGACTAAGAAGCCTTTTATTTCATCCCGTTATTTTCTCAGTATTTGTCCAAAGTGGTGTAGGGGACCAGGACTCTCTCCCACAAAAATACAGGGGCCTTGCTGGGCTGCAATGCATGAAAAGTAGCGCTCCAGAAAAACAGAATACAATGAATGGCGGAAACTTTCTTGAATTATAACAGCCACGCCTATAGTGATATTGTATTATTTATAATTGAATGGGATTGTTTAATCATGAACTACAAAACTGCGAAGGAAATGATGACAAAAACGACCTTTTTGTTTTCGGAGAGTGCCCAACCAATCAATATATATAAAGTAACGAAGACAAGGGAGAATTTTTCTGTATTTCATAAATTGGTCAGCGGTGGCATAAAAAAAAAGCTTTTGACATAAATGATTGACATTTGTGTAAAGCCGTCTCCTAGGAAACAAATTGAAACGCGCCGTAGACGTTACAAGAAACTGTAATATTGTTTCAAGTCGCAAGACAGAATTATTTTTCTTTTATCGTTAGTTATTCGTTTTACTAGTATTAACACAACTTACCGTAGCCTTAGGCCCGGTCTAAGGCTTAAAAAAATGTTATATAAATTTTATTTTGACCACGTAGTTTTCAATGGTGAGGAATAGCCGCAGTCGCAGCACGTGTGCCGGATTTTAATCGTTCAATGTCGGAATGAAAAGAAAAGCAAACCAAACTTCTTCGTTTTTTCCTTGTAAATGGCGAGTGTAAAACTCTTCGCTTTGTAGGTCCGTTTATTTTTTCTTTCAAACCGTTTGCCTTTCAAATTGGGAATTTTCTGATGTCTCTCTCAGTCCGGCTTAAGACAATGGTTACAAAGAGGCGAGCCTTTGCAGTCAAACAAAATCGCACGTAACAAATCAGTAATAACATGTATCGTTTTGTAACATTATGCAGACGATTGTACTGTTGTAAAACACACGCATGGATCATAGATTATTTTTGATGTGAAAATAAACATTAAATATTCAGTATGCTGTTTGCCCAGATGTTACGCCCGTTTCCGGTGGAACTGGGTGCAGTGGACTCTGGATTGAGCTAGAGGTCTGAGTTAGAGTCTGTCTCCTCATTTGCTGTTCTCAGGCAAGCTGCGGTACTCCCAGGGGGATAATGAATACAGTGGGAGAATAAGGTGGGGGTGGGGGTCTTTTGCACTAACCCTAGTCTACACACCAACGAAACATCGGATATGCGAATCCGCTAAGTTGACTCCCCGTCTTTGGTATGACGGGCCTTTTATGGTATCCAATTCGCCTTATATGCTTTATGCTGTGACATAAAGTTCCTTCTATCCCATGTCTGTCAGTGTGTTCATAACCTGTTTTAAAAACAGTCCACCTCCATTTATTGAAATAAAAAACTCTGAATCCAAATAAATTTGATGAGTTCCTTGGCCGGGACGAAACGAGCTGTGTAAGACTAGCCACGAACAATGTATTATCACGAGTAACTGTCAACTTTGTTGTGAATACTAATAGTCATAGTAATCGTAATAATTATTAAAAACAGGTTGTGTGTCTTTTAGACCGATTAACGTGGAAATTAAATTTGCCACGGTTTGGTTAAGGGGGTTTTGTCACACTCCGTTGCCACGGCTAGATAACCATAACGGAGAGCCAGGGACATGCCATGACAAATATGATCTCACAAAACTATTCACTTTCTACAACTACTTCTAGTTCTTCCGCCATGCGTATAAAGGCTCAGTTCCACTAAGGAGGATAAAAGATTCAAAGCGGTTATATCTCATCGGCGACAGCGTTGCAGTTCAATTAGTACACTGTATCACACAGTAATATCTATCAGGAACCCTGAAAACAGAAAGGGAAAACAGACGTCACTAGCTGAGGTTGAATCACTCATCACCGCTTGGATTTTACATGAATTTCCATATCCTCTGTGGGGCGCCGTTTGTAAATCCATTACTTAACATAAATTGTGTCATTTTTTTCGTTATTTTGAACTGTTTCATAATATAACTAATTCTGGGCAAAAAGTAGTTATTTGACATAATCCGTTTTCTCAAAAGTGTTTTTTGATATAATCATCTTATAACACATAAAAAAAAAAAATGGTTATGTCGTATTTGTAATAACTACTTTAAGGCAAATGACGAGAATTTGGTTATTTCAGACAACCACTTTTCCAACAGTACCCGGAAACGTTTGTGTCACAAAAGTGACCCTGCAATTCATGTTAAATAACTCACTTTATTTGTAAACGGCGCCCCATAATCATCAAGGTCTTCAGTTTTCTCTCCTTTCTAACGTTGGATAGGTAGCGCTCAACTTATTCTCTCCTTTAAATCGCGAAATATCACACTTTTGATACTAGCGCGCGCATAACAACTTAGACGTTGAAAACTCCCTTGCGCGCTTAGGAAACAAACTTGTCAACCCACCGACAAGAAATACTTTGAAAAATTTGTGAGCAAGAGCCACTCCTTTTAGTGTTAAGAGTGTGTATTGTGTCAGTTGCGTGTTTGCCTATTTTTTCGTTAGTTAACTTTACCAATCAGTGTATTGTATGCTCCAAATTGTACCGGAGTGATTATTTATTGGTCAGTAGTTTGTGACGGACATAAAAAGTTACAGCAGTTTTGTTTTGTTTTTGTTTTGTTTTTTGCCGGTTCTGATATATTTTTCCACCTGCATCTGAGTGTTTGCTAGTTAAGTCTTTGCATTTTGTCTCAAACAATAACCAAATAAACAAGAAGTATAAGATACAAGCCTGAGCGAATTGGCAGTGCTTTACCTGAGTGGTCTCCTGCACACTCTCTTTCACTACTCTTGATCAAGGTCAGTCATCGATCAGACATGTACACAGACATTCAAAAAGGTTGCCGCAATCATCATCGCCAGGTGTTGAAGAGTCGCACTCACAAATGTTCAGCAAACAACAGATACACGAACCAATCGCATTGCCTGCAGAAAGGACAAGAAGAACACTACTACAACACTATGCCGGTGTGAATTAACGAATTAATTAAAGCATATGAATTTTCAATATTTTCTTGGTATTTTGTAGATTTGCAAATACATTTGCGTCAACTTTGAGTTGAGCCACCGCTGGCCTAAAACGCTCGCAGGCTCTGAGTTCAAGATTGACGGCGACTTTCAGCTACTTTCAGGTGTCGTTCGTGGTCAAGGAAAACGAGAGTAAGAGTACGAGATTTGCTGCGTTTCCCGTCAACAGCAGGGTTCTGACTTACAATTTGCGCCGGCGTGATCAGGATTGAAATAGTGGCTCGTAAATGTTTACTTACAGATGTCGCCGCAGGCTGAGCTCCAAACTAAACAGCAGTTCCGCAGTTCAATGCGCCAGTCAACGCTCTCTTGCCGTGCAATGCGCGGTGCAGGTCGATCTACAACATCGATCGCGCGGATGTCGTGGAAACTTGCTGACTGGTCTCCTGTCGGGGAGTACCCTACCTGGGGTGGTGGATCAACTAGCTCAGCTGGGAGGTATCCAGGTTGCGGGGGTTCATAAGGCGGGGGAGTTGCCTCACTGGGACCTTCTTGTGTTGGCGTAGATTTTTTAGAAGTTTCGTCAGACATGTCGTCGGGATCATCTGTCCCCGCCACGTTGAACAAACTGGTGAGGGTAACAAGAAGACTAAATTCAATTTATCACTTCAGTTCCAACTGATTTGTCGGAAATATGTATGCTGAGTTTGTTATACCGAATACGAACCTAACTTCAGACCTCCACCTAGACTACAAGCAGTGCTTCTTTCGCCGCTTAGATCGCTAAGCGTGAGGCTAAAGGTCCAGATTTCGCGCGGCCATTTTTTCTCGCTCGGCGAACTAAGCGACGAAAAAGGGACTGCTCGTAGTCAAACCTCCACACAATCATACGTATTTTCCTCGAAGTAAGATAAATAATGATAATTTCCTTTCTTCGTGGGTAAACTCAGGTAAGAAAGGAAAAAGAGTGAAAGCCTGCTCACGAACTCTAATGTCTGTTAATTCATGCGCATTAATTAAAATATTATGGGCTTTCTGTTAGGGAATTTTTACTTTGTTTTGGAAAGTTTATCTACTGCCCATCCAAATCAGGGATAGCTTTCCACACAATTGAATACTTCTTGAGAAAATGTAAAAAAGAGACAGAAATGAGTTTCTTTTTATCAGACCTGACCGGCTTCTGTGTATGTACTGATGGAAATAGATCAGCCCATTACAGAGCCCTCAAGTTGACTGGT
Organism: Orbicella faveolata; assembly: GCF_042242905.1. Taxonomy (NCBI): domain Eukaryota; kingdom Metazoa; phylum Cnidaria; class Anthozoa; order Scleractinia; family Merulinidae; genus Orbicella; species Orbicella faveolata. The sequence goes on along the minus strand of NW_028301539.1, from coordinate 1,358,386 downwards.
TGGCAAAGAGTGAGATCTGCGACGGCGTAGCCGTTGTTTGTAACGCCGCAGGCGTCACCCCGCCAGGGGGGTCTGGGGACATGCTCCCCCAGGAAATTTTGAAAAATGAGCAGAAATGTGATGCTTTAAAAGCAACTGTTTAGATCCCAGAATTTTCTTTTTATTAGACCAATATCAACTCTTTCTTAACATTCTGACTTAGTGTATCTAGAAGTCAAATTAACATGTTATAACGCTTGTTGTACATGCTGTCAGTCTGATCACTGGATCAGATCAATATCAACTCTTTCTTACACCTTTCCTAACATCTGACCAGAGAAACGCTGGTTCTGCACAAGAATAAAGTGTTCGAAGCGAGTAAAAACCGAACGAGGATTAAATTATATCATAAAAGATAATTTATTATGAAGGAACTTCACTAAAGCAGCAAGGAATCTTAAATGCGTGAGAAATAATAGTTTCAGCGTGAGAGCGTAAGATTGAATTTGTTTGCGTGAGTCTTACGCTCAATGCGTGACACTTGAGAGCTCTGCCATTATAGTCAGTGGATCGATGCCAAGAGCTTTTTTTATATCGTTCGAGTTGACCTTTGTAGTCCAACCAAAAGTGTCTTGATTACAAATTATTTTAACCCTTTTCCGATTTCAATTTTGAGTTGCTAATGGACCATTTCGCGAGATTTTCAATGATCTAATTACTAAACTAATTCCATGTGGAATAGCTCATCAATGAAACTAACTCTTCAATACAAGTAGTGTTTCGCAACCGCTGTCTTGAAACTCAAAATTCGCTTACGAGGGACTCCAAAGGGAGACTTTGACTGAAGTCAGTTCTCAAGCCGACGATTTGATGAAGATAGGCTCTCCATTCGAAAGAAGATGACCATCTGGTAATGATAGCACGTTTCAGAGCATGCTTCAAAGCACAGATTTCCGGGTCTCTGATCTCGCGGAAGGCGATGCGAACTGGTCTATTAAAAAGCGAAATCAAACTGGACTACAGTACCTTTTTCTTTGTCTTTCAGTCTTCGGCTGCCGCCTCAATCCGACCCCTGATGTCCAAGAGGATATCTAAGTTGTAATTTCTTATTAGTTTGTTCAGTGATAACAATCCCTAACGACAACATGAAGCCGATACTGTCCTTTACAGCCGCTCGGGACGAAGTCACGCAATGTTGCGTGACTTCGGCATTTAGGGCTACGAACAAGACTAACATGAACAGATCGATATGAACCGAGAAATGTCGAGTTTCCTGTCTCTTCGTTGTCATGATCGAGTCACGCAAAATCCGTTCACCTGTCTGACTGAATTTTGCAACTGGTGTGAACTGGCCGGGAGTGCTAGGAAAATTTTGGCAGAAATAGTTTCTGACACTCGTCCCTCCTCTGATGGAAGAAAGAGGGAGAGTTTCATGGTCGGGAAGATCGGACATTTTCATTCAAGAAGGTTATTAAAAATCTCGGGGGAGCAGTTCGGAACAGGGAACGATTCTTTTATTATCTTGATGTTCCGATGTGTTGACCCAATAAGAAACTCGCCCCAGTTTTCACGGATGACTGAAAAATCTAAGATGGCGGACAAATGAATTTCTGTTGACACGTACATAACTGTACATGTGCATCTTTCGCAAAAGCCGAAATGCGAAAGCACAGAGGGAAAGCGAAAGAAGCTTCACACCATTACAAGTTCAGCAAGAGCTCTAGGTTTGAACATGCTTTCAACACAACGGAAGATTTCGAGAGTTTCGAGAAGAATACAACAGGAGGTGAGGAATGTTTCGATCAAGAAGTCACGTCTAATAATTTTAAGAAGCCTTATAACTCTGTTACTTTGGCCGTCGTATGGGTAAGGGGTGAAGGATCTGAAGCTTACTGCTAAAATTTCAAACCAGATTTGTCACTTTTTAACCGCACTACCAACTGAGTTAACCGCCTGATTACCTCAGTTGGTAGAGCGCCAGTCTGCTGTGCGGGAGGTCGAGGGTTCGAGCCCTAGACCGGACCAACACTCAGGGTCTTAAAATAACTGAAGAGACTGTGCTGCCTTTGTAATGATATCTGCAAATGGTCAGACGTTCAAGTCTTCTCGGATAAGGACTATAAACCATAGGCCCCGTCCCCTGCATCCCCAGTGTTACATGGTTAGCAGGGGACGTTACAGAACCCCCACACTTGTCGAAAAGAGTAGGGGACGTAGTTCCCAGTGTGTTAATCTATCTCTATCTCTAGCTTCATCTAACATTTCATGTATGGGCTGGGTGGGTGACATGGGTGAGATCAACTATGGACTGATAGTGGCAGCCAGAGGCGCCTTGACAAGCTGATGTCCAATCTCACCCAATAGAAGAACTGTAAACCGCCATTTGGCTATCTTATATGTGCGCTATATAAATACATTAATAACATACATGAAAAAATTACTTGATTCTGATTGGCTGAGAGCAGTGCAGTTCAAGTGTAACACCAGTGCAAAAAGTGTAACACCATTAAAAATTACACTTTGTAATTCTGGATTGTGATTGGCTGAAAGGAAATAGGAACTTTTCTGAGCTGATGATAACATGTAAAATGATGACCAATATTTTGTGCGGAAACTTTGAAAAAAGTTTTCTCAAATGAGAAAAAATGGCTTCTAGAAAGATCTTCCAGCACTTCCTTCACGCGAATTTTTTCATCTTTATGTTATTAATAAGTGATCATACCGTTTTTCTCATTTAATTTGGAATTGGCTGAAATTGCTGAAATTGCACTCGTTGAAGCGGCTTGTGCAATTTCAGCTTTTTGAAAAACTCTCTTGTGCAAATTAATTCCAAATTGAACGAGAAAAACGGGAGAAGAGCTTATTTTTGGTTCAAATGGTGGCATATTTGGGATGGTGGGGGGGGGGGGGGGGAGAAGGGCTTAATTTTTGGAGGGGCTTATTATTAGAGAGAGTTTTGCACCTCAAAATTGTCTCTGCCAATATTTTAGAAGGGACTGTGTTTCGTAAAATGTTAAGGCTTAAGTGGGTATATTGAATTGACTGCTAACTCAAGCCTATCAGACCATAACTGCAAATGAAGCTATGATCAAGCCATGTCATGAAATGAAGTTATCAAGAATATATGTATATGGGGACTTCTTCCCTAATCATTTGTGAAAATTGTTCATTTTGAAAAAATTTCAGTTAAAAAGCGAAGAAAAAGTAAATCTTTCAATGAATTTAGGTTGTTGCTGCACGTGTATCATGCAGGACGAAAGGGATTTTCTACAGTGGTGATTTCATGTGACAACACTGATATATTCATGCTAGCCCTTGCTTTCAAGAGTTTCATTGCTTCCTCAGTGTATATTAAGTGCAGAGCACAGGCCAGAACAAGGTATATTGACATCACGCATGATGTCCAGCACCACGGTTCAGAGGTGTGCAGATGTCTTCCTGGACTACACGCCTTTACTGCTTGTGAAACTGTAAGTGCCTTTTCCAGAAAAGGCAGAATGTCTGCATTGAGGTTGACGAAGTGACAGGTGAGATTGAGAGAGCTCCTCCAACTGAAGGGTACAGATCGGGGTGTGTCGGATGAGCTGTTTTCACGTCTTCAGGAGTTCACCTATTTCATGTACAGCTCAAATCCAGGAATGAAAGATGTCAATGACTTGCAGTACTGTCTCTTCTACACCAAGAAAGGGGAACTTGACTCTAACCAGTTACCACCATGCTTCGACACTCTGCCCAAGAGCCAACTACCAGGCTGTGATCTGGTGCAGGAGTCTCCAGAGCCACCCACACACAGCGCTTCGATAGATCATGCAGATAACAATTCTAGACCGCTCCCCAATCAGTACTCTATTCTTTTAAAAAAGAACAATTAGTTTATTAACACTTATATTTTGCCATTTGAATATATTCTTTTTATAGTTCCACCTATTTTTGTATATATTTGTAGTTATCTTTTCCATTTTTTATCCACTGAAGGCTGTAGTCTGGCAGCCGAAAGCTCAAAAGTTTTAACTTTATATAGCCAGTGAACGTTTTTTATAAATTTTTTATTAAGACTGATGTATACAATGCGTTTACAGCGCATTTTGAAACAGGCCTGACCACCAAATCCCTATTAATAGTGTTTTACACTGGATGATGAAAATACACAAGAATCTATCAGACTACCCACTAGCAACATAACATTATACGTGATAAAATAATTCCATGATCACCTTAAGAACCTCAGTGGACTCTATCACGATAATGTGCGACTCTACACAATAACAATATTGAAATAGGGAGCTTAATTAAGCAATTACGACGGCGACGCCCAGGACGACACCTAAAAAAATTTAGATCTAAAACCCTACTCAAAGATGTGACGCCAGCGATCAATTCCAGAACAGAATACGAAAAATTAGCCGTCGTAGCTCACGCTCTTCAAACTACGCAAAACTTGGTAATTCACGTTGTTGTTTTGCAGGACGGAAACGAAATCTACAAAGATTTCTAACGCACGCGCACAGCCATTGTTTTGCTCATGTTTGGTGACGTTCTCGTTGCCACTGCCGTCGTGGTTTGCTCAAACTCTCTATATTATCAGATAAAAGACGCCAGCGTTTCATCCAAGTTCTCACAAACTTCACTTTTTATTCTGTTGCACGCGAACAGCATCCTTCGTGCTGCGTGTCTGATTGGCCAACGATAAGACGGATAACGACAAAATGTCACATTAAATTTCAAGACAAGGGCCGGAAAATATACACAGATAAATAATGATTAAATAGCTTTGCAAGTACCTGTGGGGCAGACACATTCCAACCATTAAAATTTATTCCTTCTAAAGAATTCCACGGAATATATTTTTTGTAAGTGTTGACCGGAAGTAATTGGCTATCAAAATATATAAATTCTTCCTACTGGGCAACAAACATTGTTTGAAGTACAAGTTTCCTTTGAATTCTCTTTATTTTGTTGAGAAAGTAGGTCATGGTCAAAAAGCCTCATCAATTCCTAAAACGGTTTTTTATTCCCGTTTTAAGCCCGCTCGCATATAAGCCCCCCGTTAATAAACTAATCTAAAAGTACTTACGAAGTTGTATAAGCCTAGGGTTTATAAGCGGCAGTCGACAGTTTACCATTACCACAACTTAACGAGTGTTCCTAAAAGCACAAAAGTCCTCTAAGTCGTCTCGCGAGCGAGATTATAAAACATTGTTTATCTTTACAAATACTTGTATCGCTCTTAGAAACTCTTTGCAACGTCACGCAAAGTTTTGTGACGACCATATACCGCGCGCAAAACCTGTGTGGGAATTTCCACTCACATGAACAAAATCTATCAATGTGCCCCCAAAATAAAGTTGTCCCCAGGACCACGCGATCATAAAAGCACTTTAATCAACTGAACAGCGTAATCTTCTTCTCGATCGGTTTCCTGCACATAGGACAAACTTCCAATGACGTGGCACACTCCACGCACGTGCCGTGTCCGCACATGAAGGCCACGTTACGCGCTTTCTCGAGGCAAATGGCACACATGGTGGCGTCCTCTATCTCCCTGACATGCGCTTGGAGTGACAGCAATGAATGAAGCGTCTCTAGGTATTTCTCGTCCGTTTCGCTTAATTCCGCCGCTGGTTGGGTAGATGTCTCTTCTACAAACAACAACACCAACAACAAAGATAAAATTCAGCTCCTTAACAGTAAGAAACTAAAACCTAAACTTAACTAATGCACACGAAGCCAACAATGCTTCAAAATTCCGAAAATTCACCCCTCTCCTCCCCGATATAATTTTTTTCTATTCTCTTTATGCCATTCTTTTACCTCTGTCTCAAATCGAGTCTTCGGGTGAAACCATGCATATGAAAATGTATTCCGCCGACGTGTTCATTTTCATTAGACTAGATTTGAAACAGAGGCACAAAGTAACTCGGAAATGACCTATTATTTTATCACAAGGACTAGACGGAAAATCTCGTTCGGAACGTTAATATTTCCAACCATTTTTGAAACGCAAAATGCCCTCCTACAATAACCAAAGCATAATAAACAAAGCCTGAGTCAAGGATTACTCACCACTTAAGATTTTTCTTTCAATAACATTCTTGCATTTCAAACACTTCTTCATTCGCATGGCACAGTCTAGTGACAGGAAAATAACGTGAAACACAAGAGTATTCATTATGTTATAACAAACTCATACAGCGTCCTTATGGATTACCAGTTATACAAGTACAAAAGAGTGCTTTTTACGTGTGGTACCTGATATTTTTTAATACACTTGAAATAAGAAGTTTTAAAGAAATCAGTGTAAATGCATTTTTTTGGTTACTAGTCAGCAAAACAGGACGGATGGAAACTGCATCCTTCGATAATCAGTTTCCATTTGGGTCTAATTGAGCAGAAACCGACTTATGATCAAAGTGCTCCATATAAAGGTTGGCGATTCAAAACGACTAATACACTGCTTTTCCACTCATTCAGGAACAATAACTGAATTATATTTTCCCGAAAATATACCTGTGAATAGGTCTATTAGACTTTCAACCGGAAAAAACCAATTTAATATACAAGTCGAAGGCGGCGAAAACCCCATTAGGATTCATTAGCCAGCAAATGCAGACCGACTTCCATCTGGCGTACACAACAAGGGAAAATTCCTCCGCTAAAGCGTCTTCCGATCACTGACAAATTAATTTCGAAAGGAGAACAAAGTTAACATAATTATCTCAGCATACCTTTACAAGCTATCACGTGACCACAAGGCTCAAACTTGACGGAGGGTGGCTCATCCGAACACACTATACACTGTACTTCCTCACTCTCCCCTCCCTGAGGTACTTTGTTAAAGGAATGAACTACACTCTGAGAAAAGGATTAAGAGGAAAAGATATATTACATTCCTTGCAAGACAGAGTTCTACTAAATTAATCTCACTCGGAAAACGACACAGGAAGAAAACGACACAGGAAGAAACCTCCACAGAGAATGTTCGAGTGATGTTCTTGCTAACGCCAAAATCAGTATTGCATGTCACTGTACAAAACGATCGTGCCAGTGGGTGAAGTTATTTCATGGCCGTTGTCTTTTCAAGCGTCAAAATATTTTACATTAGCTACTACTGACGCTGGCATGCGCCAGTAAAACGACTGAGAAATATCGGGAATTTTCTTGTTTAAGTAAATCTATTGAGTGAGTGGCCGTAGAAAGCGTTTGGTGACTGGTTAATACGATCTTCAAGCTATTCCATGCCATGCAAATAATCCCCATGAGGAGTGAAGTAGTGGACAATTCGATTGCATTGACTAAAACCATGACTAAAAAAAAGTCACCTTCAGGATAACGCTGGTAATTTGCAAGAATCACTAAATCATCAACACACTACATTTTACCTTACAACGGAAACACTTCTTCAACATTGTAGCGCATTCCATGCAAGCAACTACGTGACCACACGGATCAAATATGGCGTTTGCAGGTAAACCGCACACGCGACATTTAACAACTTCAGCACTCGGAGTAATCTGGGTCGACATCGTTACATAATCTGGAGAGGCGCCATTTTGCGTATCAGCGGTCGTCTTCGGTGTAGAAGACCTACAAAAAAAGATCAGTGCGCTCTTTGTAACGGCGTCCAATAAAACAATCTTTGAATGATCGAGTTTAATGAATGCCATGAAATAGTTTACTACTTTTGGTTCAGTTTGATTCCATAGAGTGATCAACATTAAATTCTCCTTACAATATTAATTCACTGCTAAGCAGACAGGTAATGAGAATTACTCCCTTAAAAGAGACCGATCTGTGCGTGGCTCGAGCTTTATTTGACCCCAACAAGATACCATTTAAAACAGAATAGGCTTGATTACCAGCCGCTGTTCTGGAAGTGAGCCCGCACTAGTACACTGGACTCGAGAGACAGGTGAAAAACGAGCGTAAAAACGGAAATAAGAACGGTTGTTAAATATTTCTTCGAGTGCACCCTAAAAGATACTTTGGCAGCTAAAATTAGTGGCGTTAACGTTTCGTCATGAACGCCCCGCGTGAGACCAGAATCCTTGATTTATACCCCTAACCGAGACGAGCATCCCTGACCTTTTCATGTGGGAGTCTTCTCCCCCGGGACTGAATCACTATATTCTCGATCAGCGGTAACTTTGGACAAGTCAGATTTCGTTGTTAGGGGAGAGTACTCACCGTTCTGGTGTTGAAGTACTGCTACTGCCAGGCAACATCATTTCTCTGAGCCTTGGATCCCTGCACAGCTGTAATGGCGTCTTTTCATGTTTGTTCTGAAGTGAGATGTCAGCGTCGTGATCCATCAGTAGCTTGGTGATTACAAATGTAGGTTCGCTTTCAGACACCTACATGGCCAAAATGATTATATCAGACAAACCGTGAAAAGCGATGAAGGCAGACCTGAATCAGAGCAAACTTTCTCCTGCGAAGTTTGTAAACGGTATTCAAACTCTCTACAGAAAACTGTATATATTTGACTGGCAGACTGTTGAACAGACAAACGGAGAGACAGACAGACAGATAGACAGACACACACAGACAGACAGACACACAGACTGACAGACTGGCTGACTGGCTGACTGACTGGCTGACTGGCTGACTGGCTGACTGACTGACTGACTGACTGACTGACAGCTGGATGGATAGAGGGATGGGCATACAGACGGACGGACAAACTACGAGATGATAAAAAGAACGAGCGACCACTCTTTCACCTGAATTTCCAACTGACCAACAGACTAAAACTCAAACCCGTTTCCGACCTCAACCCACCTCTTTCTTTGGAGTATTACTTCCTCCAAACTTCAAGGAATGATACATGACCACTACATGAAGTGGCGAGTCACCAACATCGTCTTGCGCATTGACTTGAGCTCCGTTATCTAACAGCAATTTGGCAATAGTCACGTGTCTCTTATCCACTGCTAGCAAGAGAGGGGTCTGCTGACGACTGTTACGAAGGTTGACGTCAGAATGAGGGCGAGCCTGCAATCAAGATGTATGGGCTATTGACCGAACGTGGATAGTTAGATCGACCGAGTTTTTATTATGAGTGTTTATGGACCAAGACGGGGCCGAAAACCTTTGCGAGAAAATCTTAAGAGAGTTACAATCTCGCAAAAAAGAACGAGGCCAATATCCAGTCATCTTGACCGAACAAACTTGGTTAATAACGGATTTATCGTATTGCCTTCGGGGAAATTGTTATCGTGGGACACAGCGGGTAGTCCCGAGTGGGCGAGATAGTGCCATCTCACCCGCCTGGGTAGCCAATCACAGCGCAAGATTTGGTTTATCCTACCCGCTCATGAAGCTAGTCGTAAAATAAGACAAGGTAATGTAGGAGTAAAACTAGGAATAGGGGTCGGAGAATGAAGTGTAGTAAGGCCTAACCCCAGACAAAATTGCTTCCAACAACAGCCCCCTGGAAAATGCTTTTGTAGTTCGAAATCAATAGTATGTCAATTAAATCGTCTGCTAAACAATATCACTCATGGTGTACCTTAATAAGGCATTCAACAACACTGTGATGTCCATTTAGTGAAGCTAAGTGAAGTGCAGAGAATCCATCATCTTTGACAACATTCAGTAAGTCTGGAGACTTCTGTACAATCAACGATGCAGCCCTGTGTGTTAAAAGAAAAAAAAAACGATGCAGAGGTCGTTAACAGATTCTCCTTACGCATTTCCATACTTTCCAAATAAAACCAGTTGAGAGAATTCAGTTTTTAAACATCTCTGCCAAACAAAGAACCAACAACCTCACAAGGCATGGTGTTGGCTTCGAATTTTTAGTTTGTTGGTCGTTCATTAGAACGACGCCTTACTTCCAACGTTCCATCACCCTCTTATAACAAGGAGTGCTGGCTGTCTCCTCCTCCTCCCACCTCCCCCCCCCCCCCCCCCGTCCCCTAACACGCAAAAAACCCAGACATTTTGGTAGGCCGTTGCTTGTCTTGTATTTGGATTAAGATTGACAAAACCAACATAGCGATGTCATAAGGAATAGAAAACAGAACAAGAGTGAATGAAAGACCACGAATTGTTAAATTAAACTTCCAGACAGTGGGGACGGCTAAAGGTCCCTTTCCGGGGCAACGGGTACATGCCCCTATAATTTCCTCCTAAATTTAATTTTCCACTAATAAACAAAATAGTTAGTGTTCACCAAGAGCTCATGAAAGGCGTATGGCCAACGAGGAAAAGCGGGACAGCTGGAACCCTGCGAGACTCGGCGAGAGAAGGGAAAAGAAAGAGAACCTCAGCCTCGAAAGGTACATAGATGTACAGTGTAGTTGGTTACCGTGTCGTGAATTTGTACAGACCTTGTATTTCCTTTTAAGGCAGCGTGATGGAGGCAGTTGAATCCTCGCTTGTTCTTGAGAGACAAGTCTACTCCACGGAAGTTTATAAGAAGTTCAACAATCTCAGCAAAGTCCTTGGCAATAGCATCATGGAGAACAGTGTCGCCATATGAATCCTGCGAATAAATCATTTTAATGAGAATACAACAGGAGCAGCGAGAAGCAGAACTTTAGAAATGGTGGTTAGGTCTATAGAAACACTTTTTGCATGCTATGAAACTATAAAACTAAAGATTGATGTGCCATTTTTCTTAGGAACTTGTAATGAAGGAACACAAGCAAATTACGAGATCTAACTTTGTTCCTCATTCATTTCATACAGCTTCTACATTGTGAAAACATCAAAGATAAACAAAGATGTATTGTAGAGTGCGTGTACAGTACAGACCTGTGCATTGACATTACAAGAAGAGCTGAGAAACGTTTTTACAACTTCTGTGTAGCCTTTGTTGACAGCAACATGTAGAGGGGAACATTTGTTCTTGTTGAGTCGATTGCCATCTGCCCCTCCCTTCAGCAGAGCTGCAGCTGTTTGAGGTTGATTTCTGGGTAAAATACCAGTTCAACAAAGAGTCAAGTGAAAAATCATTTAACATAGAAAACAGCATAACGAGCATCATTTGTCAACAGTCATTATTTCTAAATATTTTTGCACAAGATAATAAACTCAAAAAAATATTCGCGAAACGTCACGCAACAATCCTCGAAAGCGTAACGTAATACTCTTGAAAAGCGTTGCGTGACGATGCTTACATGTATAACAACTATGAAATTGTTCAAACTCAAGATCCGTAGGCGTGAATTCTAATAGACAAAACAAGCTAAACGGCAAGCTTGCAATTTTGTTGCTTTCTTAGGAGATATCTTCTACTGAGTATTGCATTACTCTGGCTTGTTCATTGTGTTACCCTGGTACTCTACTCACCCAAATGCTGCGTAATGAAGAGCAGTGTCACCTTCAGTGTCCTGTAGATAGCAAGCAACTTGATCAATATTTTAACAGCAGAACACATACATCTATAATGGTGAAAGCTGTGAAAGAGAGGTTTCCTTGACATTTTCCCTCACTTGATGAAACTGTGAATGGTTTGAACCCTTGAGTAGAGTACTGGGATTTTTTCTAGTGTGGTCATCCACGTGAGGGTAGTTCTCTAGCAAGCGAAGCCATGCTCAATTTTTTTTGTACTTTTCAGTTTGGTCAGTTGACGATGATTGGTTAGAATTTGGTCAGGCTCACCTGTAGATTGACATTTGCACCCAACTGAAGAAGAAACTCCACAACTCTAGTAAAACCTTGGTGGCTGGCAATCTGCAGAGCAGTCTTGTCTGATCGTACAATGTTCACCTTAAAAGACATCGATTTTATAAGTTAAGACACCAAGGCAGTGTTGTTTGGAAGCTGGTCAATGCTAACCCAGGATTTAAAGTTAACCAAAGTTTTTAAATTGTCTTGTATAAAAATGTTTTTCGCTTATTCTGTTTTGTGTAATTTGAGAATATTCAAGTTCAAAATTAAAAGACGAACATTAAATTATAAACAGAAAACCTCACTGAAACGTTGCAAAGCTGAAATCAAAATTCCCGCTAATCCTTGGTTAGCTTAATTGGGCTTAAACAACGCAACCCAGGTCAATAACATGTGCATATACATGTACATGTATATATTACAAAAATAGTTAAACCAATATACCGTGAAACTGTCAACATATTTGTCACATTGATATGACTGGCGTACAATGATGCAACCAGTTCAAGGTTCGTACTCAGTTGAGCTGTTAAAATTCCATGACTTCCATGACCTTTTCCACGACCTTTCTGTCTGAGTTTTCCATGATCTACGATAAGCAGTTGTTCTCAAAGCATTGTCAAAACAATCTATTAGGGTTATTTATTAAGGCATTGTCCCACATTATGATGCATAGAATGCGTGCTAGTGTCTATTTTTCACTAGGATTAAAACCGGTTTTCTGATTCACCTGTTACTTTTTCAACTTTTAACCTTTTCCCATTTTATTCTCAGAAAGTATATTGCTTTTACATGGATTTCCATGACCCACACTTCAAGTTCATGACTTTCCAGGCCTGGAAAATGAAACTACAAAATTCCATGACTTTCCAGGTTTTCTATAACCCATACAAACCGTGCAGTAATTGAAACTTGTATCATACCTTATCTGGATGAATATGTAACAGTTCTTTAAGTTTGTCCAAGTTTCCTCGTCCTGCTTCGCTGATTATCATCGATCCAATGTCAGTTGAGCTGTTAATACGCAGGTGATCTAACAAAGAACTCAGCGATTGGTCTACAAGGAAAACAAGCATGAAAATAAGAACTTTGAACTCAATCCTATCACTGAAACTCAATAGTAAAAGTTTATGACAACGATAGAGATTGGCTGGGATAACAGTTGTATAAGCAAATACAAACTGTAATTGGTCAATTTAGCAGGCTGTATTCTACTGTTAGTAGGCACACTCAGTAAAATTTCAGCTGTTTTTGTTGCCAAAATGTTTCATGATTTATTGCCAAGTAAGTAAAAGTTTGAAACTTTCTTAAAAAATTACTTTACACATTTGTGTACTATTAAAACATGCTAATGACTTACAACCACTTCAATTTGACTTGTTTTACTTTCGATGTTTGCTAAAAATTTGTAGCCTTATCGCATGAATAGAAAATAATCGTTCCTGACACACAGTAGCTTGACATAACAAATATCTTATCAACCTTGTCTTCTCGGTTCCTAATGTAAGTTAAGGATCCTCATTTTTCCCTCTTCGATTTATGGCCGGTGTCCTTCACACTTGGGCCATACATGTAAATCAAAGGGGAAAAAAAGTGGTCCATATCTTATAGTATGGACCTCAAACTCGGTTATTAAAAGGTAACAAGTTTTACCTATTTCCCTTTGTGACCGTTGAGATTGTCCTGGTTCTTCAGCTGTTGAATATGGATGCTGCTGCCGTTGTGCAGAAGATGATGTCGATGAAGGGGATGGCTGCAGGATCCCTTGGAGCTCTCCACGCTGTGATGTGGATTGTCGTGGTTGTTGATCTGTAGGCGTGGCTGCAGATGCTTCCTTTACAAGTACTGCTGGATTGAAAGTCCACGCATGGTCTGCTATGGCTACTCTAACATCGCCATCGGAGTAAATCTTTAAGACCCTACCAACTTTGTCTAAGGCCTATTGAGGCATAATTTAGATTGGCTATAATTTTATATCAATACAACATCACAGACCAACCAATTCAACTACACTGTAGGGAATAGTAGAAAGACCCTTATTGTGGCTGCGTGGAGTTACATGTAAGACCTGCTATGCTCCCCAAGGCTAAAGACAGACTTTAAATTTAACAGACTTCAAAACAGTAAAAATATATTTCTGTCAATAAGAAGTCCATCCAAAAAGTTCTAAACACAATACACTTTACTCTCACATTGCTTCTCTCCACCCAGGTGTATAAACGGGTACCAGTGAATTTAATGCTGGGGATAACCCTAAGATGGACTAGCATCTCATCCAGTAGGGAGTAGAAAGACTCCTAGTTGTATCATGCTACAGAAACCAGGATAAGCTCCAGCTGTATAGACCACTTGGCCTGGCCCAGACTTTATCTTTACCACAACACAACACCTACAATGTAGCAGGTCAGTTATCAGAATTTTCCAGCACAGATATCACAATACTTACCACAATCATTTCATTGGCCCACTCTCCATGCCCAGCCTGCAGTTTCTTGACTAATTCTTTATCTTTCATTACACGCACTTTGTCATTAACATGAAACTCGTCAACCTAAATGTAATGTTTAACGTAATACAGACATACATGAACACTGTAAGGTAGATCCAGGCTCAAATGCATGATAAATTACATGTATATTCTTTTCTGTTTGCTGTAATTTTCAGTACTTTTTGTACTATTATTTTTATTTTATTTTGGGAGTGCCTTCAGTGGGAGGCACAGTGGCCTCATGGTTAGTGCGCTCATCTCCGGATCGAGTGGTCTGGGTTCGAGCCCTGGCCGGGGACATTGTGTTGTGTTCTTGGGCAAGACACTTTACTCTCACAGTGCCTCTCTCCACCCAGGTGTATAAATGGGTACCGGCGAACTTAATGCTGGGGGTAACCCTGCGATGGACTAGCATCACATCCAGGGTGGAGTAGAAATACTCCTAGTCGCTTCATGCTACAGAAACCAGGATAAGCTCCGGCCTGATGGGCCACTTGGCTCGTATGCAGACTTTACCTTACTTTTTGTACTATTAAGTTTCTTTTGATTCTCAACACCTCTCTACAGTACGTAACTAAATATATTTTGGAAATTTTTGTTTATTTATTTATTTATTTATTTATTTATTTGTTTAACTTGATTCCCTTAGGAATGAAGAATAAAAGAAAATTAAAGTCACTGGAGTGGAAGGCATGGTGGTCTCATGGTTAGTGTGCTATTTTGACTCCGGATTGACCAGTTCTGGTTTGAGCTCTGGCTGAGACATTGTGTTGTGTTCTTGGGCAATACACTTAACTCTCACACTACCTCTCTCCACCCAGGTGTATAAATGAGTACTGGCAAATTTAATGCTGGAGGTAAACCTGCGATAGACTAGCATCCCATACATGTACTCCTAGTCACTTCATGTTACATAAACTGAGATAAGCTCCAGCCTGATGGGCCACTTGGCTTTTATGCAGACTTTACCTAATCTACATTTGTACAGTTACTGGAAGTCAGAAATTGAGTATCAATTGCATGCATCTTCCCATTGTTTTATCACTGTTTACTCGCATGAATCACTCTGCATAATTACCTTTGTGAGAGAGGCTGGATGAAACGTCCATCTGTTGGCAAAGCCAGGGTACTGTACTCTAACATCACCTCGCTCAGTGATCCTATGAACTGTACCCATAAGACCAATAACCTGGAAAACATTAATGAATAAAATCTATTGTTAAATGTTGTTGCTGATGTGTATTTAGTCCATCAGTCAGTCAGTAGATCCATCAATTGATCTCTGTCTTTCAGCCAGTCAGCCATTCATTTGGTTAGTTGATCAGGCGGTGGACACGCTTGACTTGTTTAGCTCATTAGCATATTTGTCATGCGCAGTTTGTTCAGTTAGTTGAAACCTCATGGTCGATTGAACTGTCATGTTTTCTATCATGCAAGTTTGTTGTGTATGGTCTCATAGAAGTTTATCAAATACAGTTCTATAAGAAGAAGGCTCGTCCAGGCGGGTTGTCAGTTGTTTATTCAGTCATTCACTCACACACCCACAGTGCCAATTGAGCACATTAACCATCCATTAATTAAACAACTAAATCAGTCAATTAGATAGTCAGTTGGTGGATGCAAAGTCAGTTAATCAACCAGTCATTAGGTTCAGAATGTAGCCCACTGGTCAGTCAGTGATTAAATCAGCCAGGGATGTAGAGTCAGTTAGGATGAAGAACAGAAAATGTCAACTGTTCTCAGAGTACCTCTTCCATTTTATCATTCCATCCACCATGACCTTCCTGTAAGTCCTTCAGAGTAGCCACATCCAATGTCACTCGTACTCTTTCACCAACTTCAAATGGTACAGTGTTAACAGCTAAACTAGATGCTTGATTGCTTGTTGAAGGAATGATCAGAGATTCTGGATTCTGTCCAAGCTTTGCTAAGTGGTTCTTATAGTAGAAACCTCCAGAACCATCAGAAATGCATTTTAGATCCACCTGAAAAGGCAAGTAACTATGAAATCTGTAGACATACAGGTCTGTACTGTTAGTAGTGAGTTCATGTAATGACAAATATAAACAACAAAAAATTTATTGAACAAAAATTTGATGGGCCTATTGTACCAAGGGCTTGGGATCACTTGTTCTGTGTGAAATCCGGTCACAATTTTATACTTTATAGTGTGAATCAGAAAAGCAAAAAGACTACTGAGATAACAAAAGAATAAGAGACAGAGTTCTCTCTTATCAAATTTGAAACTGCTTGAAATTCTGCAGTTATAGTCAATCATACTGTAGTCTTTGCTGGTTGAAAAGCTCATTAAACCTGAAAATATCTAGTGGTGGTTGAAAAAATCATAATCTTCCTCTTTCCAAACTCTCCTCCAAAGTCAATCTCATCTGATCCAGTCTTAGGTCACAAATGCAACACAAGCAGAAAAGAATACACCATTTTTTATCCTTCATCTTTCATTAGCAAGCATACCTTGCCTTTATGGCCAACACGGTAAACATTTGTACTTGCAGGCTTCCACATCACACATGCTACACTTCGAAAACTCTCTGTCTCCCATCCCCTCACTTCCAAAACTTGACCAACACTCCGTTCCCCTCCGTCCTGATTTCCCCAGTCCCAATCAGGCCCTCTCATGACCTGTGCTCCACGAAATATTCCTTTGGCCTCAACTTTGCTTTTCCCAAGTCTTCTACCAACATAAACCCTGTTAAAATACAAAAAAGGAATAGAGGCTTAATTAACCAGAAACATGATCACTGCAGCTGTACCACTGGCAAACTGGTTTTTAAACTTGGATGATGTACAAGTATGTATTTTGTTATCAGCATGCTCACCATCAGGAAGATTTGAATTAACGTGGATATCCTTGATATAATATTTTTCTATAACCAGGTTAGTTGCTACAAGATATCCCCTGGTACATACATGGAAGCACAGAGAGATCAAGAATTACCAAAGGAGGCAGCATGGCTGAGTGGTTTAAGGCGCTGGTGTTGTAATCCGGAGGTCCTGAGTTGAAGGTCTCCACCCTGCTACTAGCAGGATTTGTTTCTTGGTAGTCCTGAGTTCAAATCCTCAGTCACGCTTTGTAAGTAGCCAACTGGTCTGCCTCCTGCCAGTTGGGATTTTTATTTGAAATATTTGTTTCCTTTGTTTCAGTGGCATATCTGTAAACTCGCTAAGCTTAGTGCTTGTATAGCTACATGTAAGTGCATGACCATTATATAATAAATAAGATTTACATTTACACTTGTTTTTTTAATAATTGACTTTAATTAAAAGTGCATCATTATTTTTAGCCAGTGAAGTATACCTTTTAAAAAGATTATTCATTTGAAATGATTATTTTCCTTAGTTGTTCTATTACCTAGTAGACCTTTCTCTACTGCAAAAAAATATTTGTTGATGACAAAGTAAGAAAAGAGTTTCTCTTTATGATGATTTCCCTGCATCAACAATTCAACATACAATGTTACATGAACGTGTAAATATTTCTAAATACTCTTAAAACAACTTACCCTGGTTTACCACGAGCTTCAATTCTATTAAATACATGATCCAGCGGATGTTTGTCGTTCATATAACATGAGCTACACATATTGAAGTTCACACAGTCACTGCATTCCCAGCGAATGCCTTCGATTGATTGCTTCTTACACTCACTACAGGACACATTAGTGTGTATTACACCTGGTAAATGGAACAATCCTGTTGTTAGACACTCAGGTACAATCATAGGGGGAGGGGTGGGGAGAGAGGCAGGACAACAAACATGGGTCAACTTAAGTTCACTTAACAGTAAATAGTCTTATTCAGGGCTGTGCTCTACTTTTGCCTTCAGGTGACTGGAAAAACTGACCTTTTTCATATAAGCTTAAGTGTGGGGCACCTGGGATTTCACAGTCTGCAAATTTTAGGCCCCTCATAATTTTTCTTAGCCCGCAGCCTTGAGTATTCATAGCCACTTGACACATTGTTTAGGGAGGCGGTGACCTACATGTAGGTCTAGATACTGCCATTTAGCTTCGCTGCAAGTCTAGAATTAATTATTCATAAACTACTGTAGTCTAAAATTGAGGCTATGAGATCAGCATGGCTTGACTTGGGCAAACATTTGCTCACAAATTGCCAGCAAAACTAGACTTGATTTAAATGTTCCAAAAAATTTTGGCACACAATTAAAACTCAATAAAAACACAGAACTAGCACAAGGTGTCGATGTAATGATGGCGTGGGTAAAGAGAATTTACATTTTGATCATCAAAGTAGATAAATTGTTTTTTTTTTTTTTATCACGGTATTTCCTAAAAGAAATAGAAAACATGTTCTCCATGTTTCTATTGAGTTATAGAAACACTTGTGAAAGTTTGGGAGAACTCCAAAAAGCTGTGGAAACACTTGTCTAACGGCTTGTGTTCCCAAAGCATTTCTCATTCTCCCAAGCTTCCAACATGTTTCTATTAAACAATTGGATTATGAACTCAAGGTTTCTACTGCATGTATGATAACTGACAAGGGCGCAGCCCGATTTAACTGTCACGCATAGAAATCGAGAGCAAATAATCTAGTTGTTTTAGTATAAATGTACTAGTCAGTTTTAGCCAATCAGAGAACGGCATTTAACTTTTAGTGAAATTAAACATTAGACATTAAAACATTAGACATTAAACTTTTAGTGAACAACTTCTTAAAAAGTAATTCAGACCGTGAACATTTTACCGTCTCTAGAACATTTTGAAAATGTCTTGTAATATATCCAAATACATTTTATGTACATGCTGTATTATATTTTAACTTCTTCAATATTTTAACATTTTTTAACTAAATATATATATATTTTTTTTTCACTCTTACTTTTTTTTTTATATAGCCCACAATGTAAACTACTGGGTTACCGGTAATTGTGTCAGCTATTTAAGTGTTTTATTATTATTATTATCATTTGTGATGGAATGCTAGTAGATTTATACTTAAACTCATTAGAGACACGGTACAAGTTCTCTGTTTCTTAAATACTAAACCCATCAAAATCAAAACAAAATTCAGAAGAATGAATGGCACAGACCATGATGGTGTTATGGCAATATCAAATTGCATGCAAATGAACTGAAAACCTTCCTGTCACTCAGCCTCATGGCTGATACTTGTTTCAGAAAAGAGAAAATCCAATTAAGTTGAGGTCCAATTAATTTTAAGGTGCTCAAGTATCGAATGTTTTCCAAAGCCATACAAGGCAATGAGTACATTACGTACAATTGTTAATCCCTTTCCATAGATTTACCAAGAATGTGCGTTAAAACTTCTGAGAAACTTTAAAAATAGAATTTTCCAGTTCGTTCATCTAACGACGAAAAGCACTGAAGCAAGACCAGTAATTTTAGCAATTTCTTCCACAACCAATCTACGTGAAACATAAATTACGGTTTCCTTTTCAAGTGTGTAGCGTTTTAGTTTCTACTTCTTCTCTGTTGTTTGAAAATTCTGTTGATAAAAGCCTTTCATAAGTCTTATCACTTGCATCATTAATATGTCGTGCAGATAGAATATAAAAGCTTTATATTACATGTAGCTAACTGACATCGAATTATCGGTGCCTAAACATGTTTAACTTAACGTAATAAACTCAAGCTTAAGCTTCAGCTTATTGCAATCACAAGCTTACCAACTGGTCCGTTATCAAGCAAACATAGATCAAACGCTCCTTGATATCCACATCTGTAGTTAGTCCTCGTTCCGCCGTCCCACTGAACAACAACAGTTTTGTCTGGTGAAGACACACTACCGCTCCGGCCAACGACGACCACCGTACCTACATGGCCTTCGCCGCCATCTTGATTTCCCCATTTCCAATCGGGACCACGCACGACACGACAGCCGGCTTCCATTTATCCTTTCAATTAAATTATTATTCGCGAGAAAGCATTCCTTCAGAAGATCTAGCCAGGATAGGACTGACTGCTCGATTCATTCGCAGAATTATAAATCATGTTGTTGATTTTCTTCGAACTCGTCAAGACCGAGTTCCTGTGGACAGCGGATTAATCTCGACCCAGTTCCTTTACATCAAATTCACGCCCACGGCCGGATGTGGTGAATATTGTGAGGTCACTTTGAATCGTATCCATGTGCTTCTTGTAGACGCCAAATGTCTGGCCTCATTAGTAAAAAATGTTTCCGGTTACACCAGTTTAAACTATCAGAGATGATGCTCACGAGAAAAACGGAGATGCAGTTGTATATACGTCACTAGAGTAAGTAATATCGTTGGCTGCTAGCTTGTTCTGAGCTCTTCAACTCATTTAAATCCTATTAACTAAGTATAATCCCCATTCAATCTTTCACCACAGGTGAATAAGGAAATGTACCAACGTCATCAAAGTGATTCTGGTGAGATCTGTTTTACCTTCGACAAACTTCTACGCTCGTTGAACGCGAAATTGACCACCGTTAAATTGAAACTCGAATTCCCCATCACGTGCTTTCTTCCGATACTTCGCACCGGACGCGGCACTCAGATTTGCCTACAATTTCAAAAGTGATTAAAATGCCATCATTGACTGTTTTATAAAGTGGATTCAAGCTCAGCGATAGCTTTTCTACTAAAATGAGTCTTTCTTCCAAAAGGAATTCTCCGAATCCTGGTCGGATAACAAACAAACGATCAGCCCTAAACAGTCGTCCGGGGTGTGGCGGATAGTAAGCAGAATTCCTCAGTTAGCGTCCTTGAGTAGTTAATGTACTCAACGGATATTGAAAAGGTCAAGGCTACCGCAACTGATTTAGAGAATGCCAGAGAGAGTTTTTGAGATAGAGCTTTCGTTGAGGACAATCCGGAGGGAGGGCTGCTTGGCTCCAAGCGGTCTCGAAAATTACGAACACTTGTAGGGATGGATTAAATGGTCGAGTTTATCACTTTGAACAGCTTTCCACGGGTTCCGTCAATTGTATTTTAAAGTCTTGATCCACCGAATAAATAGTACTTCGAAAGTTTAGAATATACTGTTACTTCGAGACGACATTCCTGCCGTGAAAAAGTCAAAACTAAATGTAACAATAATTTCTTGTCCAAAATATAGCTAAGTAAATCTCTCGTGCACATATACTCACCCTCTGATAACTCTGTGGTACCAAAGACCCTAAAACGTTTTATAACATAGGGATACTATAAAGAAACTGTACTGCTGTACTGCTGTATGGAATACTCAAGTTTAGAGACAAAATTCGGTGTGCCGTTGTTATTGTCTGAGAGGAAGGGGAATGGATAGAACTCATTAATGTTTATCTCGTTCATCTGTTATTCAACGATGTTCATGGCTAAAGTTTCTGGAGTTATGGTGTCCGAGCTTGTTCAGTTCATGTTTTCTTAGGGAACAACAAGTAATAAATAATTAAGGTGATACAAGCCTTAACTGGAGTCTAATTGGCACGGGCTCTGACTGTTTCTTCTTTTGAGAGCATGAAGGATGATCGACTAATCATGGTATAGTTAATACATTCCTTTATGCCATACAACATGACTCGTCTCTTTGCTATGGTATATTGCAATCCGGTTCTCTCTTGTTTCTCTTGGGCCATCAAATGAAATGAGAAACTCTGCGGGAGAAAAATTTTGCGCGGCCGCCATTTTTTTCTCTCAGTCGAAGCAATCGTACAACAGTACAGGAGCCAACAGAAGGAATCGCCGCACACTTAATTAATAAACAGATTGTTTGAGATCAAGTATTAAAAATCATTTATTACTACTGCTATTATCTCATCAAATAAGCATAAATTGTAAGAAAATCTAAACGCTGACAATTACTTTAACGCTATTGTAATATATTATTATAGCGCTCCTTAAACAAATTGTCCAACATTTCTGACTGATTAATTGTTTCTTGTTTTATTTCACAGCACAGCAGTGTATATTAGAGGCAAGAACGCCAAGGGAAAACAATAAGGCTTGTGTAAAGGAATACCTTAGTTCTTAAATACCTAAGTATTAACAAGAGATTAAAAATGCTGTCATCGGCACACAAAAAGGTCATAACTTATCCCTTTAACTAAAAGACCGCGATCGTACAGTTTGTTAAAACCTTTCCGATTCAAGTCGATAGGAGGTATAAAATCAGTAAAAGTCGTTGGACAAATTGTCTAAAGAGTTAAAAAATTCTCAGCCCAAATCAAGCTAAAACTATTAATAGATCACCATAGTGGGCCCGTCTTGGGCAAGGGGAGGGTGGGCATTTTTCAGAAATCAAGGAGAGAAAGGTTTGCAAGGTAGGAATGTTTTCCAGCTTGGGTACAAGTTGTGCTAGGTTCTGTTTTTGTTTTTTGAAACGCGCAAGTACTGCACTTAAATCTATTCTTGTTGATAAACTGCCCACGGAATTCTGCTCTGGATAATGTTGCCTTGAGCGAATTTAAGTAAGAAATGGCTCCCCCTTTTCCTTGATCCCTAATGGCCCAACCCGAAAAATACGTATATGTTGAGAAACAGCTATCGCAAACCTCACTCGATTCTATCAAAATTTAATTAAGTTCTGCTGGGAATGTCTTAATGTGCCTCCTGTCTCTCAGGAGCGGGAACGGTGATATGGCATGGAGCAATTCAGTAAATGTATTGGTCCGTCCTCAACATTGAAAACTTGTTTTTCAGTCTGATTTTCATTGCCAACTTAATTAATTTGGAATTCCAGCGAAGTTTGCGATAACATCTTGACTATTAGACCTACTTAAAAATCTTTAATATTTTAGCTATTAATCGTACCTTAAAATTTGTTTAAGAAAAGAGAACCTTCACCAAGCTACCTATGTGAATACGTGTTAAGAGCTAAAACAAGTTAGACACGAAAATCTCATGGATTAAAAATTACTACCAGTATCTTTTAAACAACCCTATCCATCTACTAGCATAAAATGAAGTTTTCTTTTTTTGACTACTACTAAATACTACACTACTCAAAATAGCACAGCTAACCTACCTACTTAGAGTAAGTACTGGTCGTCATTAAGCATAAAATGAAGTTTAGAATATAATCACTGCTGTCACATCGATCGAACTATCGTTGTACTGCAAGCATTTTAGTTTTTTTTTTTCCCGGTTTTAAAACTGATGTTGTATATACGGAAAGCACATCATATTTTTATGATGTTAATTCTTGGTCAATTCTTTTGTCCTATCACTTCGGATTTCAGAGAGCTTTCATCATTGAATTTTCATCATTTGCAAACTTAAACGATCTCGAAAAATTCAAAATGGTTTTAACACTTTGATGATATTTTTAACTCTACAGCCATGCACAGCTACCAACTTTCAAAGTGGTGGCCGGCCTCCCACTCATATTGTAGTCTTTAATTTGTAACGTTCTTTTTAGATCCTTTTACAATTTTTTTGAGCATTTTTTTTCCCTTTTACCTCGATTTTTTTTTATTTCTTACTACTTAAGTTTAAGGGACTTTCATATACTTTAAAACGGTTTTATATACTTCAATGACATTTTATCTGTACACAGCTCGCCACTTTCAAATGGCGGCGTCCTACTCCTATTGAGGGTTTTAATTTCTAATGTGTTTTTTCTATCCTTTTAACACTTTTTTTTAATGATTTTTAACGATTTTTTTGTTTCTTTTTTTCTTGCATTTTTGTCTCTTTTATTTCTTGTTCAACTAACTTGAGGGCGTACCAGTTGGTTTGCAGAGTGCGACTCGATTCCTAGCACACCACTCTAAATTTATTTTATATCATACAGTATCAATAATTAAAGTGGCATTTTCTAGACAATAAATTGGTCCGATCATACACTTTTTTTCTGTTGTTTTATTGTACACCTGAACTAATTAACTGTAAACCAAACCGAATATCCTGTGACGGTTTTCGTGCTCCAAGTTTTCAATATGTACATACAATCGGCTTTAAGCTGTTCACGGAACTATGATTAAGTCATACACCGTCTTTACGACTTACTTGTAATCTATTTCTATTAAAACTAGCTATGAATGAATAAATGACAACTTTATCTACGTCTCAAGTCTTAATAGCCGAGCACAAGTGCTCTCCTAATTGGGGAGACTAAAATATAAGATAAAATATATTGAAATAAGATCTAGTAACAGTTAAAATTAAAACTAAGACATAATCTGTTGATAATGTTTTCATAGTGTTATCACCTAATAAATTATTAATAACTAACTACATAGATGAGCAGCAAGAACAACGCATGCTTCCGTCGTCCAGCAGAGAGCTAACATCAAACTTTCGAATGATGCTTTTAAAATTGTTCAAAGTTTTTGCTGATCTGATATTGACGTTCCGTGTGCATATTAACAGGCTAAAACAATATCAATTACCTATCACAAATTACACAACTCGTTTATAGGTTGAAGTTGTAGTCGTTTATATACAACTGAGATATCTACAACGCGAACACTGGTTCGCTATGATGGACCCCTAAATTTTCCAAATGCCTTTTTGTATAAACGAACACGAGATTTTAGGCACTCCTGGACTGGCAAGGAATACAAAATTTTAAAAATATGGGTACTACTAGCTAAAATGTAATAACAATAAAAGATTCCTTTCATTTGGTTACGTTTCCTAATTAAGTCAGTGCAACAAAATTAGAGCTTTTAAAAAAGCTAAAACTACAATTTGATTAAGGTGTTATCCAAACGAGAATCGTTTACCGTAAAGAGGCTCTCCTGCCAGTCGTAATAATATCATAATGCAAAAGGTCCCTGTTTTCCATTGGAACCATTTTACCCGGTGCTTGCTGACTGACTGTACAGCGGATGACGACAAATTGGGCAATTGCGACTGTGGAGGAAACAAAAGAAATTCGGTTTACCCAGACTTACCATGATGGCTTGCGTGAAGCTATTTCTGTGAGAATATTCCTCTAAACATAATGCTGATAAGAAATATTAAAAAAAACTTTGATTTTCGCACAAGTCATGAAGTAATAAGGATTTTTTTGCGTCAAAGCCATGAATTGACTTGAAGTAAGCGAAGCTTTACTAAATCCGAGCCTAGAACTTAGTGGATGATCGGCAACTGAAAGACGATTTAAACTGTGGCATGTCACAGGGATTTCAATTAAGCTCCTCGTTATTCATTCACCAATTAAGGCTGCTAACATAACACTGAGATCATACGGGACTCAATACCTTTTGTCACAATTATCAGACGGCAGAGAGGCCTGTTGAGATGAAGACAGCTTAAATATACTTACACGCCGTTTTGTATCATTGCAATGGCGCACTCCCTGTGAACCTTGTGTGAGCATGGCAGGATCTGGCAGCCGCTGAACGCATCCTGGAGATGTGATTAAAGAGAATTACAACATTTCATTTCATATTCCAACTGCGTCGACATTTCTACATCTCAAGAAATTGTTATTTTTCGCATGAAAACAAAGTTTAAAATATTTCAGTCAAGATCTCCCCAGGGAAATATGCTTCGGTTCGAAAAACTGACATTTCTGTCTGGTGTGGGTAAAACCTATTGAAACTTTCGCACGCTGCGAGGTGGAAAAATATTTACGTAAACATAAATAGCTGG
Source organism: Orbicella faveolata (assembly GCF_042242905.1). Classification (NCBI taxonomy): domain Eukaryota; kingdom Metazoa; phylum Cnidaria; class Anthozoa; order Scleractinia; family Merulinidae; genus Orbicella; species Orbicella faveolata. The sequence goes on along the minus strand of NW_028301539.1, from coordinate 1,332,761 downwards.
AGGGCGGGAAGCATCTTTACTCTCTGAACCTATATCCTCTTTGAACCAAATTTCACGATTTTGAATACTCTGGACCCAGAACTGGACCCAGTTGTTCAAAGAATAGATAACGCTATCTGACTGATAAGTCACTATCCAATGGATACGTGTTGGCAAAACAAACCGGGTTATCCATTGGATATTAATTTATCCGGTGCACGTGGATAGCGATATTTATTATTTAAGCAATCGGGGCATGGTCTATAACGCCCTTGCTGAAACTTTTTGAAACCCGTCAGGGTCCTGCTAATGCTGGTTTCCGTTCACTTCAAAGTCAGGAACACTTAAACAGACACAAGTCTAACATTTCCTATTTCTTTTCTGTGAGTCATTGTTTCACTCAAAGATGAATTTTCCCTATAAATCTAGAGAAATTCATTTTCTTCAACGCATACTACTATAATACTACGCATTCTTCAGATATCATAACCAATTTCAAACTCAATACCATATATCGGACCCGCTCGAAACAGTACCCTTGAAATAATAGCTTTTGTTGGGGAAAACTCCCATCCCATCCCGTTCCCTACTGCTCCACTCTGCTCTTCACCCTTGCTCCCACTTTCGACAGAAAGGTAATGCCATTTCAAGGCGTATTCTGTTTTCTGTTTTCGCGCATAACGGACGGTAGTTGTCAGGATCTATTTAAACAATCTGCAACAGACACAAAAAGAAACACGCAGAAAAGATACTCTGCAACAAACTGATGTGTTACATGCTTTTATTCCGCTCACATCACAGCTGTTATAACAACATTCATGACAAAACTTTGGAGAACTAATTTATCTAATTTCTTTCACAGTTCCAGTAGGATTTATCACACAATTATCCAATGGGGCCAGGGTTAACTTGAAAATTAAAAAGCACGGCACTTAATAAAAAAACTTGATTGTAGTTACTTAGTCTATCTGTGATTGCTTCCCCTATCGTTTCAACTGGCTGAAACAAACAGCGCTTTACCAGAAGGTCAAGGTCAAGGTCAACTTTATTTAGGCAGGGTGGCCCAATCAGCACTTGGCTGGTATCAAAAGGGGCCCTGCGTAAATTAAGACTACATTAAATTTCTATACATAGAGATTAACGTTTACAATTATAAAAAGAACTAGTTAAATTGGACCCAACGAAAGAGAAACCCTTCTTCTGAAAATCACGTCTGCCCATATTTAATCGACACCAGTTTAAAATTAAACGTTCACTTAAGAGGATTCTATCTTAGAGTTTTCTTGTTCCACCACAATGACTCCAATTCCAAATTCTTCCGTTCTACTAAATTCATCTTGCTCGGGATTGTGAGCTACCTTCCACATGCCTTTCAGGGTAGAGAAAATCTCAAATGTGTCCTGTTTGCAACTTCCGTCTTTATCTTTCTCCAAGGTCAATTCAAGGCTCTCCTCGTTACTTCGTTTCCTCCCTCGCCTGGGTTTGGCGGCTTCGGTTTCGGGAGTGTCCCAACGCCGCTGCTTCCGGACTCGCTATCGCCTGTCAATGCTGCATTCTTCAGCTGGTGAATGGTTGAGTGCAGCTCCTTGGCAAACACAGCCAGACCTTGAAGATGCTTTGCAGCACTGGGCAGATTTTCTTCGCCGATAGCCCTCGTCAGCTCGTACAGCAAGATCTGTGGATTCACTTTTTCCAAGTCTAGAACTCCAACTTGCATTTAGTAGCAGAAAGCGTTCTGGAATTCAGTTTTGAGCCCGCTGGAGGTAAACTCGTATTTTCACGTCATGTAATCGATTCGCAGGAGGCTGTTGTTGGCATAGATGACGTTCAAATCAACCTTTTCTGTCTCACTCGCTGAGGAACTCGTTCAGGGCGACCTTGATGAGGCTAGTTATCCCTTGCAGAAAGGATCCAATCATGGACTCGCCAATGGCGCCAGCTATCGCTGGATCTGGTGCTTCCTTCACCTTGATTTTGTACTTCTGCGACTTGTCCACGACTGTCACAATCGAAGACTCTTGTCTTCATGATCAATGGCTGCATACTGCATCTGGGCCGATGTCGCTGCAGTCTTGTCCACCATCATTTTGTGAACCTTTTGAAGCTTTTCAATTGTCTCGGCATCATTTTTGTCTTGTTGTGCTCTAATCGTATCTAAGATGTTGCCCAGTCTTGGGCCTTCCTACAGGTTTGGCTTAAAGAAGGCTTTTAGACGGTTAGCCTGGGAGCGCCTGTTTTCATAATTTGTTTTAAATTAGATTTCCATGTAAAGCAAAGCAGTTGCTGGGCAAATTTTTTTTTTAATGTGGGGTATTCCTTTGACATGTAACTTCTATTATTCCAGGTCAAACACATTTTCAATAACGGGCCTACCGAAGTGGATTGCAAGCGCAATAATGTAGAAACCCAAACGAAGAAACGACATGCAGAAGATGACGGTTTATATTGACGTTAAGCTGCTTTCATCACAAGATCTTCTGCCTCTGTTGGGCACAGTGGGTTAGTTATGCGACGTTAATTAAAAACGCAAAAATCTGGATTTCCATGGAGATTATGGGCGGCATTCATACTTTGTACATACTTGGGTCAGTGTAAATACACCCAGTATTGGAACAAACTGCATTGAACTTAAAACCCGGGTAGTGTAGAAAACCAGCCAAGAATGCAATATACCTTAATACAGTCACTTGTTTATCATCCATGGAAACATTTCTATTGATGGAGAAAGTGTTCTCTGATATCTGTTCATCGATTATTGCATTCTGTACTGAGATAATCGTTCTGTTTATTGCACACTCAGGGCATGTTGCATGCAGGCAAGGAGTTGTTACAAGTAAACGCGTTTGAGGTGCAAAAGTCATTTAATGTAATTTGAAACAATGGCAACGATGTTATCGATCGCTTTTGGAAGTGTTTTGATTTGACGGGGGAAAACGCCTTACTATCCATCAACAAAAAAAGTGAGTGTGGATCTCTCAGAAAATGAACTTATAACTGGGAGAATGGTTCATTACCATTACGTAGATAATTGGCTTTTGATCATTTCAGACCATTTGAACGTTAATTAAGACAAAATGTACAGCTTTGAGGTAATACGATGTCAAGTACGTAAAAACAACAATACGCGGCTAGCAAATGCACTGACATGAAAAAAACATAACTCTCGGACGAATAAAAATTAATGCCTAACCCCATTGTGTTATCACTATTGAGATTAAAATTACAAGGAGCCGCTTTTTCCACGAAGTAATATTGTGAAAGCAATTTACTTTTAGTTCTCCATTTACAATTACCATCTTTTAATTAAAATATAGGATGAAAAGGCCTTTTATTTTAAAACTAAATGTCCGGCATATTTTGAAAGAGGCACTGTGACCAAAGTGGCCTTTTCCTAAGGCACGAAGAATGAAAACTTCAGTCCTATTGCAACACCTGGATAGAGTACGTGCATGGACGCATGAATTGGTAGGTTTGGATTGATCAACTTATTACTTTTCAATACTGATTTTGCTTTGGACCAAAGAAAATAACACGCAAAATGAGATTTTCATTGCCTGGCAACCGTATTTTATGCTTGTGAATTCAATAGCTTGCGTTTTTCCAGTTTCAGCCAATTGCAATAACGTTCACAGAACCTGTAACTAACACTCCTTTTGAAATAAGAGAGAAGTCAAGAGAAGTCATATTAACTCGCGCACCGTGCAGATAAGACTCCAGCGAGTTGAACATTGTGATCTTTCCATCGCGATAACATGGGGACTGCCATTTCGACTGCAATTAAGGAGCAACAAGAAAAAAATGATCAAGAAGTAACGGAAACTATGCAGATGATGCATAAGATGCTGGCGAACAAAATTGCAGCCACATCGTCCAAGATGGAGAACGATGCCATTGAAGACAAAAGTTTGCCTATCGTGGCAGTTGTTGACAAGTCACAAAAGTACAAGATCAAAGTTTCCAGCGCCCCGAGTCAGGAGATAAATGATGCTATTGGCGAAGTCCTGAAAGGGGATTTTCTTGACGGGCTGAAGAATCTAATAGGTGTTGGTCTGCGCCAAATGCTTGGAGATGCATCGGCAGGAGAAACGGAGAAAGTCGACTTCCATATTGTTTTCGCCAACAACAGTCTATTGCGAGTCGACTACATGATGTATAAGTATGAGTTCACTTCTAGAGGCATCATTGACAAGGTCAAGAATGTCTTCTGCTACTACCTACAATTTGGAGTTCTCGATTTGGAGAAGGTGAACCCGCAGATCCTGTTGTATGAGCTGACGAGGGCAATTGGCGAGTCGAGGCTTCCAGATGCTGCCAAGCGCCTGCAAAATCTGACCGTGTTTGCCAAGGATTTATACAAAGTGGTGCACGAGTTGGACAAGTCTACAGCTGGCTCGTCACTAGAAGCGGAGTCCAGGCCAAACACGCTAGCAGTCGGCGGGAATAAACCAGGCCGTGCAGATGACAAGGAGCAGAAGAGGAAAAAGGCGGTCCTGACTTGCTATCACCAACACAAACATGCTCCATTCTTTAGACGACGGCCAGACGGTGGTTCATCTCCAGTAGAGCCGACTCCATCGTCACAATAAAGACAGCTCACAATCAACCGCTCAACTTGAACTTTGTTTAATGTAAGGTTAAGGGAATGACAGTTATTTGGAAACTGAGTTTGTTTGGAAAACTATTCATTATATTCGCGTCTGAATTCGCTTGTCTAATTGTTATTAGGAACGTAGCCGATAGGAAGAAGATGATCCAATAAAAGAGTGTTTTTCCAAACCCAACCTAGTGTTCGCCTTAATTTTATCGATATTTTAAGTGGTTAATAAATAGTAGGAAAATTGTGAATGGTGATGTTGATCTATTTTTCAAGCAATGTCACATTTCGGGAGATGTTTGTAGCATCGCCCAAAATTTAACAAAAATTGAAGTAAATTAAAACAAAAACCGCGCAGGTAAGAGTTGTTGATCGGCTTTCCGTCATGTCAGTTTTCGGTGTAACCAATTGTATTTACAATGCTGCTCGGTTTTCAAACACGTTGATATTAAGTTCTGTAGCGTTCAGCTCCGAGCAAGTCAACGCCATAGATAATCTCTGACCGTCGACTTGTTTCTTAGCCTTTCCCACGCGTTACTTACATACTCCGCGCGCGTTTTCGCGATCACAAAAAAACGGCATAGCCTTTATAAGTGATGCATGCAATTACCTCCAAGCAAATGCAGCACTCATCGTGTCCTGAATCTGGTCTGCACTTGTGTTTTCCTTGAAGTCGTTTGTCAAGACAAACGTTGCACACGTCACAATGAAAAGATCTGTCCTTGTGAATCCTGAAATGATTGAAAGCGATATTACTCAACTAGAAGACGAATACTCTACCTCTCCTTTACTATTACTAATACCGTGTCTCTTCATGTAGCATGTAGTAACAACACATTACACATTATTGGAGTAAATGGTCTAGCTGGCAAAAAATCTCTCCGAAGCTTATTGGTTAGAGTGCCCAACCGGTATCTGGGAGGTGTAAAATCCGGTTTGGTTACGTAGTGTTAGCCTCTTCCGGTCACATGACCAAGAGCGTGATGAGTTCGTTCGTGTAAGTTATTCCCATGCTTGTGTGTTTTTGCATATTGTTCTAGTTCGTCGAGTCTTCGTAACATAACGTTTTGAACCTGTCTCTTGCCTGGTTTACTGGTTCATTACCACGGCAATTATGGGTTCGAATCCTGTCGGGGACTCAGATCGTTTCTTTGTCCTATGCTCGTGGCAAAAGAGCATTTCATCTTTATCAATACATTTCTCTATTTTAAAACAGTCTGTACGTAATGTTTCTCACTTACCGGCAAATGCCACATTTTGTGCAATGGTAGGGATGTTTATCTTCACCAGTGAAGTGTTTACAGATTGAGCAGAAGTATGCCGACATCCTTGTATTACATCTGGCACAAGTATGGGCATCTCGGTTGATCTTTATACAAAAATGTGGAATAATAATTCAGATGATTAAACACACCAAACGTATAAACGACACGATGGCTTTAACGTTGAGTAATTTATAGTATATCGAGCTCCATTTCTTCCTTACTTCAGGTGTTATAATCGTTATGAAGTCAACCTTAAGTACAGGTGAGATAAAGCATTTCGAATAAGAAATGCATATTTCAAAAGCTAATGCAAAATTTCAAGGGAATCCAAACTTAGTCCTTTGTTAAAGACGTCCTTCTCCTGTCCCCCCTCCCCTCCTCATAGAGAGGTTCAGATTTTCGACCTTGCCCTTGTGGTTGTCATTTATAGTCATACGAAATGGCTTCTTATAAGCTTCAAGAAATCAATTAGTTCATGAGCTACAAATCGATATGCCTAGACTTCTAAAGTATGTATCAAGTCATGTAATAATCACTGTGAAAATGTGATCCAAAATAATCACTTCTTAAATTAATTTGATTTTCTGGAAACGTGCTTTGGAAATTTTTGTCAAGTACCGAGAACTAACGTTGGAAATAGATCTAACCATAACCTTTGTTTGCAATTCTCAAAGTCTTTCTCTTTTCTCTTTTCTTTCAACATAGCATACATCCGTCATCAAGACGGAAACCTTGAAATGCTCATGCGATAAACCGGGTCGACGAATCGAATAATTTTCATGAAAGAAGCAACAACTGAATTTCCGCATAAAAGTGTTTTAGAAAATAACAATAAAATAGCTGAGAGTTTTACATACCACTTGCTGGTGTCTACAAACCGAACATTCGATATAAAACGCCTCTTTTGCTTTGCAGTTATGATTTTCACACTCGTCTGAGTTGTTATGGCAACGATGACACGGATAGAACTTTCCACAGCAGGGGAACTTGACACGACACAGTCGCTGATAATGTTCACATAGCCATTGTGGACTCTCAGGGAGAGCTGCACGCTCGGAAGGAGCCTCCTCTTCGCTGCCTGTCGAAGTGCCTCCGGTTTCATTTCTTTGCATCGTTTCTCTGGCCTCTCGTTCTCTTCTTTCCTGTTCATGTTGTTCTCTCCTGGCACGCACTTCCCTTTGTCTTCGTTCTCTTTCTTTAATCGCTTTCTCTTTTTCTTCTCTTTCTTTCATGACTCTTTCCACCAGTGAGCAAGCTTCGGCTACGCGTCGCTCGAGGGCAGCCAAAGAGTTGTCATCTGAGGTTGTCCCTGAATTACTGTTTGCCAGGTTTGGCTGCATTGTTGTACTTTCATCATCAGTTGACACTCTTGCCGTGACCGTTTCTCTCTTGATTCTTTCTCTTTCCTGTTGCCTCATAGCTCTTTCTGATGCCAAGGAGGTTTCTGCTTGTTCGGAAATAAAATTTGGTGTGGTTGATGTCGCATGAACTGAAAACGCAGACCGACCAATTTCCCTTTGATTGATTCCGGTATTTTGTCCCCCTGAGCCAGTACTGTTTTCGGGATTCGTGAACCCTGCAAACCACGTTGAAGAGTTCGAAGATGTCTGAGCGAACAAACTCGCATCAGAGTCGATAGGACGCCAAGTTCTCGACTGGACATCACCAATGTCAAAGCAATTTTCTGACACGTGGTGACGCTCTTGAGGCACATCGTATGGAAGACCAGGAAATTGAGGAGGTGGTGGTGGTGGTAGGCTCAAGATTTCCTCGTTTTTAGGACTTCTGTATTTGCTATTGTAGGGAAGGGAGAAAGACTGCTCGGGCTGATAACTGTTAAAGTTAAGAAAGCTCTGAGCGGGAGACGTCAGAGCAGTGATAGAAGCGCTAGCAGTGTCTCTTGAAGAACATTCTGCACAGTCTGGAAATTGACAAAAACTAGCACAGTGAAGCCTTCCCTCGGTTTCATCCATACTACAAGACATGCTGTTGTCATTGCTATGGCGCGCGAGAAAACCAGACTTTATTCCAAGGTGACTTGATTCGGAGGTGCATGGAATGTAAAGGGAACTGTGGTTGGAAGAAAATTCGTCTCGTCGCCCTCCTTTTAAACCAAGAGGTTCTTTACGCTTCTTCTTTGAGCCGCGTGCATTGGCATCTTTACCTTCAGCGCCTTGAGGATAGCAGCTGTTCTGATAACCACAGGCTCCAAGGACTTCATCAGCATGATTAGCATCACCATTATCTGCAACAACATCTCCTCCTCGACAGAAAGAGGTATTGGCGTCATTCTCTCTGCTGTTGGCAAGGCTTCGTCTTTCTTTTCCGTTCTTTGAAATGCCCGTTCCTTTCACCCCGACTTGTTTAGGCGACCTTTCAATTTTAACCACCGTTCCGTTTCCACGAGTCTCCCGATTTGAGGTGTGAAGTTTTCTTTCTTGCTCTTTGTTGTGGTCTTGTTCTACAGTAGTGCCTTCGGAAGAAGAAACTTGAAAGGTGGCAACGCCATCTGTGACATCATCAGCAAAGTTTTCTTGCCGGTCGTCAATAACGCATGGCTTCACTGAAGAATCTTCCTGTGTACCGCTGACTTGCTGTGCTCTGTTCTTCGATGTCTGTCCTTTGTCTGCTTTCAAGGTCGGGGGAGAGTACCGACTTCCATGTCTACTTTGGTTAGATGCTGCATTTCGTTTAGTTTTGGCCTTCGTGCACGGTTCCTCTGTATCTTCGCTTTTATCCGTGGTCTGGATGACATCATCACGATACTGAGAGAAATCTTTGATCGGCAAAACAATAGAATCTTCTTTGGCTTTGTTTTCATCCACCTTTGAAAAGGAACAGGAGGAAGTAATTACTGCAGAAATCTCGTTTTCATTTTTCTGGCCATGAGATGGGAAGCTAAATTCTTCTCCAGAAATTAATTTTTGTTCTGTCATCGTCCTTGGCAGAAGGGAAGCATTCGGGTTTTCTGAGACTTTTGCTGCCACATCCCTTGGAGAAAAGCTCGCCTGAAATTAAGATGAACATAAATTACCCAAGTCGTTGTGTATGAAATTTTCTAGGGAACTACAATAGGACTTAATACTCTTTTTGCCAGTTCGCAAGTCAAACGTCGCTAAGTATGACTAAATTAATTAATTGGTGAACTGCTGGTGGCTGTTGAGCTTGTGACAGAGAAGCAGATACGAGATAGTTGTTAAAGCGTCTTGATATCTTTCTTGACACTTCCGGTGGACAATTGGGAAGAATATAATAAAACAATGGTACTTATACTCACACTCGCACCAGACTCTTCATCGTCAAAAGAATTTTGATCGCCGTGGCTTGCTCCAATCATGGCTTTCACGTTCGGCGTTTGCGTTTGATTCATCAACAGCTCACCAGAAATCTGACTTGGACAGGGGCACGGGGACTTTTCAGTACAAGTTTCGTAGGGCACCCCAAGAGTAGTCGCACACGTTTTCATCTCCTCGACCAAGACTTTGTTTATATCCGTACAATTGCATGGAAGGGATTCTTCGTAGTTAGCGGCAAGGCTCTTCTTTGCATATGTGGGCTGGGTATTCATTTTTATACTCCTGTCATGGAGCCACACAGTGATCTGTCCAACTGATGGTCCTCGTATTTTCAGCAAATTATTGGTCTTGACTAATTCTGAAATCTCGCCAAACTTTTCCTCGCTTTTAATAATTCGTTTGACAAACTTTTCAAACAAAGACGAGCTTGCAATGCTGTCTGAAAAAATGAACTCTTGAGTTTTTTTGCAATGTTCATCGGATGGCGTCTTTGCGATCGATTGACTGTTCAAGATAATTTCCTCTTGAGAACTTTCACACAGTAATAAACGTGCAAGAGCCGCATTACACTTCGACACTTCCGGATGAGTTGACGCAAAGCCAGCCCTTGTGTATATACTCAAGGCTTCTTCGAAACAGTTCTTTGATGACACGTTTTCTCCCATCAGAGAAAATGTGACACCTTGTCTATAAAGAAGCGACGCAAAGGTTGGATGGCTCTTTTCAAACATTTCTTTCCAATTCGATGCCCAAAGTTCTAATATCATGGACACAGGTTGCACACTTCCTTGATAAAGGTGAAAATCAACTAAATTTGCTAATGTCGCAACTGAGAAATCCCAAGGTAGCTTCCCATTAGATTTAGGAAACACTTCAAACTCAGAAGAAGAAGAAGGAGGAGGAGACGACGGCGGTGACGACGATGACGACGATGATGACGATGATGATGATGCTAATGATGACAATGATGATGACGATGTTGATATCGATGACGACGATAACGATGATGATGATAATGATAATGATGATGAGGATGGTAGCCATGATGACGATACTGAGGGTAAAAATAACGAAAACGAAGAAGAAAGAGATAATTTCACAGCGATTTCTTTCGCAGGAGCCACCTCCTTCATCAACAAATAAACCAAACAAATTTTAGAAGAAATAAATTCTTCAGGCATTCCACTCTCGTCTTCCAAGATCTCAGAGAGAGACTTCAACTCCTGCAGTTCTTTTAATGCTTTAACAGGATCTTCAAGTTCTAAGAACAGTTCTGCTCGATTGTAACGTATAGCAGCAACCATTCGAAACGGCAGTCGAAGATGTTTGGCTTTAGAAACAAGATCATTTTGGAGCTTTAGTGCAGCTGAGTAGTTTTGTTGACCCTGAAGCACTAAACTTAAATTGTTTTCTACCGCAAAAATGTCTACTTCCAAAGTCACTATATTTTTTTCCAGTTTGAATCTTTCCAAACTCTTGAGCGCACATTCTAGATTTTCCTTTGCTTTTTCTAGTTGTCTCAGAATGAGGTAAACACAGCCTACGTTAGCCTTGGCTACAGCTACAGAAAACTCAAAATCCACTTTGATTTCACGATGAGGCGGAGAATCGGTACCGTTGCTATTCATAGCCAGATTAAATACCTCAATAGCCATGTTGTATTGCTGGAGCTTAAATGCAAGAGCACCGAAAACAATGGTAAAGTTGATGTACAGGTGGTCATCCTGGTCTGAGTCCATCTGGTCTAACAAAATGACACCGCAGAAGGGAGGTCCAGACACACACTTCAGAGACATCTCTTTCCCACGCCTCACTTGCTGTTTTTCGTAGTCAGTTGGGTTACAAAAGCTTTTCGGTGTTAACGCTAGAAGATATCTGTACCCACTTTGCAAAGTTCTTCGCGCACATCCCACCTTGGAACTTTGAAGGAGATCCATTGCGTCAGCAAAATCTTTAAAAGCCCTTCGCCGCAACTCATCACCGTTGTAATCTTCGCCAAGTTCACGTTCTTGGGATTTAACATCAAGGGAATCTTTGTTGGAACTTATCGTCTCTACTTCATCCATATCTTACAGTTCTAAACCAAATTCTCTTCTCCTAAAAAGTAGAAAATCAAAGCGACTTATCATTGTATGTTTTGTGCCGAAATTCGACTGTGCTCGCATGCGCAGGCTAACGAGGTAGGCACCAAACCTTGATAAAATGCGCTCTTATTGGAATAGAGACTTTTATATCCACGTTTACCGCAAACGGCGAACGGTTAGGGGTCATGTGATCAGAGCCAGACGTCATGTCATCAACTTTAAGAGGTAGGTTTTCACGTAAGTCATTTACCTCAGGCTTTATTGCTTTGAATTTTAATTTATTTTATGCCACGTACAAACGTACAAATCGACTAAAACAGCCCTTTTTCAACAAATTGATAATTTTTAGGGAAATAAGTAATCACGTAACCTTTCGTTGTTATTTGTAGAAGGGCACTAATCCTTAGTGGAAATTCAAAATGTGAGTTTTATCATGCTTTACTTCTTTAGCAAGCTACGCATGCTAGAAAACATACTTTTAGTTGGCGTAATTTTGACAATTTTCAATGCACTGACAGGATGATTTCTATTCGCTCCAGTTTACTCCAGTCTAAATCGACTAACGTACGAACGGCGAACGGCAAACGTCTAACCTCAAACTGTAGTTAGACGGCAAACGTGGATCTAAAGGTCTCTAATAAACCGGAAGCGGGCTAACCCTTGCGTGACGTCTGCTTGGAGATAAACAATCGTTTGTTTGTCTAATTGCTGTGGCTAAATGACCGGCAGCCGGTCAAGGTTTTCAAATCACTAAATGATTGGCAGTCGATCTAAAAAAGTGTCACAAACCATGCTTGCGCTATGTGAGCTGAGCGTGAGCCAAGCGTTAGACTTGCGATCTATACAGCTCTTCTGGATCGCTTGGCAGTTCTTAATGGACATATGATAGTTTGAATTGGATGGATTCCTTCGATTCCTTAAATTTGGGAAAAATATCGGACTGCCGGTTATTTAGTGATTTGAAAACCGTGACCGGCAGTCGACTTAAAAAAATTCTAAGTGTCACAAACCATGGTCTGGCTCTCTGAGCCGAGCGTGAACCAAGCGTTATACTTGCGATCTATACAGCTCTTCTGGATCGCTTGGCAGTTCTTAATCGACATATGATAGTTTGAATTGGATGGGTTCATTCGATTCCTTAAGTTTGAGAAAAATATCAGACTGCCGGTCATTTAGTGATTTGAAAACCTTGACCGGCTGCCGGTCATTTAGCCACAGTGGCCACAGCGTTGTCTAATCATTCCCAACCGCTTCAAATTTAGAGTAACTCATAACTTATAACTGATGGCTCGCTTACTCCCGGGCTTACTGGATCAAACGAAAACTGCGTTGATTGGCGAAAGAGGAAGCTGAGTTTATTTTGTAATAACTTAGATTAGATTGAGAGTGGGCTTCTAAGTTTTTTCCGACAAATTCAGACAGTTCAGAGAGCAGAGATAAGTTTACATGAAGTTTAGGCTCGGTCGTGCTTCGCATGAGCCGAATCGAATTCAATGAATAAAAATCATGTAAAGTGCGGCATCTCAACCGGGCCTTTAGTGGATCCGATCTTGGAGTAACTAATAGATACTCTTCTCCTCGTAACGCTTAACGTGTTTAGCTGATGCAAATAGCTCAGTTCGTGTGAGTGTATCGAACAATTGATGAAGATTTGCTCCCATTTTGCAAACTGACAGATAATTTGAAGAAAATAAGTGCACAGGAGTTCAACTCCGAACTTAAACGCCCCTGAAGCCCAGGTTTGCTTTACGAACACAAGACCTAGAGGTGTAACACTACCGTACCTTTACCACAAGTGAGAGTAGAATTAATATCGAGCCTATTCGATCCTATACTAGATACTAACCTTAGCTTCAATCTGATTGTGGCCCAATGCAGCCCGATATATACGCGATGCAGCCTGCAGGCCATTAATCGAGACTCTAACGACTTTGTCGACTTTATTTTCAGTTGCGAATTTTGGCGCAATCAATTCAAATTTATTTCTTATAAGCAAACAACCAATCACCTGTTTGCTTTCAAAGTGTACCAGCTGTCAATGTGTTGCTGCTAACAATCAGGTTAACAATGAAAAGCTGGGCTCGCACGACTTGGCACTGTGGTTTCAAAGGAATTCAAAATTATCAAAACAGACCACGTTTAATACACTATCACTTTCAGTTTCTATGTTTCTCGGCTATCTCAATCCACCGGTTCATCTTGGTAAATCAGGCATTACAGACTTAATTATGCATCTAGAGCGGATTGAAAGCAAAAGCAGACATCCAAATCTCCAGCAACACGTATTTGACCTCATCTTGCTTTCTTTCGATCAAATCCGGCTGGAAGGGAACTGATATGTAAGCCTCTGTTTACCTCTGGAAATCGGGCGCTATATTCAGAAAACAGTAATTTTTTACATACGGACATAACTTTGTTATCTTCATAATGCTTTGCCGAGATTTTGGTTTAATTCTAGGATGTTGGTCATTAAAACAAATGCAAACAAAGGCATATCTGGATTCGGCGAGAAGGCTCTTTTTGGCACGCTGCGAGCAGAGTCTCCTTGAAGCTCGCAATCCCTTTATGGCTCAGCGCTTGCGACTATAGTCTCCGTCGCAGTCGTTATTTTAGCTCCCCCAATAACACTGCATGCTGGGAAGAAGCGATGCGTGATGACTAAAATAATGCCTTGTTGACAACGGATGAAATATGATAATGCATTGATCTAAATTGGGAAGGTCAGTCTTGCACACACTGAAGTTTGGAGTAGTCGCAGTCATTATTTTAGCTCCCCCAATAACACTGCTGGGAAGAAGCGATGCGTGACGACTCAAATGATGGTTGAGCCGGAATACGTTGTTGTCAACGCATGAAATACAATAATGCATTGATCTATATGTGGGTGGGAAGGTCAGTGCATACGCAGACAGTACGGAATATACTGTTAAATGAAGGATCAATTATTCGTACTGAACAAGGATCTTTTTACCCGGGATTTTTACCCCTTCTTTTGTTTCCTGAAGGGTTGCAAAGCTCTGGTGTGGACGAGAGCGACCGCACTTTGGTTTTTAACTCTTGTTTTAGTACTGTTGATTAAGAAATTGGAACAGAACAAGGCCAGGCTCAATGTAATACCTGAATAATTAATAGTTTCTGGCTTGTATGAATTTTACAATTTTGTTTTGTGAAAACTGGACAACTCGGCCCATGTACCTGATGTACCTCTCCATAATCTAACCTTAGTTGCACGGAAATCGGTTACCAAATACATTTTTCCCATGATGAACTGCTGCACTGGTGCACTGCTTCGCCGACTCGACTAAGCAGCATACGCATCAGTGCAAAACGCATGCAAAGCATCTTTGTAAACAGCCTGCAGCTGGCGCAATCAGAACCTACGACACACACCTCTTAACAAACTCATACCTTCCTCTACAATTCGCCAGAATACCGGTACCCGTGCATGGCTAATATTGGCCGCCATTCTTGACTTGCCTGCTTATAAAACAGGTTTTCTGCCGCGTTGAATTCAGGCTACGGCATGTTCAATCAAGGCACAAGTCATGTGAGGCTAGTGTAAACTTACGCCTGGTGAGCTAGCCAGAGTTTTAATTTATCACAGGTATCCCAAGCTCACTGCGTGGTCCCCTTTGTACGGTATCATTGACGCGACAGTGGAAATACAAAAGTTTTTATTACATGGCTGAACTACCGTGTGGGCACGAAAGTTCTTGCGGTTTTTTTTTCCACGATCCGCATAAAAAAGTTCCCGTAAAGATAATGTTCCCGCCGAAAATTTTCCGGCTGCATAAATTTACTCCACTGGCAAAATTATACATGAACCTCTCATGTAGAATCTTGTTGATGCTATGCAACAAATTGATACCCAGCTCGAAAAACCAGACTTTCACAATCGAAAAAATAGTTCCCACAAAATACAAAAAATTGCCGATCGGGGAAGTCCGCGATGAAAAGGAGAATTCTGACTGGCTTCCTAGGCGGTTCGAGTTTTGCAATGCAAACTGCTCATGGACCGCCCGCGCCCACGAATTAACGAACGCATTCCGCCAGCAGCAATATTGATTTATTGACTTATTGATTTCTTAAAACATTTGCCAAGTGGCACAAGGCATGACTACCTAAGCAATCCAGTTGAAACTCGAACTTGGGCCCAACCCACAAAAGAATCAAAATTAGAAATATCGAAAATAATAGAGCAACAATACCTTTCTCGTTATCTTGTGCATTTGGTTTTTTTAATTGTTGAAGCTAACACTCATTGAAAACCAACCTCCAAGGCAACTTAAGAAATGACCAAAAGAAGCAGGAAGGGCATTTTTACCGTATTGTTTTCTGCTGAATTTCCATATTAGCCTGATCTCGGTTTGTGGTGGAGCGGGCGAAGAGGAACGAGGCCTGTTTTGGGCTCGCCCTTCGCGACGATACCCGCTCCATATACGCGGCTCCAACCTGCGCTCACGCAATGACCTTGGGATACCTGTGGATTTTGCCCTGCAGCATGTTATGTGAATTATAATTCTCCGTCGAGGCGCAGCCGTTCTTCGCGCCCTATGATGACGGCCGCGAAGTAGACTATAGCGCCCATTGGTAGCTCAACTTCATTCTAAATCGAAGCACTAAATAATGTATTCTGATACACGCACGAATGGTTTTGCTCCCATAAAGAGGCCAAACTTAGACTACATCTCCAGACTGAATGAAAAATATTTGCTAGATTTGCGAGCTTAAATTCCCACTCAGTCGGCGATGTAGCAACGCGATAGTTAGGGCAACTATCGGGCATGCTCTTGATGAAATCTCGAGGCGATGGAAGCTTCTGACGTAAACTTATGGTTAACATAATATGTTCCTTCGGCCCGACATGATTTCTACTTCGCATTCTTCCAAGCCAAACAAACACGAAGACCACGTGGTCTTGCGAGATACGGGTCAATTCCCGTATGTGACCACGAAGAAGAAGAAGAAAAAAAAAAAAAAACAAAGAAAGAAAGAAAGAAACTCGACCGAAACTTTGACTCGATGCGGCCTGCCTCGGTAATCCCGCATAATAAGTCCTTAAGTTTTGAGTAAACACAAAAAAATATTTCTCTACAATCCGTGTAGGGCAAGTTTTAAGCGAAAAGAGTGCGATCTTGCTAGACGAGCGGCAACTTAGCCTCGATCGTGTCCACGTAGGCAGAGAGACGCTTGCCGCTCCGTTATCGCGCTGTGCTTTGGCGTCTATAATTCTTCCTTATCTTAAAAGCGCCATCTGAATAGAAAGGTTAGTGTGAAAATTTTAAGTATCTGCGTCTCGTTTTAATATTGCCGAGAGATTTCGAACATAGAAACCTTTATTGCAGATTGTTCAAGCATACTATTGACATACGTTTTATACTTCCTCACGAACAGTACCCAGGCATAAGAACATCATCGATCGAAGGTTTAAATTCTCAATACGAGTTTTTCCCCATTACAGTCATGTGACTGAACAATTCTTTCTTTTCATTGCGAAAGGAAATTTCTATTCGTGGACATCGAAGCAAGTTCGGGCTTGTCCTCGACCTCGTAATTAATTTCAGCGACTAAAATGTAAACAAAATAGGAATAACAAAAATGTCTCACACTGACCTTCTGAGCCTCCTGATGATTTTTTCGTGACCACAAAAAACATTAGAAGATGTTCAACATTAAAACCGTGAAACATTTGTGGTGTCAGTAGAGATGATGATCATGAAACGGTTCAAGTTTCGCGTTAAATTATCATGATTTATTCAACGCTTCAGTCTTGCCAGAAAAGTAAACACAGTTATTAAACTAGGGCCCAGACAAACTGCACATTTACATTTTTATAGCAAACGTATGGGATTTAAAGAACACTTCGCAGAAGTACATAAAATCACGAATATATGAACAAATGCTTGCTCAATAAAAGTAAATGTATCTTACGTATGATGCACTATCGTTCTTTTGGCTCAAAATCGCCAATTTTAGCAGGTTTTAAGGATTTAGTTTACGTTCGCGGTTTACTATGCATATAATAATAAAAGGTTGGAAAGTCCAACGGCTCAAAACTGGAAAAGCTCAGCGTCTAGGCGGTTTTCGACCTGAAAATCCCATCGCTCGGCTTCCAAACTAAACAGCAGAAGAGAGGAAAGTTCCGCGAATCTTCTCGTACTATTCAATCGAAAATTCATCCAAACGTCCCACTACTAGCATTCCAACAAACCTCAGGACCCAAAATTACCAAGCCGTCAGAATGCGTAGCGACAAAAAGTCGTGCCGGAAGGAAACCGCTTTTACTTAGCCTCTGTCTGATTGGATACAGTTAAACAATGGCCGTTAAAATTCCTTCCTGTGGATTGGGTGACATAGGCAAAACCATGCGTAGACTACGAGTATTCCTTCTTTCGCCTAGTCCGTCGATTTCGCGTCACGCACGACGGACTAAGCGAAAGAGGGACTACTCGTGGTCTAGCAAAACTAATACTCACTAGCATAGGCAGTGATGTCAATGGGGCGACATAACCCAGGGACCCTTAGGCAGTTACGACGAAAGATGACGCATATTGCAAGAATGTCATCGAACAAAACACTAAGCACAACAAAGAGCTTTGCACGGGATTTATCCACGTGAACTGTTTTGCAATCCTCTGCAAAACAACGATGTGAAAATCTCTATTCTCAGCGCTTACGTTTTTCGAGGCTATAAAAAAAATCCATTCTTCGCGAAAATGAGCGCTTTCTCAATATTGTCAGAGCTAGCTTTATACGTGAAAGACATACCAGACAGATCTAAATTATTGTTAAATAAATTAGACAATATTTTACGGTTTGTAAAATACTGCTCGTAATCAGGAGCCATAATAGGCCAATTCCGATATATTAAAATTCTAACTTGGCTCCGAGGCTTAGGGGAATAAATCAAAAGAAATCACATCGACGATGAGGGATGAATAATTAATTTCTTTTGTTTTATTCCCCCTTAGCCTCGCAGCCAAGTTAGAATTTTAATATATCGGAATTGGCCTATCGGGGACAGAGACCGTAAGTCTTGAGATCCGCGCGCACCTATGATAGGGGACAAGTTTGCTATTTTTAGAACAAACTGAGCTTACCCTGACGACGTATATCCGCGCGGATCCACGCACAATCATGTCGTGGGTTCTCGCGTGCACGTTATCATGTTGCGTGATCAATTGGCGAGAATTGCCAGATTCTCTTGCGGATTTTTCACAGCGATGGCAGGGAATATTATATGTAGTTTTATGCTCTGAGCTAATGGAAAAGGTGAGTTTTTCACGGTCGAAAACAAGACTTCAATTTCGCGCTGTGAATGAATAATATCTGCTCGCGCTAGTTGTACGCTAGCTTTTGTGTTTGTTCTGTAATATACCTGTTTTTGATAGTTTCTTATTGTTTCTGCTTGTTTGGCGAGTTTGCAAAAGTTTTTGAAAGGTAAGTCTGAGGCGTACAGGTAGCTCATTTGCAGAGTGCAGCGCGTGCACTTTCAAGTCCGAGTCAGTGTTTTCAATTGTCAACAAATCTTGACAAAGATTTCTTTCGTTATCTTTTGTGCCGAGATGTTGCAACAATTTTCACCAACACCAAAAGGCGACTAACATCATGTGTGAAATTTTACACTGCGGAAATAAATTAGACAAGGAGTTTTGATAAATCAACCAACAAATCGAAATAGTTATTCGAGTTGATTAAAGAAAGCGTCATTGTAACTTTGCTGACTATTTCTGCTTGTAAGTCATGGAATGTATTTACATGTTAAATCAAAAGTCCTCTTAAATATATAGCTCGAAAGCGGAAAATCATGCAGACAATCAAACTGTACCTTTTCACTTTCTGATGGAGGTAAGAAAAACAACATTCTTGATTGGGAAAGTTTTTGATGTCCTAAGCAATATGATGAAGCTGGATGAAGTACGTTATCTCATTTCATACTCCTTCACATCAAAATACTGAAGAAGTCTATACATATTTATAGCATACCTCTATATGTCACTGCAACGTCTGTAACTTCCGCAGGGAAACTTGACTGAACATTCGCTAGAACCTTGCTTAAATCAAGTCAGCTCTTGTTGTACAAGGTAATCAATTTGTTCCTTAGTTCAACCCTAGTTTCCAAAACATGCATCGTTGATTTACTTGCAAATATTTAAAAACTGACAAGGCGAAAATTAAACGCTACGTTAAAGCCCACTGAGCTATCTTATGCGTTTCCGTTTTGTAATGACACAACTATTTCACAAATTTCATCATAACTGTCCATACATAGAGAACAGGTAACCAGAACGATAGATATCTACTAACCTTGTAAAGTACAAGAACGTGGTATGTAAGCGATGATTTCAGATGCTAAACATTACATTAATTTAAGAAACTAAGTAAAACCTGGAAACGAGGCCCTTAACTATAGGTGCCCTGGGGTTCAGAGCGGAAAAACGTACCGCGCAACTTTCTGCGCATCCCTAGTCCTACTTGCGGGCTCAGGTAATAATGCAAGCCGTAATGGTTTGCAATGGTTGGAAAGAGCGGCAGACTGTAATAAGGTACGCGAGGATGTCGCTCGGTTGATTTATTTACATTTGGGCAAGCATGAATTTTTTTCGGCATTTCACTGTTAAGAAAACAAGTCTCCCTCTACTTGCTGAGAGGCTCTCTTGCTTATATACTCAGGGGGTTGCTTATATGGATGCAATATGTAAAGACTGTTTGGATAAAATGTGTCTTCGCACCGAAATTTCTTGTATACCGTGGGAAAATAAAGGTTTCAGAAACCGTCTTTAGCTTAAATTTGTCCGAAAAAAATTGATTCTCCACGAAAACAATACACCAGCTTTTCATTAGTATAAAATGTTTAAGCAAACAACCAGAACGATGATCCTGCTGGTAAACGTTGGATCAATAGTGATTTAACTGGCTTCATGTGTGAAATGAAGAATACCAAAGCAGAAACCGACACAACCTAGGAAATTTTTTGAAAGTGTACTATCTTTCGGCTGGCCAAACCAGCCATCTTCAGGTACAATGAAAATTTTACATTGGGACGTGTTTTTATGTAACATATTTTCCTAATACCGGAAATACTTAAAACTAATTGACAGTGTAAATTAAAGATAAGCATAAGGTAAAATAAAATAGTAAAAGAACATAATAAATGAACTTAATAAAAGGAAACAATTAATATATTTCTTCACGGATGTTCAGACCATGCTAGTGAAGAGGTCACGGTCTGTTGATACATTGCGTGACGCCGCCAGTTTCTGTAGACTTTCAAGTTTCATAGGATATTTAAATCACGTACATTATTCTAAGCTAACATTTGCAATCGCGTGCTCGGTTCGCGTGGTCGTTCATCGTAAACAAACTCCGTGCGACTAATTCGAGTCTTTATCCGGTCGAAATTCTATTGTTTGGAATCGGTGGAAAAGTACTCTGAAGACAAGATCCATAAGACTACTTTATTCATCAGGGAAAATACTGAGCTATCTGTCACGACTGGAACTAATCAACAAATGCAATCAAAATGTGGCTGTTCCACGGTTATCATCCAAAAGCCAAGTCGTGTTAATAAACAAAGACAATTCCCTCAGATTTCGATAAATGCTACCGTCGAAGCGTCAAAAATTCGCCAAAATCTAACGCTGAGGGCAAATAATAGCGAAGCGTACGGCGACTGAATGGAAAGAAGTCAAAGAAAGATCCATCGGAAAGACGAGCTCACATGGCCTGCTCACATACTCACATGTTCGCCACATGTCGTATCACATGTCTTAGCTTTAAACGGTACCAGTTTACTGGCCGTGACATGCCCCTGCAAAAATCAAGCGGGGTGGCCATTTTGGTGTCCTTACAGGAATGTGGGTTTTTCGGCCTAGAACCGTGCACAGGGCAACCAACTCTGGAAAGCCACAGGTCAAAATTAGGTTTGCGTTCCACCTCGTCGAACGCAATTACTTTTGCGTATTTCCGGTATTACGTAAATATCGGCTACATAAAAACACGCACCAATGTAAAATCTTCCGTTGTACTTGAAGAAGGTTGGTCTGGCCAGCCGAAATATAGTACACCTTCAAAAAATCATTCTACGTTGTGTCGGTTTTTGCTTTTGTATTCTTCATTGATTGATTGATTGATTGATTGATTGATTGATTGAACAAAGTGGCTCTAAGCCAATGAACAGCCGCAATTTCGAGGCCACTGCACTAAGTTCTGGAGAGGATAGCAGTAAGTAACAACTCACTGACATTGTTAAGAAATTAAGAGCAGCTTCGCCTAAATATCAACTAGACTTGGAAATAGCGAAAAAATCGAATTTCTTCAAACTCGCCCAGAATGAAGCCCTACGGGCACTAGTTACAAAAATATCGTTTTAAGTTCGATAAATCAAAAATTATTTTTTTCCGCAATTTTTCCGTTTCGATGCCCCAAATCGGCCAAAATCCATCGAAAATGAGCGGCATATTCAGAGGCTCGTAAACTCAAAAGCAAAAATCTTCATTACAAACTGATTGCACGTCGTATTTGTACTTCCTTTCTTGTCTATTTAGAGCTAAATAGATCGTGATTTGATTTGCACTTAAATATTTGACGAATTTTTTAAGTTAACGACCCAAGACAGCTTTACAAGAGGTCTACATTTAGCCTATTTTCAAATGCTAAAAAGGCGTTCTGGTACACGGCTTTTCCCAAAACGACTAGTTTGGTCTGAAAGAGCATTGTTTCTTCTTCAAATTAGTGAAATAAAATTTTTGGGTAAATAAAATCGCGAGCGCTGAGATAGCGAACTAAATGCAGCACTTCGTCCTGAAAACGTGACCTTTGACCCGAGGGTAACGAAACCGATTACTGCAAGAAAACCCGGAAGAAAAGCAAACGCTTCGTTATTTTGAAACAATTTCTAGTGATATCTCTCCGAAACCATGATTGCAAGAAACTATTTCCAGATATGAAATCTTGCAGGGTCAAAGACGGGGCTAAAGGGCGCATTTTGACACAATAACTTTGTTTGCTGAGAATTGAATTGCAGTCAATTCCAGTGAAATTTGCAAACTTGACGCATGTTAGCCGATACTTACCTGAATATTTATATTTATATTTATAGAAGAGTCGTCTTTGTAATGAACTTTAAGGTTTAAATAACAAGGACGACAGCTTTGTAAAGGCTCTGTAATTCCTGGCTCAACAGGTCAACACAATTTAACTCGTGGTCGATTCTGACTAAAGCGCTGGGCGACCAGGTCGTATTACATAATATCGTTACATCCTCCTCTTTCTTAAATACAACATGACACAAACTCCAAGTGGCAACAAATAAAACAATATCACGATTAAGTCTGTAAAATAAAGAATGAAAGATGTCCACAAAGGCAGATTTAAATGCCCTGCACAAAGTCCATCCTAACATAGTTCAAATGGAAAACACAACAAAGTTACAGTTCTGCTTGACTGCACCCCTCAGGGTGGGCAGTAGTCTTTGAAACGGATTGGGGTCCTAATTAAACGCCCTCTGGTGGATCTTCTTTCAGATGGCTGTGGGATCTCTGGCGGCCTTTGAGGGGTCCCTGGTCGCTCTGGAGTTGTGTGGGCAGGTAAAGGCGTGCCTGGCTGAACTGGGTCAATGACTCTCTGGGACTGGTCGTCCGACGGGAGTGGCTCATCTGGTTCCTCTGCGTGGCTATCGATTGCAGGACTCTCTTGTGTCGCTATCAAATCCTTTCTGTTTCTCCTGTATCTCTTCCCTTCGATGACTACTTCATAGGATCTTGGCGCAACTTCCTGGAGACATGTTGCTTTCTTCCACAGCTTTGTTCGATCTTTTGGATCTGGCTTCATTCTTACTATATCTCCAGGTTTGAGCTCTTTTAGTAGTTTGGCCCCTCTGTTGTAGTAATGTGCTTGTTTCTGCCTTTTCTTTGTTATGAGTTTCTTGACAGGCTTTGGAAGTTTGGGTTTCAATAATCTTGCTGAAGTTGGGAGGAGAGTCCTGGTTCTCCTTCCCATCAGCCTCTGTACTGGGGAGGAATCGAGCCCTTCGGTTGGAGTGTTCCTCCAGTTGAGAAGAGCCAGGTAGGGATCTTTGTGGTCTAGCTTTGCTTTCTTGAGGATTCGTTTGGCCGTGTTAACTGCATTCTCGACTTTGCCGTTTGATCGAGCATGGTATGGAGAGGAAGTGATATGCTCGAAGTCCCATTCTTGAGAAAATGTTTTGAAATCTGATGAGGAGAATTGAGAACCATTATCACTTCTGACTGTGTTGGGGATGCCGTGCCTGGCAAACTGCGACTTCAGACTTGTAATTACTGACGAAGCTCTCGTATCGGACAGGGCTCGTAACTCAAAGAAGTTGGAGTAGTCATCCACTATAATGACATACTCTGTCTTATCCAGTGTAAACAGATCCACCGCAACCTTTGACCAGGGCCTGTCGGGTACTTTCTGTGGCATGAGGGGCTCTTTGGGTTGTTCCATGCGAAGTGAATTGCATGTCCCGCAGGAAGAGACACAGTCCTTGATGGCTGAAGTCATTCCAGGCCAATACAGGATTTCCCTTGCTCGCCGAAGGCAGCCCTCAATGCCAATGTGGCTTGCGTGGATTTTCTTTAGCATCTCAGATCTCATAGCTGCTGGCACTACGACTCTGTTCCCTCTGAAGAGTATTTCATCTTGTACTGTCAGTTCATCTCGGTAAGAGTAATATGC
The DNA here is from genome assembly GCF_042242905.1 of Orbicella faveolata. Classification (NCBI taxonomy): domain Eukaryota; kingdom Metazoa; phylum Cnidaria; class Anthozoa; order Scleractinia; family Merulinidae; genus Orbicella; species Orbicella faveolata. Next base: position 1,308,844 of record NW_028301539.1, on the reverse strand, counting down.
ACGGATTTCTGAAGGGACTGCTTCTCTTCTCTCTGGCCACCCCAGCTCAATAGTCTGCTTCAGCTGCTGCAGGACTGCATCATCCTTTGTTTCCTGTTGAAATTCTGCGAGACGCTCTCTGGTCACAGCAAGATGTTTGGTCATGTCGACTTCCTCTACAGATCGAATGAATTCTAGTTCATTTTGTGAGATATGGTTTGGTAAGGGTAGGTATGCCCTGCTCAAGGTGTCTGCGATGTACATCTCTTGGCCTTTTTTGTAGACAACTTTAAGCTGGTAGTTCTGCAAGCGCATCATCATTCGCTGGAGTCTCTTTGGGGCTGTGAGTAGTGGTTTCTTTAGTATAGCCTCCAGGGGCTTGTGGTCAGTCTCGACGGTGACCTCTCGGCCGAACAGGTACTGATCAAACCGCTCGCACGCGTGTACAATCGCGAGAAGTTCCTTCTCAATCTGAGCATAATTTCTCTCTGAGGTTGTTAGCGCCCTTGATGCGAAAGCTACTGGCTGGCCCTCCTGCAACAGAGCGGCCCCAAGACCTGATTGAGATGCGTCGCACTGCAGGGTGACCTCTTTTGACACATCATAGTAGCGCAGCACGGGATGATTAGTGATGAGTTGCTTTACGTCTGTGAAGGCTCTTTCGTGGACTTCATTCCAGTGCCATTCAACATGTTTGTCTTCTAGTCGCCTCAGTGGTTCCGTGACTGTGGACAAATGCGGCAAGAACTTTGAGAGGTAATTTGCCATTCCCAGGAACCTCTTTACTGACTTTACATCAGTGGGCTTTGGCATCATCAGGATTGCCTCTACTTTCTTTGGGTCTGGTTTCAGTCCATCGGCTGTAAGCAAATGGCCGATGTAAGGTACTTCAGTAAGTCTCAAACGGACTTTGTCTTTGTTGAGGGTGAGATTTCTCTCTCTGGCTCTTTCAAGGACGATCCTTAGGTTCTTGTCATGATCTGAGGTGGCAGTCTCCATGTCGTCACCTTCTCCGTACACCAAAAGGTCATCAGCAATCACTGCAGTGCCTTTAATATCTCCAAAGGTATCATTCATCCTTTTCTGGAATTCCTCGGGTGCTGAGGAGATGCCAAAGGGCATGCGCAACCAGCGGTACCGACCAAATGGGGTATTAAAGGTCGTAAGTCTGCTGGAAGCGTCATCTAGCGGCACCTGCCAGAACCCACTTTTGGCATCAAGTACAGAGAACACCTTTGCTTTGCTTAGACTGGTGGCAACTTCTTCAACAGTAGGGAGAGGGTAGTGAGGCCGCTTGATGGCTCTGTTTAGATCTTTAGGATCGATACATATTCTGAGCTTGTTGGGCTTGACCATTGTAACCATACTTGATACCCAATCTGTTGCTTCGCTCACTGGGGCCAGGATGTTCTCATTTACCATTCTTTCCAATTCCAGTCTTAATGGCTCTCTTAGGGTAACAGGTACCTTGCGGGGTGGGTGTATCACTGGTTGTGCTGTTGGGTCGATCTCTATGTGGTAAGGGTCTGCGAGGCATCCAAGGCCTTCAAAAACATCTGCATACTCTGTCAAGAGGTCATCATCAATGACTGTCTTCAACGTTGATGGTGTAAACTGGCTGTCTTGAGTCACTGTATCCACATGATGGAAGGAGTCTTTCACCAGCACTTTTAAGAAATTCAACCTTTGGCATGTTTCTGCACTCAGAAGTGGTCTCACATCTCCGTCAACAACTTGGAACTCAAGGACATGGGACGAGCCATCTCTCGTGCACTTGAGCTTGCACTTCCCCACCGGGTACATAACGGCTCCGTTGTACATGGTTAACTTGGCCTTGCTTTTCTCAATATAGAGGTCATCAGGATCTCCCATAACTTTTGCATAGTCCTTCAGTGGTAGAAGGTTACAGGTTGCTCCACAGTCAAGCTGGAATTTGACATATGCATTGTCGTTTACCATCATCGTCACAAACAACTGACTTGCAACTTTATCATTACTCTCGGTGTGCAGTGCTCCGATTTTGTGAGTGACCATGTCGATAGCGAATTCGTCTTCAGTATCATCTTCTATTTCAACCAGGTGGAGTCGTTTGCCTGTTTTCGGTGGTCTTGTTTCCCTTGTTTTGCACTTTATTGCAAAATGGTTTGCTAGACCACACTTCTGGCACTTTGAACCATATGCAGGGCAAAGATTCTTGTTTCTTGGATGTCTTCTGCCACAAAATTTGCAATCAATCACAGGTAATTTACTAGGCTGTTTTTCAGGCGGTTTCTCAGTGTTAATGGCACTAATTGATTCATCGGTTGTTTTGTCTGCTGCCATTTGCTTCAGTTGGATTTGAGTGAGCTCGGCTGACCTGACTTTCTCGGTTGCACTTTCCAAGGTTAGCTTTGCATCTCTCAGGAGTCGTTCTCTTACTGAGGAGTCTCGTATTCCAAAAACGATCCGATCGCGGATAAGCGACTCTTTGAGTGCTCCAAATTCACAAGTGTCCGCTAAGTTCTTCAATACAGTCACGTAGTGGTCGATGGACTCACCACTGTCTTGATTTCTCGAGAAAAAAACATAGCGTTCATAGATAGTGTTCTTCCTCGGGTTGCAAAACAGCTCGAACTTCTCCAAGACTTTTTCAATTTTGAGCTCGTCGCCTTCTTCATCCCACGTGAGCGTGTTGTAAACATCGACAGCCTCTTCGCCGATTACGGTAAGTAGAGTCGCGACACGTGTTGGTTCATCTTTCTGTGCTACGCCGGTTGCTATTTCATAATTGCTCCATTTCTGTCTGAATTTCTTCCACTTCTGGGCTGTGTTCCCTTGCTGGAGTTGTAGAGGCTCCGGTGGAGGCAAACCAAATGAAGCGGCGGCCATGTTGGTTTTCTAGGTAAGCTTGTTCGGGTTTGTTAGTTCGTGGCGTTCACGAGTTCACGCGAATCTTTGTGTGTAAATCCAAGGTAACCACTCTTCTGACACCATGTAATGAACTTTCAGGTTTAAATAACAAGGACGACAGCTTTGTAAAGGCTCTGTAATTCCTGGCTCAACAGGTCAACACAATTTAACTCGTGGTCGATTCTGACTAAAGCGCTGGGCGACCAGGCCGTATTACATAATATCGTTACAGTCTTCTAGGATTAACCTTCAAAAGAAGCTGGACCCCGATTGGGAAACCTCTAAAAGAAGAAATGTGTAATATTCCGTGACCTACCCGATGCTATAGACTCCATGCACATGCCAACCGCATGTTTGTCGTAAAATCAACTGAACTCCACTGACAGTTTCCATGGGCAACCCCAAAATAAACAATCCCCAAAAATGTAAAGTGAAATTGGCTGTCTTAATGAACAGTTAGAAGCTAGAGTCAAGTTCCATTACCTTTAAAAAGTGCTTGATTTTATTTGTTTGCGTCGACTTTGTTCACTACTCTCACGTTCGAATGCTGCGAATCGGTCACGCCAAAACGGTGCAGACCGTGCAGACTGCAGACACTTGTTTGGGCTTTTCATTGTGACTCCTTTTTTTGGGTCTAGTTACAAAATAGTGTTAAATATATCTGAAAGCTTGTCATTTACCCACAGGCTGCACAAGCGCAGTATTTGACTTTTGATTCAATAGACAAACGCGTACAAGACTTTGTATGGGAAACTTACTCAGTCTGTACGGTCTGCAGTGTTTTGGCATGACCGATACTACGTGGTATTCGAACGTGACAGTAACTACTGAGTGAACAAAGTAGAATCAAGCACTTTTAAAGGGTAATGGAACTTGACTCTAGCTTTCAACTGTTCATGAAGACAGCCAATTTCACTTTACATTTTTGGGGATTGTTTATTTTGGGGTTACCCATGGAAACTGTCAGTGGAGTTAAGTGAGTTTTACGACAAACATGCGGTCGGCATGTGCATGGAATTTAAGCTAATTTATAGCAGCGGGCAGGTCACGGAACATTAAACATTTCTTCTTTTAGAGGTTTCCAAATCTGGATCCTGCTTCTTTTGAAGGTTAATCCAAGAAGATGACTCCTCTATTAATATAAAGATTCAGGTAAGTATCGGCTAACATGCGTCAAGTTTGCAAATTTCACTGGAATTGACTGCAATTCAATTCTCAGCAAACAAAGTTACTGTGTCAAAATGCGCCCTTTAGCCCCGTCTTTGACCCTGCAAGATTTCATATCTGGAAATAGTTTCTTGCAATCATGGTTTCGGAGAGATATCACTAGAAATTGTTTCAAAATAACGAAGCGTTTGCTTTTCTTCCGGGTTTTCTTGCAGTAATCGGTTTCGTTACCCTCGGGTCAAAGGTCACGTTTTCAGGACGAAGTGCTGCATTTAGTTCGCTATCTCAGCGCTCGCGATTTTATTTACCCAAAAATTTTATTTCACTAATTTGAAGAAGAGACAATGCTCTTTCAGACCAAACTAGTCGTTTTGGGAAAAGCCGTGTACCAGAACGCCTTTTTAGCATTTGAAAATAGGCTAAATGTAGACCTCTTGTAAAGCTGTCTTGGGTCGTTAACTTAAAAAATTCGTCAAATATTTAAGTGCAAATCAAATCACGATCTATTTAGCTCTAAATAGACAAGAAAGGAAGTACAAATATGACGTGCAAACAGTTTGTAATGAAGATTTTTGCTTTTGAGTTTACGAGCCTCTGAATATGCCGCTCATTTTCGATGGATTTTGGTCGATTTGGGGCATCGAAACGAAAAAATTGCGGAAAAAAATAATTTTTGATTTATCGAACTTAAAACGATATTTTTGTAACTAGTGCCCGTAGGGCTTCATTCTGGGCGAGTTTGAAGAAATTCGATTTTTTCGCTATTTCCAAGTCTAGTTGATATTTAGGCGAAGCTGCTCTTAATAGCGCAGAACACAACAGGCTACGAAACATTAATGAATTCGTCTTTGTCTGAGATGTTCCCACAAGGAAACTACCGCGTCCCGTCTTATCACCCAAGCTAAGCCCTGTCGGGCGGGGTAAGTGCTTGGATGTTTCAATGTTTTGGTTTCGAATCCAAGCATCATATATACCTTGCATGCTCTTATCTTGTAAAACTGATAAGGTTCAGTAAGTAATTAATTAGGGCTCTTATTCTTGTGACATCCTCTTGGACCAATGTGAAGTCATCGATACTAGTAAAAGAGCATGTTAATGCGTCTCAGACATATGCACATTAAATTCGTGGTTTGGCAAAAGAAAAGCTATTGTGAAAGCGGATTCAAAGTTACATGGATCAGTTCGTCTGAATCTTGTTTTTACTTAGACTTAATATATGTCCGAGGCATACACGTTTAATGCATTTGTTTTATGCGTCTTTAAACCCTGTCCCCGGGACCTTTTCCCCTCCCTTCCCACATCTGAAGTTAGCGCCCTGGGAACGAGGTAATTGCGTCTGTAACGCGTCTCATTTTTCGTTTTTACCAACACACCGTATTATTTTTCTGCCTAAGTAAATACGGGCAATGTTGCACGTAAGTGGGTCGTAGAATGGGTCTGAAATACCAAGTGTACAAATGAAATCTATTTAGTAAGGCCTGCTTCTGACTGAAGGGGCAGGATTTGAGAAAATTAAGATGTTTCTTTTTCGTCATAATAACAAGAATTGAGCACGCCGCAGCTGATGCAGTTTTGCTCCTAACGTTTGGAGATCTTTCAAGGTAACGAAACAGCGTGATAGGTGTTTTTTCAACCACATGCTAAAAGTAATTAACTAATGTTATTTTAATTTCAATTCCTTTCCTTTCAATATCACAGACTTTCCGGTGACGAAAGTGAGTAATGGGCTTATAAGTGAACTTGATAATGTAGTTATAGGTCCAATATAATTGAAGACCTTCCGACCTTAAAAATCAAATACGCCGATTTGAATTGCCAAAATATATAGAAAAGGCAATCTCGCTAGAACAGAAAACAAAATACAGAGTTAAAGCTGACGAGAAAGCGAAATGCTCTTACGAATAATAACTAACTGAACTTTATAAGTTTGAGGCTTGTGCTCTTACAGCTAACAACAGTAAAAAAAAAAATAGACGTAGACCTCCTGGACGTTTTACTGATGAACTCTTTGCACGCAGTGATGCTTTATCAAGTGACATGACGCAGGCAAAGTTGAATGGCAACTCATTTTCATTTCATGTACACTCCGGTTGTCTTCTTAGATAGCTCACTTACCTCTCAAAATGTCGATTTTCGGGCGCCAGTAAAGTTCAACACAAGCAACTAGAAGTCACATTGGATGGTAACTGTGTGCCAGCTCCTGTCATATTTTCTGCTAATGATTTTATAGTGGAGATGAATATTAAGAATGACTGGATACTGTAAGCCGTCAAACTGAAGTAAGTGTTGACGTCCCAGGCTTTGCGCGGTCGTATGGTCTGGACCGCCACCCTACCATCAAGGCGGACATAAACTCCTCGGCTTGAAACTCACTTGAGCGCAATTATGTGACTGTGTTTGTGGAGGCGCGGTGGCCTCATGGTTAGACCGCCCGTCTCCGAATGTTCGAGCCCTGGCCGAGGACATTGTGTTGTGTTCTTGGCAATACACTAAACTCTCACAGTGCCTCTCTCCACCCAGGTATACAAATGGGTACCGGCGAATTTAATGTTTGGGGGGAGGGCAACCTTGTGGCAAAGCATTTTCCACTTCATGTGTAGCACAGTGCGTAGGTTTTTATTCATTGCGTATGCATGCGCTCGCTGTGCTTGCCTGCTGATCATTGAAAATACAATTTCCACAGATGGACTAGGCTGTCTAAATTAACTACAGTTTTAACAACGTCTTCAGTAAACCGCCAAGAATTTAGAACAGATTTAGATTCTGCTGAGTAAATTTTACCAGTTCCCGTTCTTTCCATCATACAAATATTTGTTTAAAATAGGTAACAGAGTTTACGTCGTTGTTGTGTTGACACAGTTTGAGAAATGTATCCTTAATTTTGGAAGACCGCTCTTATCTTCGCCCCCGTCTGCCTCCCCCCCCGACCCCGGGGATGTACTCCCTTATAGGGGCTATATAGGTATGTGCGGCCCCAAGGTATGGTTTTTCAGCCATTTTGGTCATAAATAGGGTAGGGTTTTTGCACTCTAGCCTTGAATTGGTCATGTTTTTTAGAAGAAGCTACTTTTTCCATCATTATCCATAAGACCATCAACAAAATACCTTCATAAATTATGTTTAGGGCAACTGTGCCGGCCGCAACGGTCAGAAATAGGATATCGAATTTCTTGTCACGTCATAAATAGGGAAGAGGAAATCGAAGATTTTGGTCATAAATAGGGTAAGGGGGAAGCGGGCCACACATCCCCACCCAATTTTTCTCGGAGTACCCCTCCGAGTCTTTCCCCTTCTCTGCTCCGCTTTGGCTCAAAGGAGGTTTCCCGTGTGGGTAGAATTCGCTGAGTGATGTCAGTGATAGTCTGCGAGCAGGCTTACCTTTGAGTCACGCGTGCGAGCGGCGAAGAGCAAAGCGATCCAGCGGGAAGGAGCCTGGTGAAGAGGCTCCAAGAAAGTGAGCCTGCCTTGATCTCTGTATCTTTTTCATTTCTGTTTCGCCTGAGCGCAGTGAAATACCATTGGTCGAAAAGCGGGAAAGGCGAGAAAACTGTCAAACTATTATGTTTGATGAGGAGCGATTAGATCCCCATGGAGTCGGTAATTCAAAAAATAATAAGTCGTGAAAATTTGGAGTCAGAGGAAGAGTTGAATGCGTGTATTACTGAAGTTTGAACAGAGTTCCAGTCTATTTCTGGTTAAATTTCAAACTAAAGAGGGAGCAGGAAAGCAGTTGAAAGTATGTGATTGAATCAAGACGTACTTGTTGTGTTGCCGACTGCGTATGGGAAGAGCTAAATATTCAGAATATTACAAACGTATGTGATTACAAGCGGGCAACGAAATAATACGAAGGCGCTTGTCCGTTTACCAGCATCATCAAAGACCAGACTGCCAAAGCAAGATCACTTGGAATCAAATGTGTGTCCTTGCTAGACGTAAACTTTGACGGTTTTTCTTCGGCAAAACTTTATCAACAACAGATACCGCGCCTGCATGTCGTTATGAAAAAGATTTAAAATTTTTCCGAGAAAAAAATCTGAGCTGCCAACGGCTTCCGGGATGGAAATGAAAAATTTGCAGAGATCAGAGCAGGCTCACTTTCTCGTCTCGCGGCTAGGCCGCGCGCTTGTGCTCTAACGTAAGCCTGCTTACAGGCTACGTCAGTAAAGGCATAACTAGTAAAATAACGTTGAATCATTTGACTTTCCGCCTGTACACACCTAGCACAGCGAATTTCTATAACGAACAAACTCGTGAACCTCCGCGGAAGAGAGAGATTTTACCCAATTCCTAATATTACCACTGTTACGTCATTTGACTATTTAAGCGGTCAAGAGAACGTAGGAAATACGACAGCGTATTACGCAGTACCGGCTTCCTTGTGGCATGGAGCAATTAATTTAACAATAGAAGTTTAGTGGACACGAGACACGATGAGCATGGACGCTTGAATAATACCCGAGGGGGTACTCTCTTATATGGGCTATATATATAGGTATGTGCAGCTCCAAAGGGTAGGGTTTCAGAGAGCCGTTTTGGTCATAATAGGGCCGTATCGATTTTGGCCATTTTGGTCATGATAGGGTATGGTTTTTGCACTCTAGTCTTGGAATGGGTATGATTTTTTTAGAAGAAGCTACTTTTTCAGGTCATAAATAGGGTAGGGAAAATCGCAGATTTTGGCCATAAATAGGGTAAGGGTTTTGGAAAGCGGGCCGCACATCCGCCTCACCCAATTTTTCTGGAAGTACGCCCCTCGGGAATAATACATATACAGCCAGCCGTGAGATAGCACTTGATCACATTTCTAGACTGTGAACTATAAGTAAAACCATCGAAAGGGGCTAATTGTTAATCCTTTTTCAGCCTTTTAGCTCTTTGGTGTTTTCCTAACTCAGCATATTACAACCACTCCGTCGCTTTCATGAGCGAAGTTTTCGTGATAAATCTCTTACTGAAGACTAAGCTAGGGTAATATTTTCATTACGGTTGTGGTACAGTGATATATTTCGAGTACGAGATAATTCCGGTGCTTTTATAACTGAAAACAAAATATAGGTATAACTCTTAAAACAAGCCTAAATGATATCAAAAATGTGCACATTGAATTAAATTACTCGGGGAAAGACATTCAAGCAAATGTATCAAACTACCACCAAACTACCGTGAGCTCTAAAATTCAATTGTAGACCATCTCCTCTGAAGGTAGCAGTCGCATCTACTTCGTTCAAGCCAAAGTCTCAGACGTGTATTTTTCTGTGCGCGTTCAAGAATTGCAAGGCGCTATAAACGCTTGGTGATATGTATATCAACTGACCTGCTACGTGATGTTTGATCGATCCTTTCAGTCGACTTTTCACAGTAGGCGCGAAGAGGACAGCATGTGACTGTAATTGAGATCTTGATGATCCCCTCATGATTACTTTTTTTTAACAGAACAGCATCACTTCCAGATCCCTTGACGAGAAATAAAATAACGAATTTTAAAAATAAATATGATTCCTGAATACCACGAAGTTTCAACGATGATAGCTTCAGTGTAGCTTGACAGGAAACGAATAGAATCTTCTCACGTTTTTGAAAGCCCCGGTTGGAGTGGCGACTTTCTCCTGACAATTGAGTGATTTTTGAGTCGATTTAAGCTTAATTACTCGCTCAGACTTACATATATCATCTCGTGACTAGAAAACAAAACATTTTGCCAATGCGAACAAATTATGAGAAAGCCAAAGAAGGATATATATGCTTTATCGATATGAACTACCTGGACTACATGATTCAATTAACTAGACTGAGAACTTTACAATCAGAACGTATATGACCTTACCTTGCGCACGATCTGGACCTTCACCTTCAGCGAGAGGAATTTTCACTTCCAATTGCAGCTCAGTATTTTCAGGAAGCCAAGGCAGATCTTTTGGAATCCTAAGGCAAAGATATACAAAAATAAATAGGAGATACGTGTACAAAGAAACCCCCGCCGGACATGGATCAAGTTGCCAGTTACTTGCAGAGTACAGCCCACCGTGCCTCTTCCCCAGAACGTAATGCAGCTTCCCGGGCTTAGAAAAACCAAGGGCTCTGGGGAAAAGTATTTTGAATAGACGCAGTGACCTAATGCCGGTTAAGTGATGGACTCTGGATCGAGCTGGCGGTGATCTTTGCGTTGTGAGCAAGAGACTGAACTCTCACAGTGCCTCTCCACCAACATACTTTACGCTTTGTAATCCCCATCCAGACCATTCCCCTGTAAGCGCATTTGGGAGTGAAAGGATCAAGACGATACAAAACAGATTTTTTGAATTTAAGCGGCATCTTTATTTTTTCATCACATCTCATCTCACTCTAACTTGTACCTTATCTTATCTCATGTTATCTTATATTTTTTCGTGCCAATCCAATTTTATTATGGCTTCCTTAGGTTTGTTTAATTTGTTTGAAAATCTCTCCTTCTCGGAATCGCAAGAAAAGAAATCAACAAAACTTTCATGACGGCAAAAGAATGCCATACAGCATAGAAGTCACAGAGTGAAAATTGACATCAGCAAATTCAAGTTTTACCAATTTCGAGTTTTTTTTTTTTTTTTTTTTTTGATTTATCGTTTCCATGGAAATATCGATTGCCCTAAAAATGCATTATACAAAACTTCAATCTATTTCCAATAACTGCTGCAATTTTTCACTTCGAACCCACGAAAGAAATATATTTACAAATACCAAATCTATGAGGCAAGGGAAGCCAACAAGGCTTATGTAAAGGACTGTTTTTTGAGATGTACGAGACTAAACAAATTAAAATATCGGTGTACCGACAACCGACAAGACAAAAGACGTTTGATTAAGTTGGGGTGTGGTTTCCTTTCTAAATTCAGAATACGTGATGAAAACCGCACTGCTAGTTTGTACAGAATTTCAATCATACGGTTTGAATCATTGGTTGTGGTTCGAGCTCCAAATCTTGGCTTAGCCTGCGAGCAGGCTCAACTTTGAGTCACGCGCGCGAGCGGCGAAGAGCAAAGCGATTCGGCGGAAACGAATCTGGTGAAGAGGCGCCCTTCTCGACTTGCGGCTTCGCCGTTCGAGTTCGCGCACGCTTGTGCTCCAACGTGAGCCTGCTCGCAGGCTAATCTTGGCTTGGCTGGCTCTATCGTTCACAAGAATGTCCTAGATTATTCTGTTTTCTTATTAAAACACGTATATCATGATTTATTATTTTACGAATCACAAAGACCTTTTGATCTATCAAACCAACACGAAATCATGTCCTAGACACGACATCCTCTTTCTCGGATTCATAAGTCATTCAAATTGCTTCGTCTCAAAAGTCAGCAGGAATCATTGCTGTTTCTGAGTTTCTCCGAGTTCGCTTTCAGCCCCTAAAACAGGACAACCTGAGTCTCGGTTAAACTGACCCGATCACCCAACCAGACGGAATTTAACCCTTGCTTTATATAGTATCAATTCGAATAAACAGCATATAAGAAATAACACGCAAACTACGGTGATAAAACAGCATATAAAATGTCGCCGGTCAGTCAAGTCAGGAATGGCTTCGTGCGAAATATTCAACGAGGGATATTCCCTCTTAGCTACGATCATGTGACTGGGAAATATCATCGCCCCAATAGGAAAATTCATCAGCTACAATACAAGAAAGGACCTATCGTTCTTATGTAAGAAAAAGTTTTTACTTCTGACTGAGAAACTAAAAACAAAGACATGTCCCTCACACTCACCTATGTGGCTCTGACAATGATCCTATCGTTCTTATTCAAGTTCAGCGATGAATAGATACTAACAAATTAGTGCGTTTGAGTGGAAAACGGATCATTTTCAGTACAAAGTTCGCGTGCGTACACGTATTTAGGCCGTTTGAGTTATAACATTTATGGTCGTTCAAAAGGTCAATCAGGGATCCGGGATTAATATTTGGCTTATTAAGAGGCCCTGCGCCTAACAAACGACCGATGATTTCCGGCTAAAAAATAAAATCGGCCGATTTTTATCTCCCAAGCAGAGGTTACCGAATACTATTTAAAAATGAATTTCTTTTGTTTCAGTTTCGCTTTAAACCAAAAATATTGAGCCGCAAACTTTTTCCGTCTGATAGCAGCAAAATCAGGCCGAAAATAAGCCCCCGCAAAAAACTGTTCAGAAATTACTATCGCAACGCAAAATAATGAGAAAACTACACAATGTTGAAGAAAAAGTCCTTTTAATGCAATATCATTCGATAAACATCAAAAAACTGCCGAAGCGATTAAAAAATAAAGTTTCAAATATTGCATACTAAATTAGACGGAGCGTTGGAGCTGATTTTAAAATAATTATTTCTCAAAAGTTCAACGCTTTTGAAAGCAATCACAGTGATGAATTAGACATTGGAGGGATACACATCACGTTTCTGGAAAAACATTTTTCGGCCAAAGTATATATTGATCTTGTACAAAGCGTTCAAAGTTACCGTGTTTACCGTTATCCTGCTACTTCGGCGAAACACTTCTCTTTTGCCAATACGGCCGTAGATAGCGTGTTAAACGCCACTTTAAACCTTGCTAGGTATTCAAAGACCATCCTAAGTAGAAGGATGTAGAATTGAAAGAGAAAGGAAGATGAAAAATACGCAGAAAAAGAAAATAACTCGAAATTACCATCGGCTAACGAAAGTTGAATCTGGAAAATGTTGTGGCGTGACAGCGGCCATTGACGTCTTTGTCACGTCAAGTCGCAAGAGCGTGGGAAAACGAGTCTGCAATGTCCTTCGGGCGGTCAGCGGCTAGGGATCCAGTCGTGACGCCGTAACTCAGAGCACGCTGCGGCCAAAACGGTGTGGCGGTTGGGGAAGTTCTTCTTTTTGAGTGATCATCATTTGTGAAAAATAAAATAACAATGTTCCACTAAACGTTTTCTGGCCGTGAAAAATTGTTTTCCTATTTGTGCATTCGTTTGGATTCCGCCGCTATTTATACAAATGACGTCAATGGCCGCTGTCACGCTACGACATTTTCCAGATTCAACTTTCGTTAGCAGATGGTAATTTCGAGTTATTTTCTTTTTCTGCGTATTTTTCATCTTCCTTTCTCTTTTAATTCTACGTCCTTCTACTTAGGATGGTCTTTGAATGCCTAGCAAGGTTTAAGGTGGCGTTTAACACGCTATCTACGGCCGTATTGGCAAAAGAGAAGTGTTTCGCCGAAGTAGCAGGATAACGGTAAACACGGTAACTTTGAACGCTTTGTACAAGGTCAATATACTTTGACCGAAAAACGTTTTTCCAGAAACGTGATGTATATCCCTCCAATGTCTAATTCATCACTGTGATTGCTTTCAAAAGCGTTGAACTTTTGAGAAATAATTATTTTAAAATCAGCTCCAACGCTCCGTCTAATTTAGTATGCAATATTTGAAACTTTATTTTTTAATCGCTTCGGCAGTTTTTTGATGTTTATCGAATGATATTGCATTAAAAGGCCTTTTTCTTCAACACAGTGTAGTTTTTTCATTATTTTGCGTTGCGATAGTAATTTCTGAACAGTTTTTTGCGGGGGCTTATTTTCGGCCTGATTTTGCTGCTATCAGACGGAAAAAGTTTGCGGCTCGATATTTTTGGTTTAAAGCGAAACTGAAACAAAAAAATTCATTTGTAAATAGTATTCGGTAACCTCTACTTGGGAGATAAAAATCGGCCGATTTTAGCTTTTAGCCGGAAATCATCGGTCGTTTCTTAGGCGCAGTGTCTCTTAAAAGGCCGGGATTCGGGATTTCGATGGAAAAAGGGGACGGGATTCGGGATTGTAATTATGACCGGGACACGGGGTTTGGCTTTTTTAAGGAGGCGGGGATCGGGAAATGTCACTTTAAAGAAACCGAGTTTCGGGAATTCCGGATACGAAAAGGTACAATTAAATGAAATCAAGCTGCCATCTTAGTTAACGTCGGAAAAAGCCGAACAAAGACCTACCCCCCCCCCCGCAAACTTCCAAAAGTAACGACCCCCCGAAAGTAGCGACTCACTGAAAGTAACGTCAAAAAATTGTGACCGCTAATAAATCCCGAAAGTCGCGACCCCCCGAAGGTAACGACTCCCCCCGAAAATAGCGAGCCCATCCCCACCCCACCCCCAATCGAAAATAGTGACACCCGGGTTTAATAACATATTTTTCCAATTGCCATCTAGATTGGGTCAGGCCAAGTAGATTTTGTCTGGACAATAAAGTGATTTCCCTTACGTGACCAGCAGCCATGCAAATTTAATGGAACAAAAAAAAGTGTTTACATGAGAAAAGAGTTCAACTCACGAGATTGGTTTGGTACACCAACATCGCCGCCGTTTCAATGTTTTGGTAAACCAATATGGTTGCCGTGAAGTCACGTGAAAACACTCCACATCAGTAGGTATCAGTGTGGTTTTATGGCCTGGGCTGGCATTAGATTGGCTTGCTGGATTCAGAACTGAAGTACACTGAATACCATCATGAAAGTTTAAATGAAATGTTCAGAATTTTGCACACAGCCGTGTTAGTCTTTCTGATGCGCGACAGCAAACAGTCACAGAGAACAATTGATATGTATCTGGCCGTTTAAGCGCGCGAGGAAGCAAGAATCATTTCAGACTGAGAGAATAAATAATATTGTCGCTACTTCGTGAGGCATTCTTTATATCCTCTTTTAAGCTAGTGTTTCTTTTTCATTCTTTTCCCTAAAAGGCCTAAGTATTTTGTGATGTTTACATATGTTGGAACTGAGAGAATCTATCGTGCAGAAAATTACGGTCACAGTTGATAGCTGCTGCTCGTGTAACAAAACTATTCAAGATACAGAAAACTCACCTTCCAAATACGAAGTTCCAAATCTTTGCGAGCAAGTGAAAATGTATAACTAAATGAAAACCTAGGAGAGCATTTTTTGATTTCAGAAACAAGGAAATAAAAGTGACACTAGATCACCAGTCCGGACTGTCAACAAAACGTAATCATTGTAGCCATGGAAACGAGTGGAAACAAGGAAGAAGAAACTGAGTGGGAACAAAAGCATTTGCAATTAAAAATGCAAATTAGAGATTTTTTTCATTTACTCGCCACTTCCTCGAGTCCAGTCTTCGTTCTTCCTTCTCCTCCTACTGCCTTCAACACAGCGGTCAAACGTCTGCGCATGTGCGAGCTATGGGGCAACTAAAGGCAGCCAAAATATTTTCATAACCTTGTTCTTTTCGTGGGTCATCGGCATCCTATAAATGACATTGTCCTCGTTATTTATATATTTGTTTGTGTTTTAACTTGTACAACGAGAGCTAACAGAAATAAGAGTTAAAAATTGTTCTACCTTCTGCTTGTTGCAGGTGTTTCCTTTCCGCGGTATGTATTTTCCATGCTTCTTAAATTTTTTGTCCGCCTCGACTTTGCATTTAGTGCAACAGTTTGTCCAAGGTTTGTAGTTTGGAAAAGATTTTCCCACCTGGTCAAAGACCTGGTACAGGCGGTTTGGGATCGGTATTTTGGCCAGCTATGCCCCCATGCCGATGGACATGAACATCGTTTGTAGTTCGATTCATCTCGTTCCTGTGCTTCACACAAATCCAGGATCCGGACGGAATCCTCTCAGTCCTTGCCAAGATTTTTCCAGCTCGTCTGAGCGAAGTCGAATCACTGCAATTGTCTTTTTCTTCTCCAGGTTTTTCTTCTTTTACACACCGCTTGTCGTCCGTTTCCGGCGTCACGCATCGTGTGATTAATAAAAACAAACAAATGTATACTACGCCGTCGGCTCGTAGCATGACACTGGTTTTCAAGACTTATAAACTTTTTTGGTAAAGCTTAAAACAAAATGGTAAATCAACAGAATACCGGTAACTTAATTAACTTTGTGTCTGAAAAGTCTTAAGTTTTCCTTTTACCTGCTTTCTTTTCCTTTTACAGATTTCTATGAACTTTTCAATTTTTTTCGTAAATTTTGCGTGACACCGGTTGTTTCCCATATTTTCCTTCAAATTTTTGCGCGGGAAATTGGCGCGCGGCTGCCAAAAATGTACCCATTTGCGCATGCCCAACGTTTGACCGCTGTGTTACTGCCTTCGGGTGGAGGAGCGCGGGCTCATTTCCCGAGCAACCGCTGGTAATGGAGCCTACTTGACCTAACGCTCGATCACTTGGCTTTTTGATATGTAAGCAAAGAAATTTTGGAACGTTGACCAAAATCACATAGTACACTTTGTGTGCATGTGTCTCTTGCTGATTGGTCGGTCTTCAAAGCAGCATCTTTTATTGTTATTTAATATTCTTATATTCCGTCTATCGGCATCTTTGTCCTTGTTGAAATTGTCGCTATATTTGAGAATTGTGCAATACTTGAGGGCTCAGATAAGATTCCAGGGAATTTATTTAGAAGGGTTATCAAAGCGTCTTTAAACTTATCTTTGGCATTGATACTTCGCACGATCGAAATTGTCTCTGGAAAGCTCAGCAAAGTAATACATAACAGACCCATATCTGAATTAAGCCAATTCTACAAAACTGCTGCCATCGACGCCCTTTTTGGGGAACAATAACTGTTGTTAGCGTTCACTGTGTTACTCGCATGTTTGCTTTCACTATGAACCTGATACAGAAACAAATTTAAATTCATTTGGCTTCACGATCACAGTACAAATGAAACATGAACCGTTTGTATTCGGCTGCAATACCACTATTCATTTTCATTTGATATAACTAACAAAAATTTGTTTGCCAAGTTTGGTGTCTATTTTAGATACATTTACCTTTGTTTTGCCTTCGTGACCATCTGTTCAGCATGTGACAAACGTGTCTCCCAATGTTTGTTTTATTTCTTTTTTTTTTTTTTTGAGATGTTTGACCTAGAAATTGTCTACTTTACCACCATGTTATCACCAGCCAATCACATGTAGACTGCAGAGTGCATACGTCTACTTGCTCGCAGGCTAATCACGTGCAGTTAGAAAAGGACAGTTCTTGGAATCCTATCCAAAGCCCAAACAATATTTTTTTTTGTTTTTTTTTAGTGATGTCTACCCAGACTGAGGTGAGATTAAGAAATACAAGATCGATAACGTTGCTTGAGAGAATTGGAAACTTGGATGAAAGCTCTGTTTTGTGTAACTCTGCAGAAACATGGTAAACTGGAAATAGAAAACACCTTGTCGGTACAGAAACTTTCTGGGATACTAAGTT
The DNA here is from genome assembly GCF_042242905.1 of Orbicella faveolata. Taxonomy (NCBI): domain Eukaryota; kingdom Metazoa; phylum Cnidaria; class Anthozoa; order Scleractinia; family Merulinidae; genus Orbicella; species Orbicella faveolata. The sequence continues at coordinate 1,291,625 of NW_028301539.1, read as the reverse complement.
CGAAGGAACTTTGTTGGCTCAGCGTGAAGTTTTGTTTTCCCAGACATTACGCGTCCCTCTCTCACTCTATAGAAATAGGAAACGCTGTCTAGTTTTTTTTATTATTATTTTTATATCAACGCCTGTCCTTCTGCTAGTCGCGGCTGTTGTTTTCTTTCGCAGTCTAGTACAGTAAATGCAAGTACAGTATGCCTTCCTTTGGGAATCGAACGGGAAAAGGACCCAGTCCCGCAATGCGAGATGGTTTTACATCAAAACCTTCAAAAAGCATGTGTTGCATACGTGCGTCTCAATGAATAGAGTCAACATACGAAAAAAGCTTTTTAATCTTGGCTATCAATCAGGTCGGTTCAAATTCCGCTTAAAAAGCTAAACAGTGCTGACTGTTGACGTACGTATAGCCTGTGCGGAGCCCTGAGTGGTTTCTGAGAAACAATACAAAGATAACAAAAGAGCCAATTTAAATATTGCAAATGGCCTAAGCCCACGAGAGATTAACGTGGCCTTCAATAGGGAAAAAAAAATCATCTTAATTCAACCACTGAATCGCAAACCAGTGTTGCGAGTCATCGGGATTCGCAACTGTACGCCCATTTTTGCGTTTTCATCCTTTAAATCGTCCTTACATACAACAGAAATTTGTCTCGCAACTCCTAAAGAGGTGACAAGTTAAATTTTCACGTTTTGTATTTCGAAATTTTATCTACTTCCTTCCGTTAACGTTCAAGTCTGAGCGAACGAACGAACTCTTTGCCTTTGCAGTTTACCGTTTACTTTCCTTAGGTTTAATAGAACTATACAGCTTTGTGCCTTGCCGACTTAATTTTATCAAAGCTCCCTTGTAGTTGGTGATCACCGTTCCGAAGCCCGTGAATTAAATTATTAAAATTATCAAAGCCGTCTCAGATTATCTGTTCAAAATGGCCGCTTGCAGGAATGGTAGTCTTGTTCCCAGTGCAATCGCTTTGGCAAAGTCACGTGTCTGTAAACCTTAAATTAATACACGTACACGCGACGTAAATTTTTAGAAATTACGAGATGGCGTGCATGGGTTTGTCTTTGTCTCTACCTCGTGATGGTTACAGTTCAAAGCCTGATGAAATTCCCTCGAAAAAAAATCTCAACATAATGTCGAAAATGAACAAAAAAAGCGACTTACCGTGACTAATCAACTTTTGCTTTGTCAAAAGAAACTTTCGGCCATGTCAGCGACTGTTTTGTAGTCTTTTCATCGGTGGAGATTCAGGCATGTCTTGTCGAAAAATACACTGCGCAATTTTAAATATGCAAAAAGAATATGCAAATCATATAGACAAACAATAATTGAAAGTAGGGGAATCCCCGAATTGCGAACAAAGAAGACGTCAGCATATTGAAATGTCGAACACCCATACGTTTTCGCATAAAAAAGCAAACGTTTTGATGTGTTTTCGCGTATCCACACTAGAGCTACCGAAAACACTGATGAAAAAGGTGGACCGTTTTGAAAACGCATCGTTTCTAGTGCAGACAGGTGAAAACGGAGGGAGTTTAAAAAACGGTGACGAAAAAAAGCGTCATATACTGTCATTTCCATCAGCGTTTTCATCAGCGCATTTTAGTGTGGACGATGGGCGAAAACGTCTTTAAAATTATGGGTTTTCAAATGAAAAGGTATCAGTGTGGGCAGGCGGAAACAAAACGAACGCGCTAGTGTGGTCGAAAAGATTTTGCTTCGTTTTCTTCGAAATAAAAACGGAGACTTGAAAATATGCATTAGCGTGGTCAGGGCCTAACTTATAACACAGGGCTGGGGAAAGCGTTTAAAACTGAAAAGATTTCTAAAAGTTACTTTCTATATCAAAATTAAAGCAGTAAAAACCCTTTAGCTCTTTACAATCGCATACCTCGCATTTATCAAGTTCAATGCTTTATCAAACAAAAATGCTTAATAATTCAGTTTATTACTCATTAAACTTTTTTCCCAGAAATCCGAGCCAGTCACTTTCTAACAATCTCGTACCCTGGACATTTCCCTTAGCTCAGCGATTGGGAGGGGTGGAACTCTGAGGGAAAAGCCCTGGACACGAGGTTGACTTTTCTTTTTTAAAAAATCTACTTTTGAGGAAAATTGCACATCCAACTGCTGTTATTATCTTACATTCAAAAATTCTTTAACACTTTTGAAATAAAACCATATATAATACATTACCGTTTATTTTGTACCTGTGTAGTTTATAGCTCAGTCTCATGACCCATGGTTTTCTCTGCTTTTTGACTGGTCTTCGGGAAGTTTACCCAAAAGCAGAGTATAAAGTTACTGAGGAACTGTTCTGGTAGCTACTGTCATATGAAGTTCACACATGATCTAGCCGCTCCATCATGAATGAATGATTCCATAGACTTAAATTGTCACTGTTTGTGGGAATACTTTAAATACTGAGGAATATTAATATGACTCTTTTAATACGAATTTTCAGGGAACCTTCCTTCCGCGGACACCCTAAATAAAGTAGACATTAACTTAGCAGGGTTCCGAGGGTGTCTGTCTAATACAGGTTGGGCTGTATATGTACAGCTTTGTTTCTGCAATGTTCCATGCAAGTCTCGAACTCAATTTTACTTGTCGAAATAAAATCATATACGGCCAGTGTATCATTGTTTACTACTGAATGTCAGCTTTCCTGTTGTGGTTCCGAAAGAGCCTCAATACCTTGTTCAGGAACTTGTGCAGCCTGTCAAGAGAAACCAAAGGAAAAAACCTAAGTGACGCGAGTAGCACATTTCTTAAAGTTCTCAGCCTACTAAAACAGTCATTTAGGCAAACAAAATTGTCGTGAAGCCAAGATTACAACACACCCGTAGTGTTCACTTCTCCACGGTTACTACACCACACAGTTATAGCTCTAGAATCTCGTCACCCTTATATGCTAGACGTCTTTGTGAAATATTCTCAGTTGCATTTCTATTAACTGGTGATGACTGGGAGCAAAAAGATTGATGATCCTTCGGCTGACTGGTTATTACTTAATTTTTAAAATAATGCATAATTAACTGAGGAGCAATTTGAGATCCAATATAAAAAATGTTTACAGGATAACCTGAAGAGTGAGCGGGCGAGCGCCTTGCATTCGGAGAAAAAAAAAAAAAAGAATTGTTGGTGCGATTGGATATGGGAAAACGGGCCCTTAAACTGGGAGTAGGAGCGAGACAGAAAGAAGAAAGTTTTGCGAGATATAAGACCGCGAACAAAATTGTTCAACTCTCGCCCACCAAAAAGCTTGTTACAGGCTATTGAGGGTGAACCTTGGCTATCCGACACGTTTCGCCTAATAAATATTACCAAGAGAAGATCAAAGTACTTACATTGATCTTCTCTTGGTAAGACTACTAAACTTACCTCCTGACCCTCATCAGCACACACACACCAAGGCCCAGTGATGGCCTCCTGTTGTTGCGGCCACATGCTGGCCTCCTCTAGCTCCCTTGCTTCCCTCTCTCTTTTCTTTCGTGCTCCCTTTTCTCTTATTTCTCGTTCTTTTCTTTCTATTTCTCTTCCAAATTGTTCCCGCTCCTCTCTGATCCTGAGCACTGGTTCATCCAAAGGACAAGCGTCTTCAACACATTGCTCCAAGGCAGGCAATCGGGTTTCGGTCAGGCTGGGATTTATGTTCGTGTCAGAACCTCTAGAACTAAAAGAAAGCAACAAACAAACAAACAAACAAACAAACAAAATTACAAAAAGAAACACTTTTATGAGATAGCTAAAGACGAACTAAACTAGCCCCGTTTTATTCCCAAACAAATATTTCTTCAACTTGCATTTGCTAACTTTATTATTGACTTTTCTGTCCGACTAGTTGGGTGATACTAAAACAATTAGACCCTTCGCCCTTAAGGGCTATCGGGCTACGGGACTAATTAAAAATTAGACCCGTAGCCCGCAAGGGCTACGGCTCAATAGCCCATGAGGCGAAGCCTCATGGGCTATTGACCCGTGGCCCTTGAGGGCGAAGGGTCTAATTGTTTTAGTATCACTCAACTAGTCGGACAGAAAAGGTAATAATAAAGTTAGCAAATGCAAGTTGAAGAAATACTTGTTTGGGAATAAAACGAAGGAAAGCGTCACGCTCGATTGCGCCAATTTCGCTACTCGAGGACTATTACTAATAGTCCTCTACTAGCGTAGCCAATTAAAATGAAGGATTTGCATTAGTCCACTAGTTGGGTGATACTAATTGTTAATTAGAACCAATCAGTCAAGCAACTCTGGAAAGTACACTAGTATAGTTTGAAAGCAGCGAAAAATCTTTCTACTCAAACGCCAGGAATAATTCGGCACGCAAAAGATACGTAATCCCAATGGAGTACTTTGCTTTGAAAAGGAAAGAGTCGTTACCAGAAGAACTAAGTTCCGCCCTCGACTAAAGGCTGTGATGATAGGGACGTACGCGCCCTACACGTTGCACTCAACCGCAAGGTAAAGCGGTGGGCGGGTGAATCCAGTGTGTAATGTTTCCTCAATCAAGTAGTTGGCAGTAACTTACACGTATCTTCTGTGCATGTGTTAAGAGGAAGTTGCTTTGTTGTGGAAAGGATAGAACGACCAAATTCATTCTACGGGAGCGCAAAGGATCACTATCACGTCAAGCATGAATGATCACGGTGAAATGCAAAGAGATTGCTTCAATTTATGCTAGGAGCTAATTAATTATTCCTCACTCAAGCCTAACCTCAATTATTCAGCTATCAAAGTTTACACCATAGTTAGTTAGCAACAGCCTGAGTTACAGGCATAGCGGACGACGGGCCTCTAAACCATCGCAACGGTACACCCAACATATACACCAACAAAAGATGGGATCAAACAGCACAGAAATTGTTGTTGAAACCCTGGAAGAGCTTAATCTTGCCTCGAACAAACGGGACCAGAAGCAAATTAGCGAACGGAGAGACAGATAGCAAGGTGAAGATTTTTGCAGATGGCTAACACTTACAAGTATTTTTGCCTGCCACAGTTTCCACAAATCGAGTTGCGTTTAATCTGTAAAAATAAAAAAGGGAATCGTAAATAACGGTAGTTGGAGTGACTCAAATTTACGTTAGCTGTCCAGCATGAAATTAGTTATATTTGGCCACCCTTGTACAAATGATGATCAAATGTTTTTACGTATACTCCCGTCAGACAAACCCCACAAGTGTTTTAGCGTACTAGTTTCGGTCAGGCGGTCAAGTGATATTTTATGTATTCATCTCTCGCAGTATTGGTGTCTTGACAACATGCTGTCTGAGAGATCAGAGGTCGAGGAGAAAACAAAAAATACGATCTTCTTAAGAATTCACTCTACAGAATGTACCGAAATGAGAGCTATTCACCGTCTCATGAAGACTTGTGCACCCAGGCCCAGTAATCGCTCCCTGTTGTTGTGGCCAATTGTTAGCCTCCACCACTTCCCTTGCTTCTCTTTCCATCCTTTCTCTCGCTCTTTGTGTTCGTTTTCCCCTTTCCCTTTGATTCATTTCTCTCCGCCACCGTTCCTGCTCCGCTCTCTCCTCCATCACCCTGTGCATTAAAGATGATGCTCTGGCCACTCCCTGCTCTAATGCAGCAGGACTGTTGTTCGTAGATTCCATCGACTCAACAACACAGAGAGGGATGTAAGCCACAGGCAAAACTACGGCTTGTACGGAATTCTGAAGAATAAATACAACAAAACAGAGAATTATTTCCTATCACATCAACTTCGACCATGCTGTATACATTGTGAATGTGTCAAAAAAGACGTTGCAGACCATGCGTAGAACAAATGCGACTTCTAATTTAATATAAGCACAATTAAGAGGAAATGCTAATCCATACTATTTGAACGTTTTTATTCTTTTACTAATAAACGATCACCCAAAATGCCAAGCCTATGTGGTCGCTCAAGGGAGGTAGTCGCTTACGAGAGCTTAGAACATATTGGGTCAAAATTTTGCCTCATTAGCATACGGTAATTTTAAGACATTTAGGTCGTCTCTTTTACGACTGATAGAGTGCAGTGTATGTGTATATTATCTTTAAATTTTCAATGTTTTATTCATGTGAAAAATCAATTTCGAGAAAAAGTCTGGTACTACCCAGGAATGCAATGATGTTGCAACACCTTATTATCCAATTTTCGCTTTAATATCTGTCAAGTGGTCGCTTACGGGAGGTTAAAAACAAAAGAAAATTTCAAACTTTCAGCTCTAGAAGTGGGTCGCGGTCGCTTACGAGATTTGGTCGCTTACAAGAGGTTCCAAATATAGTGATTTGACTGGGAAACGTTTGGTATTTTGGAAAACTGGTCGCTGAGGAAAGGTGGTCGCTTACGAGAGGTGGTCGCAACTGGAGGTTCGACTGTACTACAAATGACTTTAACTCAGCCCGCTGACCTTACCTGGTCAGTTCTAGGACGTAGCCTGGGTTCATCTAATGATAATAACTGTATCATTTACCTCCGTTAGTCTCCCTGTCGGTCGGTTGGTTGTTGAGCTTGTTGAAAGCAACCGGAAATGCAATTCAGGGTCTATGGTGTGTCTAGCAACGAACCAGTCTGCCAGTCCGTTTGTTTCGTTGTCCATTTGGTTCCAGGAAAGCTCAGCTGTAAACGCAAAACACAGCTGAGATGAAAACTTTTTTTGAGTTCATGTTTAAATATACTCGCATCCGTTATTTTAATAACGCCGTGATGATTTTTTGACTTGCTTTATGTTTTCCCTGACAAGGGCATCCTCAGAGAACCAGGGGCTGTTATTCGAAGCAACAAAAGAGTGTCTGCCCCTGAGCCGATTACTTTTATCACATTTATTCAAGAAGTGTTGGAAATCTCAATCTCTCATTGGGCACAAAATTCGTGTCATTGTGTTTTTGTGTCCAATCGGGGAGCTACATTTCATGGCCTCACTTTCATGCCTTTTTATACACCCTAACTAAGGTCACTAAAATATAACCGCCCCTGAGTCTTGGAAGTTTTCAATAGACCAATTTCGATATATTAAAATTCAGCCTAACACAATAGACCTCAGCACGAGGCTCCGGGGAATAAACCCCACAAACTATGTAGTTATTCCCCGGAGCCTCGTACTGAGGTCTATTGTTTTAGGCTGAATTTTAATATATCGAAATTGGTCTATTCCACTGGTTAAATACCGTCTAATAAATAGCCATCTCCTCTATTGATTGATTGATTAATTAATATTTTTATTACAATCCATCAAATATTTTCGCTCGCGGGCGATTTGTCTAAACGCGTCACATGACTGAATATTCCCCAGCTAACTGACTGGGGAATGTTCACATGATGTTCCCCAATTTTAAAAACTGCGTGGAAGGAAATTGCTATTAATGGTCACTGTTGACCTACAGCTACCTAAACAAGCAGGCTGCGTTCACGTTAGGCTGCCTGTAAGACTGGGGAACTTCAAGTCTGATTTAAGCAATGAATGACTGACTGACTAATTGACCGACTGACTGACTGACTAATTGACCGACTGACTGACTGACTAATTGACCGACTGACTGACTGCCTGACTGACTGCCTGACTAATGGATTGACTGACTGACTGCCAGTTATAGTTCACCACTAAATTTTCTCTGATTCTTATTGCTTTTAATTGATCACGTGACGCGACAGTGTTCATCGGATAGTGCCCGTTCGAGGAAAATACCCGGATAGATAGTACTCGTCCATGAAAATATTTCTGTAAACAAGTAGGCTTACAGGAAAAATTGAAAGAAGCAGTTTGTTGTAATAAAGGTTTTTTGTCTGCTTTCCTTTTCAAATTATAGAGAAAAATTGAAAGAAGCAGTTTGTTGTAATAAGGGGTTTTTGTCTGCTTTCTTTTTCAAATTTTAAATTTGGCTCTCAAGCCTTTCAAAATGATTCAGTATAAGTTGATCTGGCACGCGGAAGAAAATTTGGAAACAGTTGAGACAATAGATATAGGCTGTTTATGTCTCGGAAGTTGCCCAGCGGAAATTTGACGTTCATAAAAATAGCTTATTTGCCCGAGAAGCAAAGGTTCCAGGGCAAATATTTGTTTTAAGAGCATCAAATTTCCGCCGGCCAACTTTCAGTCGATAGTTCCTTGACAGTGACACTCTATTGTTTAAATAGGCTCTAACATACCCAGTCAAGTACAAACACCCCGAGCTAATCGTTTGCTGAAGAGGTGGCAGACGTCACACGTCTTGAGCACGTGCTGACGGACGAAGCAGCCGAAGACGAATTTTGCTACATAATTCGATCTCCAAATCGTCAATTTTTACAGAGAAATGTATGCCGGGGAGCAATGCTTTGATAAATTGCTATTTTTTGTTTATACGAAACTATGGAAATTGTTGATATTGCGTGACATCGTCAAAAGGGTCCATTACCCAAATGCTAATTTTTATCAAATATAAGAGACGTGAAGGAGGGTTATGTAATGATGCGGTATCCCTTTTTCTCTGAAAACTAATTGATTATCCCGGCCGAATCATCCGGTAATTTGTGTAAAATTCCCGGCAATAATGTGCTGTGTCGTTGTAGCGTTTGCAATTTGATCGCCGGATGTCAGCCCCATGTAACGCTATGCAAGTCTAGCATTATAGGCCGGCTATTTCGGCTCAAAATAAAAATTAATTGATTCCCCCAAATCTTCCGGTAATTTGCTTAAAATGTCGATGTAGCGTTTGTTAGAGATGTCATTCCGCGTAACGTTCTAACAACTGTAATAGTTTATGCAAGTTCGCACACCAACAGAGAAGTGACAGAAGTCAACAGAGCTATAGCTCGGCTACTTCGGCTCAAAAGAAAATCAGACGAGGATTTGATTCCTGATTCAAACAATGACGTCACTGATTATGAATCGAGCCAAATTGCATGGAGAACAAATAATCTTAAGTCAATCACGAACAGAGAAAACAACAGTGGTTTAAGAGATTGTTCATGGAGTGCTGACCTTCTTGTTTTATGAGGGGGCGTGTGAAGCGTGTTAGCGTGACGGGAGGAGTGGAGAGGTGGATGACAACTTCAATAAACGCTGTTTGAGCGCTAACATCACGTGTCACGTGATGGTCGTCTCGAAATCCCGAAGTATCCTCCTGACTAATGCGATATTCCTTGCTCCCTGAAAATATATTGATTCCCGAACCTTCCAGCAATTTGTGTAAACATTTCAAAATAAAAATGAGCGATAGAAATTTTACACAACGTTTCGATGTCGTCATGACATCATTACATTAACATAATGTTAATGAACAATCACACCTCTCACCGCATATATAACACTGTTGAACCGTTATTTTCTTGTCACTTGATGATGATGTCATGACGACATCGAAACGTTGTGTAAAATTTCTATCGCTCATTTTTATTTTGAAATGTTTATCAAAATTTAATCTCATTCAAATTTTGTGTAAAATTTCCGGAAATACTTTGCTGTGTCGAGGTAGGGTTTGATGGTACAGATGAAATTCCCACGTAACGTTTGTTAAGGGTGATAATTTATGCAAAATATCAGTCGAGCGTTTTACTTCTTTCAACGACCTTATCATGAACCGAGCCATTAACAGTTTTGTACTATGCATAGACTTTATAGAGTCCTAGCTGATTTCCCCGTGAATATTTTTGCATAATTACATGTATTTTTGTTTCTGACAGTTTTGCGAGCAATCTCTATTGTTTTATGATGATATCATATCACTCGGGGTAGGGGTCTGATTGGCTAAAGCTCATTCTGATATTGACCCAGTGAAACGTGGGCTGGTAACTGTGTTCAAAATGAAAGCTATAAAGACAACTTGAAATGGTTATGAGGGTCACGCGAGTGAGTTTTTGAGTGAAATTTGTTAATTCTGCTACTTGCCTAGGTGTTACGATTGATAAAAATCTCTCTTGGCATGCCTATGTAGATATAGTTAGGATCTCTTTTTCCAAAAAAGTCGGTGCTTTAATAAGAATGTTGTATTTACCTAAGTCAGTTCTAGTAGAAATATACTTTAAAACAATTATACCTAGTGTGACCTACGGATTATCAATATGGGGAAATTGTTCCCAATCATTACTTAACGAATTAGATCATATTCATGCCCGAGCATGCCGAATTATTAATCATCTTCCTTCTTCATTAGAAGGTAGCTTATGCCTGTCTCAATGTAGGTGGCTTCCTATTAACTATTTATATAAGAGACGCATATTACTTAAGATGCATCAAGTCTTCACAGGGTCTGCTCCTAGACAAATTTTAGATTTATTTTCTAAATCAACAAGATCTACAAGATTCAGTGACCAATTTAATATTATTAGGGTGAAAACAGAATTAGGAAGAAGTTCCTTACAATACAGGGGACCAAATATTTGGAATTTTCTGAATACAATAGTCAAATTTTCTTTTATTAGTAAAGAAGGCTTTAAATCAATTTTAAGAAAATGTTCTAAAGACATCCTCCAATTTTCTTTTAATAAAGAAGCCATTTTGATTTCAAACAAGAAAGATGATTTCATTTATTATTAAGGTGGCCGAACACAGTTTTCGAGCGCGCTTTTGCTGATGTAATTCAGCGCGCGTACAAGGATTGCAAAAAACAAACATGCCGTCAATAGAGCGATCATTTTATTTACTCAACACCCGCACTATCTGTGCCATTTTTCTCTATAATTGAACGCAGCGTATTGATGACTTTAGTCTTTTATTACAAAGATATGTTAGAAAAGGTAACGATGCAAAGAACCCAGCAATTCTCACCTTTTTCTTTCTTAGCGAAAGAACCCAGTTAAATGCAGCGCATGCGTAGTTAGTCAAAAAATTGCGATTGAATGAAAATTGCACTCTCGGAAATACGCCTATTTCTCGAAAACCACTCATTAGAATTTCACGAAATTTGGCACGAAAATACTTTAGGAAATAAGTAACTGGAATATTTAAAATAATTGAACTTTAACAAAAGAAACTCTAGATATTCCAGTGAACCGTCAACAAGGGATAATTAAAGATCTCTCTGTTGAATTATTAGCAAAATGGTGTTAACTTGTGAGAAACGTTGCAAGCTTGTTGCATGCAAATTATAAAGAAAATCTAATTACTAGATTTTCTGCAAATAAACAAAATCGATTTTAAAGGTCTCCTTATATTTATTCATGTTGCCATGGCAACGGCACTTTCGTCAGCTTAACCGTCAAAAAACCAAAGTTTGTGTTGTTAGCTAGCTTGGTGCCATTTTTGACGACTGAGGGATCAAGGGTTTTAGAGAAAAAGGTCAATGAAACACACGTATGAAAAACTGTGTTCAGCCACCTTAAGTTAATAAGGTATTTTAATTCTAATTATCGTTTTAGTTTTATCTTAGTTATTTTAGTATTATAGCAGGTCCACATCAGCCTTTTGGCTGCCGATTCAATATTGTTCATTCAATCTTGTAATTATAAACCTGCTCTAACAAATAAAGGATTGATTGATTGATTGATTGATTGATTGATTGAAAAAGCTGAAACTACACTCGCCGCTAAGTTAGCAAGACAAGTAGTCACTGAGAACGCGCTCACTTCCTACCACCGAGCAGACCAAGCACTACATACCGCTCTAATGTATGGTTTATAGATGGAATAAGTTACAACAAACATATCAGAAATGAAAGATAACACACACACACACACACACACACACACACACGAAAAAAAAAAAAAAAACTATGATCACAGAGCGCCCGGCACCTACACTCCGATTTACGGATATTGTTTACAAGCAAGTGCTACGGTCAGTTTCCGATCCAATTCCATCGCAATTGCATCTTGCGCTAATCATTTGTCCTTCAGATCTCGTCAATTTTAGTATGTACTATGCAGTAAATTTAAGATACCTGAAGCGCTATGCGCCGAGTAGCGTGAAGAGAGATACGATGATAAATCGAAGATGATGATGAAAAACAACAAAAAAAAAAGAAATGTCTCAAAATTCCTCACCTTACGCTTTGCATAAGGTCTGTTTGCCCAGTTAGCTGTTCAGCGCTTTTTAAATAGACATATATCTTTCGTTTTCTCTACTGATCTTAGAAATAGTACATGAGCAAATTTGGTGCTCACCGGTTTCCCCAGCTTAAAGGATGTCCACGCTATGCGATGCTTTTGTGACAATGATGAATGTAATGCATGACGTACAGTACAAGTGCTTACAACTAAACTGAATGATAATTCTACAACTTCCTAGCGTGAAATGTCAGTCATCTCCCGCCCTCAGCCTAATCCCCGTTTTTATAGGTTAACATCAACACGATCGTCATTTTCATTGTCGTCAAAAATGTTTGAACTTTGAGATTTCATCTGTAGAGTAGTTGTGCAAGTTTTGCATCAGTGAGTTTGCAGATCCGATCTGCAAACTCACTGATGCCAAACTGACACCGATGATCGGAGAACAAAGAAAATATGTCATGAAAACTACCTTGACTGTCTTGCTTGAGCTAAGTTAGGTAAGGCCGAGCCGATTCTTGTGTCGCCGGCTTGAGTGTTTCTTTTCCTTTTATTGATCGGCGACTCATTCCATGCCCACTGTGCAGCATCTTCTCAATACCAAAGCGTTAAGGTTGAAGAGTGGGTGCGCGGAGGGGGTGCATGCAGTTTGACTACGTCGTGACGGATAAATATGACATGTGGGTTTTTTTCCAGAATCGTTGAATAGATTAATTATGAATAATAACGAGAAACGTGAAGCTCTGTACAGTCAAACTTAAATTAGGCGGACACCCTCGGGACCCGTGCTATTGTCCGCTTAATACAGGGTGTCCGCTGAAAACAGGTCTTCTTAAACGGGTCATTGATATCCGTCAGCATTAAGACCTTGAAAGGGACAAATAGCATTCTCGTGAACGATCGATAACTCTGAAATACCGTACTTCCACAAACAATGACAACTATGTGAGGTAAAGTGATTTACGTATACAGAAACAGTATCTATACTGATCGAATCATGTGAAGGTTCACAAAAGCAAATAAGAACAAAAGTTCTGTAAAAACAAAACCGAATAACAAAATATTGCATTTCTGTGACAGCTCAGTTTGTTGGCAAACTTATATGACCGATCTACTAAAACGTGGACAAAAAAATCATGCATTCTTTTTGCAGTGTCCGTTTGATACTATTTACATGTATATTTTATACTCGATCACAAACATTACCCACGTAGAAGAACATCGATCGTAGGTTTCTATCCACTACAATCATGCGTCTTAACAAATCTCTCGAATTCTGTCCACGACCACGTGATTAATTCTAACGACTGAAATGTAAACAATATATAAGGAACAAAATTTCTCGCACATATGTACACTGACCTTCTTAGCGTCGCAATGACGTTTTCTCGACCACAAAAATTGAGAAAATGTTCAACATTATAAAACCATGAAACATTTGTAGTGTTAGACAATTGCATCTTGCGCTAATCATTTATCCTTCAGCTCTCATCAATTTTAGTATGTATTATGCCGTAAATTTAAGATACTTGCCGGCAGCGCTATGCGCCAAGTAGCGTGAAGAGAGATACGATGATGAATCAAAGATGATGATGAAAAACGAAACAATGTCTCAAAATTCCTCACCTTACACCTGCATGAGGTCTGTTTGCCCAGTTAGTAGCCTGCGTAGCAAGCGTTTCCGTGGGGTTTGGAAGCAAAAAAAGACCAAGGAACGGGAGTTTTGGTGTTTTGCCTGCGCGGAAAATGGGGCGAGAGCCAAAACAAAGAAAGAGGGGGTGGGAGTGGGGAAGGAAGACAATGTAGCTTACTGAACTATCGGGAGAGAAGGCGTAAGAACCAAAGGAGATTAAGCTTGTTATTTGCTGGCTGGTCCTGAGAGGTAAACTCGACTGAAATTGACTCAAATTTTACGGCGAGAGCAACACTGGATTACGCGCCAAGCTGCAAACAATCAAGCAAACTTTCACAACTTTAAAACACTCAATTGAATTTACTTACAGTGACTTTCCTCATTGCCATTTTAATGTGAACAGAGATAAACTTGCGTTGACTAATCGTCGATGGATGTGTAAAAAAAGGTAAAAGATTGACGATTACCGCTAACTTTTAGGAGCGAAATTTAGGCAGCGGGGAAAAAATCTGGCCCGTGGGCCGTATCGTAAAAAGCTGGACCGGTCACGTGCGTATGATTAGCCAATCAAATTCGAGGATTTAGGGTTCTGGCCCGTTCAGATGCTTGAGGAAAAATATATATCGAGCGATCAATGCTTGTAGTCAACATGGAGGTAAAGATTTCAGCCTAATTCGTGGACACAAACGGAAATAACGGCTGAGAACAGTCGAGTGCTACCCTTCTGGGTTGAATGACAAGAAACTCGAATATATGATTCTGCTTCGTATTCATTGCATTGTCTCCACGACACAACACAGAAACTACTCTTAATTAACAAGACGAACTGTTTTAAGTTATATTCAGGTCTTAAATGTGCTAACGCGATTCAGTTTGAAAAATTTCAATGGCACAAACCCAAACTGCAATTGGCCTCGAGGCAAGACTATTGTGTGAGATGTTGTTATTTTTAGTATCAGTTAACTTGCAAGTTGCGAGTTGCGAGTTGCGCGTTGCGAGTTACGAGTTGCGAGTTTGCGAGCTTAAACTCTGAGAACTTTAAATAATTTATAAGAGGTAAACAGCTTCATAACATTCTTCAATGTACTCTTCAAAGTGCGACAATGAATATCAGAAATGAAAGATAACACACAAAAAAATATCACAGAGCGCCATAACAGCTACGACTCTAACTCCGATTTACGGATATTGTTTACAGGCAAGTGCTACGGTCGTTCCGATACAATTCCATCGCAATTACATCTTGCGCTGACTTGATTCATCTTTCAGCTCTCGTCAATTTTAGTATGTACACTACCGTAAATTTGAGATACCTGCGGCCCTATGCGCCGAGAGGCGTGAAGAGAGATACTATGACAAATCAAAGACGATGATGAAAAACAAAAAGAAACAGTTGTCACAAAATTCCTCACCTTACTTCTTGCATCAGGTCTATTTACACAGTTAGCTGTTAAGCGCTTTTTAAATGGAAATATATATTTCGTTCCCCGTGCTGATCTTAGAAATAATACATTTGTAAATTTTGATACTCACCGGTTTCCCCAGCTTAAAGGATGTCCACGCTATCCGATGCTTCCGTGGCAAAGATGAATGTATGACTTACGATTAAAATAATAATTCTACATATTCCTAGCCTGAAATGTCAGTCATCTCCCGCCCTCAGCCTAATCCCAGTTTTTATAGGTTAACATCAACACGATCGTCGTTTTGATTGGTTTGAAAAATGACTCAGCTGTGACGTTATCTATAGAGTAATTGGTATCTTTTGGGGGAGGTATTTATAAGCATGTCTAACGATAATTACCTGCATACACTATGAGTTGCCATGCACTTTGGGAGAACAATTATTATCGGAGAAAATTAATTATCGTGAAGACTACCTTGACTGCCTTGCTTTGAGCATTTCACTGGTAAGTTAGCTAAGGCCGAGCCTATTCTGTCTATTCTTGCGTCGCCGGCTTGAGTAATTTTTTCCTTTATTTCCCAGACATAAAGAGCATTTACATAATGCGCACAACTGTATATATTCTGGACTGTCTGCAATGCACGCAAGACTGACCTTACCGTCCAGATGAAGATCCATGACATTTATTGTATTTCATGTTAAAGCCTAAGGCTATAAAGCTTTCTTGTCTTGGTTTCGTGTAGCCTGCGTTCGCAGGCTAGTTTTCGGTTTGGCGCGAGAGCCGCTCGCGTTGAACCCTCAGATAACTTCACTCTCCACCCCTGAATGAGGTCCTCAAAGAGTTACTGTTGGATATTTAGATGGTTGTTTTTACTTTCAACCCTGTCTGGGTGAGTTTGCAAGTCTTCAATGTTTAGAGCTTCTAAGAAGAACCAACAGAACATATATAGACTATATAGAAAGTGAAAGTGATAGTGGCAAGCTAAGGACTGTTCTGACCTAGAGTACGAGTAGTCCCTCTTTCGCTTAGTCCGTCAAGCTAGACCGTAAATAAACCACGAGGAAAAAATGGCCGCGTGAAATCCCAGGAGTTCGCGTGCCATTTTTTTCTCGCCGTTTTCTTTCGCGTCAAGCACGACGGTCTAAGCGAAAGAGGGACTACTCGTAGCCTAGTTCTGACCTGTCCTGTCTTGATTATTTATACATATCTCAGAAACCAAAGTGCGATTTGAATGATGTGTGACGCATTATTGACAGGTACAATTTGATAACAAAAAGCCGATTGGTTATTTTCAAGTAGTTGCTTAGCTTATAAAAAAATAAATTTGAATTTATTGGCGCTAAGCAAACACTAGGCAACTAGTGTAATAATAATAATAATAATAATAACATTTATAATGGGCAAATTTCATAAAATGTTCAAATGCGCATAACATGATTAAAAACGGAATAAAAAGACTAAAAAGCTAAAATTACAATTAAAAGTAAACTTACAATGATTTTAAAAAGCTAAAATTACAATTAAAAGTAAACTTACAATAAAAACAACTATGATAAAAATGCATGACGGAAAAGGTGAGTTTTTAGCTTGGCTTTAAAAATACTAACAGTGCTGGCGCTTCTTATGTCAAATGGTAGCGCATTCCAAAGTTTCGGTGCAGCACAGCTAAAAGAACGGTCACCTAGTGTAGCTTTTGATTTACAACGCGGATAACTAAGTAAACGTTTATGGCTAGAATTCCTTAGATTATATTTGGATGGGAGCCTAAGAGAAATAAGAGACGATAAATAAGTAGGCCCTCAAAAATTAAGAATCTTAAAAGTAATTAAAAGTATTTTAAACTCGATTCTGTATCTAATCTGTATCCAGTGTAATTCATAAATTAGAGGCGTTACATGGCAAAATTTCTGTTCTTTAAAAATCAGTCTGGCGCAGGCATTCTGTACTCGTTGCAGTTTATTTGTAATAATCTTTTGATGTTATCTAAGGGTGCGTTTCTTTAAGAAAATCCAAGATTGGATTCTTAAATCCGAAAACGGATTTTGCGTTTTTTCTCTAAACAGATCAATCCGAGATCTCTCGGATCATGGTGCGTCAGAGGAACCGAAGAATCCACGTATGGTAAGGATTCTTCGAGTAGTCCCTCTTTCGCTTAGTCCCACGTGCGTGACGCGAAAGAAAACCGCGAGAAAAAAAATGGCCGCGCGAAATCCTGGGGGCGAGGAGCGCGGACTCCTTTCACGCGCTCCTCGCCACTAGGATTTCGCGCGGCCATTTTTTTCTCGCGGTTTTCTTTCGCGTCACGCACGACGGACTAAGCGAAAGAGGGATTATCCGTGGTCTACCTCCTGTATGGCGTTCTCGTTCTGCCAAGTAATGCAGTTTTAAAATAAAGCGACTGTTGATCAGTGAGTGAGTTACACTATTGTTACCCATACAATTAAAATAAACAAGATTTGTATTTTAAGACTCCCACGCCCGCTTTTTTGTTTTGGCGCTTTACTCACAGCTGGGTACAAACATTTCACTTGGACCATTGCCCTTTATTGTCATTCCCACGCTCCAAGAAACAGCTAATAGGGCTACCTATTAAGGCAACAGCGAGAAACAACAACTGGAAATGTGTTCTAAGGAAATGGGCTTTTGTTTACTTTTTAGACTGAATTTTGGATGGTCTCACCTGGAACGCTCGACCTGGTTTGAAATCTACCCATTAATGCAATTAGCGATTGTAAATGACATCGCTAAGTTCGCTATAGTAACTGCAGGGTAAATATGACAGTGTAACATATGAAGAGTATAAATGTCAACAAAGAGCACTGTCTACTTCTCTGCAACTCTGGAGCTTATAACGACACGGACTCCTTTCGCGCTTCCCGCCCCCAGGATTTCGCGCGGCCTGTTTTTTTCTCGCGGTCTTCTTTCACGTCACGCACGACGGACTAAGCGAAAGAGGGACTACTCGTAGTCTACCCCGTTGAAGGCTATACCGCTATCATTCTAGCCTGTGTCACAGCCGCCTCTCCCAGGAAAAAAAATCGATTCTTTTTTCTGGGGAGAGACGGCTGTGAGACAGGCTACTATCATTCCTCTTTTTTTTCCCCTTTTCCTTCTTTACCATTTATTTGCTGATTTGGTTTATAAGCTGCTGAATGTTTCACGGCAGACTTCGCTACTCTTGATGTGGTCATGAGGCTAAGTTAGCAGGACAAGAAGTTCACAGGAAACGCACTCACTTCATCCCGCAGAAATAGCACTCCAGACTGCTCTAATGCATGGTTAGACGGAATTAGTTTCAACAAACACATCAGAAATGAAAGATAACACAAAAAATTATCACAGAGGGCCCGGCGCCTCCACTCCGATTTACGGATATTGTTTACAAGCAAGTGCTGCAGTCATCACAATTGCATCTTGCGCTAATCATTTATCCTTCAGCTCTCGTCAATTTTAGTATGTACTATGCCATAAATTTAAGATACTTGCGGCCTTATGCGCCGACGAGCGTGAAGAGAGATACTATGATAAATCAAAGATAATGATGAAAACCAACAAAAACTGTCTCAAAATTCCTCATCTTACATTACGTCTGTTTGTTCTCAGTCGGCTGTTCAGCGGTTTTTGAATAAAAATAGATATTTCGTTCCCTCCACTGATCTTAGAAATAATACCTTAGTCAATTTGGTACTCACAAGATGTCCACGTTATGCGATGCTTCGGTGGCACTGATGAATGCGAAACATGAATCGCCACCTTATTTAACTGCAATGGTGTCACCGCAAACCACTATTTAACACCACTTGTTAAACAGTGGTAGTAATCATCCGTTAAAGTGTAGCTGTTGGAAAAGTGCTAGCAACTGTTGCCAGTGTCCTTAATGAGGCTATTTTTCCTCCTTTCGGTAATTTCTGTGATTGTTTGTGCTATTTCCATCGGTAGAGATTCAGGCATGTCTTGTCGAAAAATACAGTGCGCCATGTTATCTTGATCATGCAGAATTATGCAAATCAAGTGGACAAACATAATTAAAAGTAGGGGAATCCCCGAATTCAGACCATTGTAGACGTCAGCAGGCGTTATTGAAATGTTTTTTTACTGTCGAACACTAAGGCCCCGACCACACTAATGGGTTTTCCGTGAAAACGCATACTTAATTTGATGCGTTTTGGCCTATCATCCACACTAAAACGACCGGAAACGCTGGTGAAAACGAAGGCATTCGAACATGGTTTCGAAAATGGAGCGTTTTGAAAACGCTCCGTTTCTAGTGTGAACAGGTGAAAACGGTGCCGAAAAAAGCGTCATATACAACTGTTTCCATCAGCGATTTCGGGCGTTTTTTAGTGTGGACGATAGGCGAAAACGTATCAAAAAGTGTGCGTTTTCGAATGAAAATGAATCAGTGTGGACAGTTGAAAACGAAACGAAAACACTAGTCGTGGTCGAAAATATTTTGCTTCGTTTTCTTCAAATGAAAATAGAGACTTTTGAAAGCGCGTTAGTGTGGCTGGGGCCTAACTTATTACACAGGGCTGGGGAAAGCGTTGAAAGCTGAAAAAATTTCCAAAAGTTACTTTTTAATTCACAATTAAGGCATTAAAACCCCTTAGCCCTTTACAATCGCATACCTCCCATTTATCAAGTTCATTGCTTTATCAAACAAAAATGCTTAATAAAATAGTTTATTACAAATACTTATTTAACTTTTTCCTAGAAATCCAAGCCTTACACTTTCTAACAACCTTGTACCCAGGGCATTTCCTTAAGGATTGAAAAGGGCGGATAAGGGAAAAGCCCTGGAAAATGAACTTTTGAGGCCGGAAAATTGCACATCCAGTTCCTGTTATCGTCCTACATTAAAAAATGCTTTAAAACTTTTGAAATAAAATATGTATAATACACTGCCGTTTATTTTGTACCTGTGTAGTTTATAGCTCAGTCTCAGTTGGCCCATGATTTTCTCGGTTTTTTGACTGTTCTTCCGAACGTTTAGTCTAAACCAGAGTATAAAGCTACTGAGAAACTGCACTGTTAGCTATTACTATACTAAAACGAATTCTGAAGGAACATGTTCTCAGCGGACACCCTGCACGGATAAAGCAGACTACAATTATGTACAAAAATCTTGGGACAAATTTGCACTTTTGGCGCTTTTGCGCACACGCCAGACGTGAATACAACTTCAACTACCTAACCTCCTCCCCTCCCCCCCCCCCCCCCCCACCTCACATACACTGTTGAAAACTAGTACCAGCAATTCTTAAACACAGATAATTCGTTACATTACACAAGAGTCCCGAGGACTTTTGTCTACGACTGTAGCTTAGCAAGGTTCCGTCGAGGGTGTCTGCCTAATATAATTTCCGGGGGGGGGGACTCCCATATGGAGTGGACGGGGATGCTCGTCGGAAATTTTGAATTTAACCCCTAAAAGAGACCAATCTGGGCGTGGCCGAAGTTTATGCAGACCCCTAAAAGAGACCAGTTTATAAAACAGACAAATAAAAGTACAGTGACTTTTAATGATGGCGAATTTTTTTTACATGAATTGAGTAAATATAAAGAATCAAAATTCTTTCTGTTTTGTTATTTCTTCGCGTGCAACCCTTAACGAGACCTTGACGGCTAAAAACAATGACATTTTGCCCAGAACACCCTAAGCGAGACCAAAATCCGAAATTTACAACCCTAAGCGAGACGACGAGCATCCCCGCCCATTCCATATGGGAGTCCCCCTCCCGGGGAACCTCCGTGGAAGAGAGAGATTTTACCCAATTCCTAATATTAGCGCTATTATATTACGTCATTTGACTATTTAAGAGGTCAAGAGAACACAGGAGATACGACAACGCATTACGCAGTACCTGCTTCCATGTAGCATGGAGCAATTAATTTAACTAAAAGTTCAGTGAAATAATACAAGACACGATGATCATAGTCTCTTGAATAATACCCGAGGGGTACTCCCAGCCAGCCGTTTTGGTCATAATAGGGTTTCGATTTTGGCCATTTTGGTCATAAATAGGATATGGTTTTTGCACTCTAGTCTTGAATTGGGTATGTTTTTTTAAAAAAAAAAAAAAAAAGAAGCTACTTTTTCATAAATAGGGTAGGGAAAATCGCGGATTTTGGCCATAAATAGGGTAAGGGTTTTGGAAAGCGAGCCGCACACCCCCGCCGAATTTTTCTGGGAGTACCCTCGTCGGGAATAATACATATACAGGCAGCCGTGAGATGGCACTTGATCACATTTCTAGACTGTGGACTGTAAGTAAAACCATCGAAAGAGGCTAATTATTAATCCTTTTTCAGCCTTTTAGCTCATTATTGCCTCTTTGGTGTTTTCCTAACTCAGCATATTACAACCACTCCGTCCCTTTCATGAGCGAAGTTTTCGTGATAAATTTCTTACTGAACACTAAGCTAGGGTAATATTTTCATTACGGTTGTGGTACAGTGATATATTTTGAGTACGAGATAATTTCGGTGTTTTTATAACTGCCACAACAAAATATAGGTATAACTCTTAAAACAAGCCTAAATGATATCAAAAATGTGCCCATTGAATTAAATTACTCGGGGAAAGAAATTCAAGCAAATGTATCAACAACCACCAAACTACCGTGAGCTCTAAAATTCAATTGTAGACCATCTCCTCTGAAGGTAGCAGTCGCATCTACTTCGTTCAAGCCAAAGTCTCAGACGTGTATTTTTCTGTGCGCGTTCAAGCATTGCAAGGCGCTATAAACGCTTGGTGATATGTATATCAACTGACCTGCTACGTGATGTTTGATCGATCCTTTCAGTCGACTTTTCAAAGTAGGCGCGAAGAGGGCAGCATGTGACT
Organism: Orbicella faveolata; assembly: GCF_042242905.1. Classification (NCBI taxonomy): domain Eukaryota; kingdom Metazoa; phylum Cnidaria; class Anthozoa; order Scleractinia; family Merulinidae; genus Orbicella; species Orbicella faveolata. The sequence continues at coordinate 1,269,791 of NW_028301539.1, read as the reverse complement.
GTAATTGGGATCTTGATGATCCCCTCATGATTACTTTTTTTTTTTTTTAACAGAAAAGCATCACTTCCAGATCCCTTGACGAGAAATAAAATAACGAATTTTAAAAATAAATATGATTCCTGAATACCACGAAGTTTCAACGATGATAGCTTCAGTGTAGCTTGACAGGAAACGAATAGAATCTTCTCACGTTTTTTTCGCTTGTGCTCCAACGTGAGCCTGCTCGCAGGCTAATCTTGGCTTGGCAGGCTCTATCGTTCACAAGAATGCCCTAGATTATTCTGTTTTCTTATTAAAACACGTATATCATGATTTATTATTTTATGAATCACAAAGACCTTTTGATCTCTCAAACCTACACGAAATCATGTCCTAGACACGACATCCTCTTTCTCGGATTCATAAGTCATTCAAATTGCTTCGTCTCAAAAGTCAGCAGGAATCATTGCTGTTTCTGAGTTTCTCCGAGTTCGCTTTCAGCTCCTAAGAGAGGACAACCTGAGTCTCGGTTAAACTGACCCGATCACCCTACCAGACAGAATTTAACCCTTGCTTTATATAGTATCCATTCGAACAAACAGCATATAAGAAATAACACGCAAACTGCGGTGATAAAACAGCATATAAATGTCGCCGGACAGTCAAGTCAGGAATGGCTTTGTGCGAAACATTCAACGAGGGATATTCCCTTTTAGTTACGATCATGTGACTAGGAAATATCATCGCCCCAATAGAAAAATTCATCAGCTACGATACAAGAAAGGACCTATCATTCTTATGTCAGAAAACGTTTTCACCCCTGACTAAGAAACTAAAAACAAAGACATGTCCCTCACACTCACCTATGTGGCTCTGACAATGATCCTATCGTTCTTATTCAAGTTCAGCGATGAATAGATACTAATAAATTAGTGCGTTTGAGTGGAAAACGGAACATTGTCAGTACAAAGTTCGCGTGCGTACACGTATTAGTCCGCTGGAGTTACAACATTTATGGTCGTTCAAAAGGTCAATCAGGGATCCGGCATGTATATTTGGCTCATTGAAAGACCGGGATTCGGGATTTCGATGGAAAAAGGGGATGGGATTCGGAATTGTAATTAAGACCGGGACACGGGATTTGGCTTTTTAAGGAGGCGGGAATCGGAAAATGTCACTTTAAAGAAACCGAGTTTCGGGAATTCCGGATACAAAAAGGTACAAATGAAATCAAGCTGTCATCTTAGTTAACGTCGGAAATTTTTTTTTTAGTATTATTATTATTATTATTATTGTTTTTTTTAAAGTAATACTAGTGAGCAGCACTTCAGCAACAGATCTTGTCAACTTGCTTTATTTTCTCCGACCGGTTTCGTCTGATCATACAGACTTCATCAGGGAGTTTGAACAAGATACATAAAGGAACTTATTTTATACCTATTCTTTAGAGTACAAATCACGTTCCAACTAGGGTGTGAACGGCAAAAAACACCTACAGAACTGCGTGCAGGATATGACTAAAATCCTGCGAATGTGCAATGTTTAATTTTGGGGCTCACGGATTTAACGTTAAAAAGTGTTTCGTACACCAACATCGCCGCCGTTTCAATGTTTTGGTAAACCAATGTGGTTGCCGTGAAGTCACGTGAAAACACTCCACATCAGTAGGTATCAGTGTGGTTTCATGGCCTGGGCTGGCATTAGATTGGCTTGCTGGATTCAGAACTGAAGTACACTGAATACCATCATGAAAGTTTAAATGAAATGTTCAGAATTTTGCACACAACCGTGTTAGTCTTTCTGATGCGCGACAGCAAACAGTCATAGAGAACAATTGATATGCATCTGGCCGCTTAAGCGCGCGAGGAAGCAAGAATCATTTTAGACTGAGAGAATAAATAATATTGTCGCTACTTCGTGAGGCATTCTTTATATCCTCTTTTAAGCTAGTGTTTCTTTTCCATTCTTTTCCCCTAAAAGGCCTAAGTATTTTGTGGTGTTTACATATGTTGGAACTGAGAGAATCTACCGTGCAGGAAATTACGGTCACAGTTGATAGCTGCTGCTCGTGTAACAAAACTATTCAAGATACAGAAAACTCACCTTCCAAATACGACGATCCAAATCTTTGCTAGCAAGTGAAAATGTAACTAAATGAAAACCTAGGAGAGCATTTTTTGATTTCAGAAACAAGGAAATAACAGTGATACTAGATCACCAGTCCGGACTGTCAGTGGGAACAAAAGCACTTGCAATTTAAAATGCAAATTAGAGATTTTTTCATTTACTGGTCACTTCCTCGAGTCCAGTCTTCGTTCTTCCTTCTCCTTCCACTGTCTTCGGGTGGAGGAGCACGGGCTCATTTTCCGAGCAGCCGCTGCTAATGGAGCCTACTTGACCTAACGCTGGATCACTTGGATTTTTAACAGCAAGCAAAGAAATTTTGGGACGTTGACAAAAATCACATACTACGTACACACTGTGCACATGTATCTCTTGTTAACTGGTCGTTTTCTAGAGCAGCATCTTATATTTTTATTTAATTTTCTTATATTCCGTCTATCGGTATCCTTGTCCTTATTAAAATTGTCGCTATATTTGAGAATTGTGCAATACTTGAGGGCTCATATAAGATCCCAGGGAATTTATTTAGCAGGGTTATCAAAACGTCTTTAAACTTATCTTTGGCACTGATATTTGGCACGCTCGAAATTGCTTCTGGAAAGCTCGTTGAAGTATTACATAACAGACCCATATCTGAATTAAGCCAATTCTACAAAACTGCTGCCATCGACGCCCTTTTTAGGGAACAATAACTGTTGTTAGCGTTCACTGTGTTACTCCCATGTTTACTTTCACTATGAACTTGATACAGAAACAAATTTACATTCCTTTGGCGTCACGATTACAGTACAAATGAAACATGAACCGTTTGTATTCGGCCGCAATACCACTATTCATTTTAATTTGATATAACTAATAAAAATTTGTTTGCCAAGTTTGGTGTTTAGTTTAGATACATTTACCTTTGTTTTGTCTTCGTAACCATCTGTTAAGCATGTGACAAACGTGTCTCCCAATGTTTGTTTTATTTCTTTTTTTGAGATGTTTGACCTAGAAATTGTCTACCTTACCACCGTGTTATCACCAGCCAATCACATGTAGCCTGCAGAGTGCATACGTCTACTTGCTCGCAGGCTAATCACATGCAGTTAGAAATGGACAGTTCTTGGAATCCAATCCAAAGCCCAGACAATATTTTTTGTGTGTTTTTTTTTAATGATGTCTGCCCAGACTGAGGTGAGATTAAGAAATACAAAATCGATAGCGTTGCTTGAGAGAATTGGAAACTTGGATGAAAGTTCTGTTTGTGTAACTCTGCAGAAACATGGTAAACTGGAAATAGAAAACACCTTGTTGGTACAGAAACGTTCTGGGAAACTGAATTCGAAGGAACTTAATTGGCTCAGCGTGAAGTTTTTGTTTTCCTAGACATCACGCGTCCCTCTCTTAGCCTATAGAAACAGGAAACGCTATCGAGTTTTTTTATTATTATTATTTATATATCAACGCCAGTCCTGCTGCCAGTCGCGGCTGTTGTTTTCTTTCGCGGTCTGGTACAGCAAACTAACGGCATAGCCTGCCTTCCTTTGGGAATCGAACGGGAAAAGGACCCACAGTTCAAATCTGTTTCAAAATATACTGACTAGCCCAATGCGAGATGGTTTTACGTCAAAACCTTGAAAAAGCATGTGTTGCGTACGCGCGTCTCATTGAATAGGGTCAACATACACAAAATGCTTTTTAATCTTGGCTATTAATCAGGTCGGTTCAAATTCCGCTAAAAAAGCTGAACAGTGCTGACTAGTGACGTACTTATAGCCTTTGCGGAGCCCTGAGCGATTTCTGAGAAACAATACAAAGATAACAAAAGAGCCAATTTAAATATTTGCAAATGGCCTAAGCCCACGAGAGATTAACGTGGCCTTCAATAAGGAAAAACAAAATCATCTTAATTCAACCACTGAATCGCAAACCAGCGTTGCGAGTCATCGGGATTCGCAACTGTACGCCCATTTTTACGTTTTCATCCTTTAAATCGTCCTTACATACAACAGAAATTTGTATCGCAACTCACAAAGATGACAAGTTAAATTTTCATGATTTGTATTTCGAAATTTTATCTACCTCCTTTCATCAACGTTCAAGTCTGACCGAACAAACGAACTCTTTGCCTTTGCAGTTTACCGTTTACTTTCCTTAGGTTTAATAAAACTACACAGCTTTGTGCCTTACATACTTCATTTTATCAAAGCTCCCTTGTAGTTGATGATCACTGCTGCGAAGTCTGTGAATTAAATTATTTAAATTATCAAAGCCGTCTCTGTTCAAAATGGCCGCTTGCAGGAATGGTAGACTTGTTCCCAGTGCAGTCGCTTTGGCAAAGTCACGTGTCTGTAAACCTTAAATTAATACACGTACACGCGACGCAAATTTTTAGAAATGACGAGATGGCGTGCATGGGCTTGTCTTTGCCTCTACCTCGTGATGGTTACAGTTCAAAGCCTGATGAAATTCCCTCGAAAAAAAAATCTCAACATAATGTCGAAAATGAACAAAAAAAGCGACTTACCTTAACTAATTGACTTTTGTTTTGTCAAAAGAAACTTTCGGCCACGTCAGCGATTGTTTTGTGGTCTTTTCATCGGTGGAGATTCAGGCATGTCTTGTCGAAAAATATACTGTCATTTCCATCAGCGTTTTCATCAGCGCATTTTAGTGTGGACGATAGGCGAAAACGTCTTTAAAATTATGGGTTTTCAAATGAAAAGGTATCAGTGTGGGCAGGTGGAAACAAAACGAACACGCTAGTGTGGTCGAAAAGATTTTGCTTCGTTTTCTTCGAAATAAAAACGGAGACTTGAAAATATGCATTAGCGTGGTCAGGGCCTAACTTATAACACAGGGCTGGGGAAAGCGTTTAAAACTGAAAAGATTTCTAAAAGTTACTTTCTAATTCAAAATTAAAGCAGTAAAAACCCTTTAGCTCTTTACAATCGCATACCTCGCGTTTATCAAGTTCATTGCTTTATCAAACGAAAATGCTTAATAATTCAGTTTATTACTTATTAAACTTTTTTCCTAGAAATCCGAGCCAGTCACTTTCTAACAATCTCTTACCCTGAACATTTCCCTTAGGTTAGCGATTGGGAAGGGCGGAACTCTGAGGGAATAGGCCTGGAAACGAGGTTGACTTTTTAAAAAAAATCTACTTTTGAGGAAAATTACACATCCAGTTGCTGTTATTATCTTACATTCAAAAATTCTTTAACACTTTTGAAATGAAACTATGTATAATACACTGCCGTTTATTTTGTACCTGTGTAGTTTATAGCTCAGTCTCTCGACCCATGGTTTTCTCCGCTTTTTGACTGGTCTGCGGGAAGTTTAGTCAAAACCAGCGTATAAAGTTACTGAGGAACTGCTCTGGTAGCTACTGTCACCAGTGGTCACATGAAGTTCACACATGACGTTAGCCGCTCCATCATGAATGAATGATTCCATAGACTTAAATTGTCACTGTTTGTGGAAATACTTTAAATACTGAGGAATATGATTAATATGACTCTTTTAATACGAATTTTCAGGGAACTTTCCTTCCGCGGACACCCTGCATAAAGTAGACATTAACTTAGCAGGGTTCCGAGGGTGTCCGTCTAATACAGGTTTGACTGTATACGTACAGCTTTGTTTCTGCAATATTCCCTGCAAGTCTCGCACTCAATTTTACTTGTCGAAATAAAATCATCTACGGCCAGTGTATCATGGTTTACTACTGAATGTCAGCTTTCCTGTTGTGGTTCCGAAAGAGCCCCAATACCTTCTTCAGAACCTTGTGCAGCCTGTCAAAAAAACAAAAAACCAAAGAAAAAAGCCTTAGTGACGCGAGTAGCACATTTATTAAAGTTCTCAGCCTACTAAAACAGTCATTTAGGCAAACAAAATTGTCGTGAAGCCATGATTACAACACACCCGTAGTGTTCACTTCTCCATGGTTACTACACCACACAACTATCGCTCTAGAATCTCGTCACCCTTATATGCTAGACGTCTTTGTGAAATATTCTCAGTTGCATTTCCATTAACTGGTAATGACTGGGAGCAAAAAATTGATGATTCTTCGGCTGACTGGTTATTACTTAATTTTTAAAATAATGCATAATTAACTGAGGAGCAATTTGAGATCCAATATAAAAAATGTTTACAGCATAACCTGAAGAGTGAGCGGGCGAGCGCCTTGCATTCAGAGAAAAAAAAAGAATTGTTGGTGCGAGTGGATATGGGAAAACGGGCCCTTAAACTGGGAGTAGGAGCGAGACAGAAGGAAGAAAGTTTTGCGAGATATAAGAACGCGAACAAAATTGTTCAACTCTCGCCCACCAAAAAGCTTGTTACAGGCTATTGAGGGTGAACCTTGGCTATCCGACACGTTTCGCCTAATAAATATTACCAAGAGAAGATCAAAGTACTTACATTGATCTTCTCTTGATAAGACTAAACTTACCTCCTGACCCTCATCAGCACACACACACCAAGGCCCAGTGATGGCCTCCTGTTGTTGCGGCCACATGCTGGCCTCCTCTAGCTCCCTTGCTTCCCTCTCTCTTTTCTTTCGTGCTCTCTGTTCTCTTATTTCTCGTTCTTTTCTTTCTATTTCTCTTCCAAATAGTTCCCGCTCCTCTCTGATCCTGAGCACTCGTTCATCCAAAGGACAAGCGTCTTCAACACATTGCTCCAATGCAGGTAATCGGGTTTCGGTCAGGCTGAGATTTATGTTCGCGTCAGAACCTCTAGAACTAAAAGAAAGCGAAAAACGAACAAACAAACAAACAAACAAAATTACAAAAAGAAACACTTATATGAGATGGCTCAAGACGAACTAAACAAGCCCTGGAGAGAAGCAATAAGTTTCTACTCTTTATTAGTATCACCCAGCTAGTGGACTAATGTAAATCCTGCATTTTAAATGGCTACGCTACTAGAGGACTATTAGTAATAGTCTTCGAGTAGCGAAATTAGCGCAATCGAGCGTGACGCTTTCTTTCGTTTTATTCCCAAATAAATATTTGTAACCGTCGATAGCAATACTGTTCCGAAGATCAAACACTCGACTAAACAAAACTGCTTGTGCCTTTAATCGCGCCGTAAGTTTCTTTGTTTACAACGCCCTCCGTTTCCGCGAACCTTTCCGTGAATAGACGAGTAAAGACCGTTGACGATAAGAATCTTGAAATACAACAAATTTAACGCCGTGAAATTTGCATAGATCCGCTGAGATACAACCTTGTGTCGGACAGTGAAACACATACTAAACTACATTTGACACTTGTCTGAGCGGAAAACTGGTAACTATAGCACAAGACCGCTGTACAAAACTAATGCGAAAGCATTAACAATATTTCTTCAGCTTGCAATTGCTAACTTTATTATTGACTTTTCTCTCCGACTAGTTTGGTGATACTAAAACAATTAGACCCTTCGCCCTCAAGGGCTACGGGTCTAATTGTTAATTTGAAGCAATCAGTCAAACAACCCTGGCAACCACACTAGTATAGTTTGAAAGCAGCAGAAAATCTTTCTACTCAAACAATAGGAATAATTCGGCACGCAAAAGATACGTAATCTCAATGGAGTACTTTGCTTTGAAAAGGAAAGAGTCGTTACCACAAGAACTAAGTTCCGCCCTCAACTAAAAGCTGTGATGATAGGAACGTGCGAATGCGCGCCCTACACATTGCACGCAACCGCAAGGTAATGCGGTGTGCGGGTGAATCCAGTGTGTAACGTTTCCTCAATCAAGTAGTTGGCAGTAACTTACACGTATCTTCTGCGCATGTGTTAAGGGAAAGTTGCTTTGTTGTAGAAAGGAAAGAACGACCAAATTCATTTTCCCGGAGCGCAAAGGATCACTATCACGTCAAGCATGAATGATCACGGTGAAATGCAAAGAGATTGCTTCAATTTATGCTAAAAGCTAATTAATTATTCCTCACTCAAACCTAACTTCAATTATTCAGCTATCAAAGTTTACACCATAGTTAGTTAGCAACAGCCTGAGTTACAGGCATAGCGAACGACGGGCCTCTAAACCATCACAACGGTACATCCAACATATACACTAAGAAAAGATGGGATCAAACAGGCACAGAAATTGTTGTTGAAACCCTGGAAGAGCTTAATCTTGCCTCGAACAAACAGGACCAGAAACGAATTAGGGAAAGCAAAGACAGATAGCAAGGTAAATATTTTTGCAGATGGCTAACACTTACAAGTATTTTTGTCTGCCACAGTTTCCGCAAATCGTGTTGCGTGCAATCTGTAAAAATAAAAAAGGGAATCGTAAATTACCGCAGTTGGAGTGACTCAAATTTAAGTTAGCCGTCCATAATGAAATTAGTCATATTTGGCCACCCTTTTACAACTGATGATCAAATGTTTTTACGTATACTCCGGTAAGACAACCCCACAAGTGTTGTAGCGTACTGGTTTCTGTCAGGCGGTCAAGTGATATTTGATGAATTCATCAGCTCCCGCACTGTTGGTGTCTTGACAACATGCTGTCTGAGAGGTCAGAGTGAAAAACAAAAAGGTGTGATCCTAAGAATTCTCTCTAAAGAATGTACTGAAATGAAGGCTACTCACCATCTCATGAAGACTTGTGCACCCAGGTGCAGTAATCGCTCCCTGTTGTTGTGGCCAATTGTTAGCCTTCACCACTTCCCTTGCTTCTCTTTCCATCCTTTCTCTCGCTCTTTGTGTTTGTAATTCCCTTTCCCTTTGATTCATTTCTCTCCGCCACCGTTCCTGCTCCGCTCTCTCCTCCATCACTTTGTGCATTAAAAATGATGCTCTGGCCACTCCCTGCTCTAATGCGGCAGGACTGTTGTTCATAGACTCCATTGACTCAACAACACAGAGAGGGATGTAAGCCACGGGCAAAACTACGGCTTGTACAGAATTCTGAGGAATAAATACAACAAAACAGAGAGGTGTTTTCTATCGCATTAACTTTGGCCATGCTGTATACATTGTGAACGTGTCAGAAAAGAATTGGCGGACCGTGCGTAGAACATATGCCTCTTCTAATTTAATGTAAGCACGATTAAGAGGAACTGCTAATCCATATTAATCCATATTGTTTGAACGTTTTTCTTCTTTTCCAAATATTACAAATGGCTTTAATTGAGCCCTCTGACCTTGCCTAGTCAGCTCTAGGGTGTAGTTCGGGCTCATCTGATAATAACTGTATAATTTACCTCCGTCAGTGTCCCTGACCGTCGGTTGTTTGTTGAGCTTGTTGAAAGCAACCGGTAATGCAATTCAGGGTCTATGGTGTGTCTAGCAACGAACCAGTCTGCCAGTCCGTTTGTTTCGTTGTCCATTTGGTTCCAGGAAAGGTCAGCTGTAAACGCAAAACACAGCTGAGATGAAAACTTTTTTAAGTCCCTGTTTGAATATACCCGCATCCGTTATTTTAATAACGCCACGATGATTTTTTGACCTGCTTTATATTTTATTTTTGCCTGTCTTTCAGTCAAAAAGATCAGTCAAGTCCTCGCCCCGAAAGAGAAGAAGCCGTCGGTTGTCAACAATCAGTGCGTGGTCTACAAATTTCAATGTGATCTGTGCGACACAGATTATGTCGGGTACACAACCCGATACTTGCACCAACGCATTGGCGAGCATAAACATTCTGCAATTGGAAGACACTTGGAAGACCATGGCCTATCGAGGTCTGATTTGAAGGACAAACAATTCTCGATTTTGAGGAAATGTAGAACGAAGTTTGACTGCTTAATATTCGAGATGTTGTTTATTAAGGAGCTAAAATCTGGGCTAAATACCCAGAAGGACTCCGTTCGTGCTAAATTGTTTACGTGACACTGCGTGCAAATATTTCTCGCATTTAATAGTGCTTTATTTAAGTCTCTAAGGATTTGTTTTGTACATTTATATTCAAATAACGTTTTCTTATTCATTTTGACTTGAAAATGACGTTGAGTAAACAGCGAAACGTCGTCGCTTTTTAGAGTTTTTACAGTTTGTTAGAGTTTTTAACCGTGATGGTTTTAACTTTTGTCTTATCGCAATGTTTTAATTTCTAAGAAATAAAACAAAGAAATCTATTTGCCTGTGTGTATTTGGGCGTTATAAACATGTTGTTCTTGTTTTTCTCTTGAAAAAAAAGATTATCGTTTTTTTTTGTTTTTTGTTTTTTTCATTTTTTGATATGGATTACCCTTTTACTTCTGAAAGAAGCAATGTATTTGTGATCTTCACCGATTTGAATCCTTGCTTCATATCTTTCCGACGGCTTCCCCTCTCCAGTGCGATAGATACCAGCAACTACCTTGACTATAGCTATAGTTAGCCATGGATAGCAGAGCCGCTAGTCATAAAGAGAAACTGAACAACAAGGTCGGAAAATAGCGACAGCTGTCAAAACGTCAAGGCGGCTGTCAAAGAGCATGGTAAGAACCATTTAAAAGACACATCCGCCATTTTCTGGCGTTGTGAAATGACAGTAATTAGCCGAATTAGTTAAACGACGCGCAAAAAGAGTTCTTTACAAGACAATTGAGACAATGACAAAACAATTGAGCCTTGTCTTATAAGTACTAGGCTCGTACTCTATTCGGCATGAAAAAAAAAAAAAAAAAAAAAAAAAAAAAAGAACTTTTTCAATGAAATTACACTGAACTCAGCCTTGGCTGATAAGTGCCAGGCTCGTGCTCTACTCGGCAGGCACTAAAAGACGTATTTTTTCAATAAAATTACACTGAACTCAGCCTTGTCTTATAATTACTAGGCTCGCACTCGATTCGGCACGCACTAAAACGTGTATTTCTTCAATGAAATTACACTGAACACAGCCTTCTCTCATAAGTACTAGTCACGTACTCTATTCGGCATGCAAATAAACAAGTACTAGCATGCAAGTACTAGCGTGGCACTTAAAAGAAGAAGCTGAGTTTAGTTTAATTTAGTTAAGATATATAGTTTATTATATATATAACTTTGCAACCAAAGAGTTGAGTTACGTCATATTTACATGGTAAAAAGATTGAAAAATATAAAGGAAACACAAGCGGAAAAATAAACTGAGATTGAGCTCTCAAAACACAAAGGCGGCGCTAGTCAGGCTGGAACGGCCATTGCCATTCAAAGGGCTCATTTAAAAATGGAAGTTCTTTTAATTCCTCTCGGGGTAAATCAGCTGAACTCAAGTGACATAAATGTCCGTAGGCTTACCACCGTTCTTGACCACGTCCTTTTCGAATAGTGTGCCACTTTAATCCAGGCCGTTCAGGAAATTATTCAGGCGACCAAGTTCTTCATCCTTGTGAAGTGCGCTCTTTAATATCAGGATGTTGGCTTAACAAAACGGCCAGCAAACCAAACTTCAAATCCAGAGCATGCTTTGCGCAATTTGCCACGATAACTGAAGCTGTCGGCAAGGCACAACGATCAAATGTCCACCGCGCTTTTCTTAAAATACTGTATCGGACTTATGGCACAAACACGATGGGTCAGCACATGCCAGTTTTTTTTTTTTTTTTTTTTCCAAAGAAAGATCTGGATTGATGATGCGAGCGAAGGGATAAAAGATCTTCCTTAGCGCCATCTTCGCGGTCAAATGAACTCGTTAGGTCAAGGCAGGTCACGAGGTGAAGTTTCGCTGTCATAAGAAACAATGTTTTACGTAAAAGAACCCAACGTTTTCCAGATGCCGACGGTTAGCGATATGACACATGACTGAAACCGCAAAGGACAGATTATAACGCTTTCCACAACCGCAAACCAAAAATCTCAGCAGGAAGAGATAGTTACAGTAGGGCATATTGTAAACCATGGACTGGAGTGGACTGGAGTGAAGTGGACTGGATTTGTAAAACATGGAGTGGATTTGTAAATGGTGGATTTGTAAAAGGTGGGTTTGTAAAAGGTAGATTTATAGAAGGTGGATTTGTAAAAGGTGGATTTGTAAAAGGTAAATTTGTAAAAGGTGGATTTGTAAAAGGTGGATTTGTAAAAGGTGGATTTGTAAAACATGGATTTGTAAAAGGTGGATTTGTAAAACATGGATTTGTAAAAGGTGGAACTTGTACGTAAAACTAATTGACAATGTAAATTAAAGATAGGCATATGGTAAATTGAAATAACGTAATAAAAGAACATAACAAAAGGAAACAAATGGAAACAATTAACATGTTTCTTCACGGATGTTCAGACCATCAGGATCAATTGTTCTGCCTTTTTGAATTAAAAAAGCTTCCCTGCCCTTATGGATAGAGTCTCGGTGTCTCACAAGGACTGGGAACTACGAAATTCACGAATTTGATTGGCTGAAATCGGTATTGAAAGCGGTCTAAATTTTCCCATCTAGACCGGCATCTAGACTGGTAATGTTTCGCGGTGAAAAAGTCGCAAAGTGAAATGCGAAAATATTAACTATTTTCTTCTAACAATATTTATTTATCGAGGTCCCAAAAAACCTGATGAGAAAAAAAGTAAAGAGGACGAGCAAACTTTGGCAGAATTAAGTTCAGCTCATCGCCGCTCGCAAGCAAAATGTCAGTTACCTACAAACCAGTTACATTAAACGAATTAAATTGTTCTTGTTTGCCATACAATATTAACCGAGCTTAGTCGGTTTGTATTGAAGAATTTTGACCGAGGTCGTGAATACAGACCGAACGTGAGTACAGACCGAGCTGCGTTCGGTCTGTACTCAGGACCTCGGTCAAAATTCTCCCATACAGACCTCCTGCTCGGTTAATAAGAGCTAAATATTGTCTGCTAATTAGTATCGGTGTGAGGGAACTAATACGTTGTGGCGTGTACAATTCCACTATCTACTTAATTCACGGGTTAAGTAAAACCTGGCACTGTAGAATCTAACAGTCACACCGTTTTACATCCCTCGTGTGTAGAGTTGCTCCCTTTTAATCTTGGAAGGCACTCAAAAAGGTAGTTACTCTTCATTTTTTATAATGTGCAAATAGCCAGAGCATGAAAATTATTGTCCGTTCATTGTGTCATTGGACAGTTCATGTCAAGGATGCTGTAATTTTTTGTTGCAACCATTCAAATAAAAGAAAAAGAAAAAGTTGTTTATTATTATTTCTAAAAATCATGTAGTTTATATCGCTTTGACCACATTTTGAATACGGAGTTACCATGGCCATGAACTGAAAGGGGTCTAAGACGTAAAACAAATGGAAATAAACAACAACAAGGGAACATCAGTGAGCACTGGGTAATATGGTGTATTTGAGCCAGGAAAGGTGAACGACGAAGAACAGAGTTAAGTTTAAGGCCAGAAGAAAAATGAAAAGACAATTGTGTCAGTAGAACAACTGACAACATCTTCGAGCAAACGACTTTATGCTTCCCGGCCTGACGCTGAGCATGCTCCGTCGTTCATTTATTCTTGCTTCCAAACAGATTCTGGTCAAGACCCAAGACGAAGTACATTTTTTTTCTCTTTATCAAAGCACCCACTAATTCGTTGATACGCTAGAAATCTGAGAAACATTGTACAATTTCTGTTAGCGATACATCAGACCAAAAGATCGTCGAAAAATAGCACTGAACGCTTTCGTTTATCGGCTGAGATTGGCAAAGTACTGAATAAATCGGTCTGATATTCACGTAGCAAGAAACTAATTTCTGTTAACGATACATCAGAACTAAACAGCTTTGAAAAATAGCACTGAACGCTTCCATTTATCGGCTGAGATCGGCACAGTACTGAATAAATCGGTATGATATTTGCATAGCAAGAAACTAAAGCACAATTTAAGTCTACAGTCGATGAAGAAGAAAAGCCGGCAAATAAAATAAAACTATAAAATCGAATATGGAGGCCGATATGAATCGAAAGCTCCGTTTGTAAAGTAACAAAAGAAAGTTTTGTTTACCTTTCGATATATACCCAATGCTGAAGCAAAATCCTCAATCTACCAGAATGTAAAGCTATCGCTCTGTTGTTAATATGTAAAACGAAAGCCGATGAAAACTATTGACAGGTGAAAAACAATTCCAGGGCGCTGCCTGGCCGTTCCCTCTCAATCGGATTTTTTGGCAAGCATATTTCGGTTGTTATTAAAATGCGCTACACGTTTGCGTGATAGCGTTGGGGCAGCTTGGCATGGGGCCCGGGCTCGAGCGAGCTCGAGCATAGTCTCCTCCGCAGCCGTTTTTTGGGATGTCATGCAACGCTCCGGGAAGCGTTACGTGACATCCCAGAAAACGGCTGCGGAGGAGACTAGCTCGAGCACGACCAAGATCATTGTGTTGCGGTGTTTATGAGTCCGGCCCTCTCTAGTCTCAAGGCAAGTAACGCATGAACACTCACAGTGTCCGACTCTTTCCAAACAGCAGTATAAATGAGTATACCTGCGATCTTTTGTTTCACTAAAGTTTACTCCACATATAACCAAAAAAATATCGCTTAATTAAGAAATTCCACATAAGAAATTACATCTAACTATGAAACAAAAATTGGAATGAACAGAAGCATCCGAAAAGCACCAGAGGCGCCATGTCAAGGATGCAGAGCGAAATCTGTTTGAAATACCTGTCAAAATCTGGGCCAACCGGCTCTTAAAATAAAACGTCTGGTTATAATCTCTCTTTTCCTTTTGTTTAGTATGAACGTCAACAGATTTTGTCTACTCATAGACTACGAGTAGTCACTTTTTCGCTTAGTCCGTCGTGCGTAATGTGAAAGAAAACTGCGAGAAAAAAATGGCCACGCGAAACCCTGGAGGTGAGGAGCGCGTGAAAGGACGGACTACCGCCTGGCATATTGTAAAATATAGACTGGAGTGGACTGGACTGGACTGGACTGGATTTGTAAAACATGGAGTGGATTTGTAAACCGTAGATTTCTAAAAGGTGGATTTGTAAAAGGTGGATTTGTGAAAGGTGGATTTATAGAAGATGGATTTGTAAAAGGTGGATTTCTAGAGGTGGATTTGTAAAAGGTGGATTTGTGAAAGGTGGATTTGTAAAAGGTGGATTTATTGAACGTGGATTTGTAAAAGGTGGATTTGTAAAACGTGGATTTGAAAAAGGTGGATTTATAGAAGGTGGATTTGTAAAAGGTGGATTTGTAAAAGGTGGATTTGTAAAAGGTGGATTTGTAAAAGGCGGATTTGTAAAAGGCGGATTTGTAAAAGGTGGATTTATAGAAGGTGGATTTCTAAAAGGTGGATTTATAGAAGGTGGATTTGTAAAAGGAGGATTTGTAAAAGGTGGATTTATAGAAGGTGGATTTGTAAAAGGTGATTTATAGAAGGTGGATTTGTAAAAGGTGAATTTATAGAAGGTGGATTTGTAAAAGGTGATTTATAGAAGGTGGATTTGTAAAAGGTGGATTTATAGAAGGTGGATTTGTAAAAGTTGGATTTATAGAAGGTGGATTTGTAAAAGGTGGATTTGTACAAGGTGGATTTGTAAAAGTTGGATTTGTAAAAGGTGGATTTATAGAAGGTGGATTTGTAAAAAATGGATTTGTAAAAGGTGGATTTGTAAAAGGTGGATTTGTGAAAGGTGGATTTGTGAAAGGTGGATTTATAGAAGGTGGATTTGTAAAAGGTGGATTTGTAAAAGGTGGATTTGTAAAAGGTGGATTTGTAAAAGGTGGATTTATAGAAGGTGGATTTGTAAAAGGTTGATTTATAGAAGGTGGATTTGTAAAAGGTAGATTTGTAAAAAGTTGATTTATAGAACATCAATTTGTAAAAGCTGGATTTATAAAAGGTAGATTTGTAAAAGGTGGATTTATAGAAGGTCGATTTGTAAAAGGTGGATTTGTAAAAGGCGGATTTGTGAAAGGTGGATTTGTAAAAGGTTGATTTCTAAAAGGTAGATTTCTAAAAGGTGGATTTCTAAAAGGTGGATTTATACAAGGTGGATTTGTAAAAGGTGGATATATGGAAGGTGGATTTGTGAAAGGTGGATTTATAGACAGTGGATTTCTAAAACGTGGTTTTGTAAAAGCTGGATTTGTAAAAGGTGGATTTGTAAAAGTTGGATTTGTAAAAGGTGGATTTGTAAAAGGTGGATTTATAGAAGGTGGATTTTTAAAAGGTGGATTTGTAAAAGGTGGATTTATAGAAGGTGGATTTGTAAAAGGTGGATTTGTAAAAGGTGAATTTGTAAAAGGTGGATTTGTAAAAGGTGGATTTGTAAAAGGTGGATTTGTAAAAGGTGGATTTATAGAAGGTGGATTGTTAAAAGGTGGATTTGTAAAAGGTGGATTTGTGAACGGTGGATTTGTAAAACGTAGATTTATAGAAGGTGGATTTGTAAAAGGTGGATTTATAGAAGGTGGATTTGAAAAAAGGTGGCTTTGTGAAAGGTGCATTTGTAAAAGGTGGTTTTGTAAAAGGTGGATTTGTGAAAGGTGGATTTGTAAAAGGTGGATTTATAGAAGGTGGATTTGTGAAAGGTGGATTTGTAAAAGGTGGATTTGTAAAAGGTGGATTTATAGAAGGTGGATTTGTAAAAGGTGAATTTGTGAAAGGTGGATTTGTAAAAGGTGGATTTGTAAAAAGTGGATTTGTAAAAGGTGGATTTATAGAACGTGGATTTGTAAGAGGCGGATTTGTAAAAGGTGGATTTGTAAAAGGCGGATTTGTGAAAGGTGGATTTGTAAAAGGTGGATTTATAGAAGGTGGATTTGTGAAAGGTGGATTTGTAAAAGGTGGATTTGTAAAAGGCGGATTTGTAAAAGGTGGATTTGTAAAAGGTGGATTTATAGAAGGTGGATTTGTGAAAGGTGGATTTGTAAAAGGTGGATTTGTAAAAGGTGGATTTGTAAAAGGTGGATTTCTAGAAGGTGGATTTGTAAAAGGAGAATTTGTGAAAGGTCGATTTGTAAAAGCTCGATTTGTAAAAGGCGGAGTTGTAAAAGGTGGATTTATAGAACGTGGATTTGTAAAAGGCGGATTTGTAAAAGGTGGATTTATAGAAGGTGGATTTGTAAAAGGTGGATTTGTAAAAAGAGGATTTGGAAAACGTGGATTTGTAAAAAGTGGATTTATAGAAGGTGGATTTGTAAAAGGAGGATTTGTAAAAGGTCGATTTGTAAAAGGTGGATTTATAGAACGTGGATTTGTAAAAGGCGGATTTGTAAAAGGTGGATTTGTAAAAGGTGGATGTATAGAAGGTGGATTTGTAAAAGGTGGATTTGTAAAAGTAGGATTTGTAAAAGGTGGATTTGTAAAAAGTGGATTTGTAAAAGGTGGATGTATAGAAGGTGGATTTGTAAAAGGTGGATTTGTAAAAGTAGGATTTGTAAAAGGTGGATTTGTAAAAGGTGGATTTGTAAAAGGTGGATGTATAGAAGGTGGATTTGTAAAAGGTGGATTTGTAAAAGTAGGATTTGTAAAAGGTGGATTTGTAAAAAGTGGATTTATAGAAGGTGGATTTGTAAACGTTGCATTTATAGAAGGTGGATTTGTGAGAGGTGGATTTATAGAAGGTGGATTTGTAAAAGGTGGATTTATAGATCGTCGATTTGTAAAAGGCGGATTTGTAAAAGGTGGATTTGTAAAAGGAGGATTTATAGAAGGTGGATTTGTAAAAGGTGGATTTGTAAAAGGAGGATTTGTGAAAGGTGGATTTCTAAAAAGTGGATTTATAGAAGGTGGATTTGTAAAAGTTGGATTTATAGAAGGTGGATTTGTAAAAGGTGGATTTGTAAAAGGTGGATTTATAGAAGGTGGATTTGTGAAAGGTGGATTTGTAAAAGGTGGATTTGTAAAAGGTGGATTTCTAGAAGGTGGATTTGTAAAAGGAGAATTTGTGAAAGGTCGATTTGTAAAAGCTCGATTTGTAAAAGGCGGAGTTGTAAAAGGTGGATTTATAGAACGTGGATTTGTAAAAGGCGGATTTGTAAAAGGTGGATTTATAGAAGGTGGATTTGTAAAAGGTGGATTTGTAAAAAGAGGATTTGGAAAACGTGGATTTGTAAAAAGTGGATTTATAGAAGGTGGATTTGTAAAAGGAGGATTTGTAAAAGGTCGATTTGTAAAAGGTGGATTTATAGAACGTGGATTTGTAAAAGGCGGATTTGTAAAAGGTGGATTTGTAAAAGGTGGATGTATAGAAGGTGGATTTGTAAAAGGTGGATTTGTAAAAGTAGGATTTGTAAAAGGTGGATTTGTAAAAAGTGGATTTATAGAAGGTGGATTTGTAAACGTTGGATTTATAGAAGGTGGATTTGTGAGAGGTGGATTTATAGAAAGTGGATTTGTAAAAGGTGGATTTATAGATCGTCGATTTGTAAAAGGCGGATTTGTAAAAGGTGGATTTGTAAAAGGAGGATTTATAGAAGGTGGATTTGTAAAAGGTGGATTTGTAAAAGGAGGATTTGTGAAAGGTGGATTTGTAAAAAGTGGATTTGTAAAAGGTGGATTTATAGAACGTGGATTTGTAAGAGGCGGATTTGTAAAAGGTGGATTTGTAAAAGGCGGATTTGTGAAAGGTGGATTTGTAAAAGGTGGATTTATAGAAGGTGGATTTGTGAAAGGTGGATTTGTAAAAGGTGGATTTGTAAAAGGCGGATTTGTAAAAGGTGGATTTGTAAAAGGTGGATTTATAGAAGGTGGATTTGTGAAAGGTGGATTTGTAAAAGGTGGATTTGTAAAAGGTGGATTTGTAAAAGGTGGATTTCTAGAAGGTGGATTTGTAAAAGGAGAATTTGTGAAAGGTCGATTTGTAAAAGCTCGATTTGTAAAAGGCGGAGTTGTAAAAGGTGGATTTATAGAACGTGGATTTGTAAAAGGCGGATTTGTAAAAGGTGGATTTATAGAAGGTGGATTTGTAAAAGGTGGATTTGTAAAAAGAGGATTTGGAAAACGTGGATTTGTAAAAAGTGGATTTATAGAAGGTGGATTTGTAAAAGGAGGATTTGTAAAAGGTCGATTTGTAAAAGGTGGATTTATAGAACGTGGATTTGTAAAAGGCGGATTTGTAAAAGGTGGATTTGTAAAAGGTGGATGTATAGAAGGTGGATTTGTAAAAGGTGGATTTGTAAAAGTAGGATTTGTAAAAGGTGGATTTGTAAAAAGTGGATTTGTAAAAGGTGGATGTATAGAAGGTGGATTTGTAAAAGGTGGATTTGTAAAAGTAGGATTTGTAAAAGGTGGATTTGTAAAAGGTGGATTTGTAAAAGGTGGATGTATAGAAGGTGGATTTGTAAAAGGTGGATTTGTAAAAGTAGGATTTGTAAAAGGTGGATTTGTAAAAAGTGGATTTATAGAAGGTGGATTTGTAAACGTTGCATTTATAGAAGGTGGATTTGTGAGAGGTGGATTTATAGAAGGTGGATTTGTAAAAGGTGGATTTATAGATCGTCGATTTGTAAAAGGCGGATTTGTAAAAGGTGGATTTGTAAAAGGAGGATTTATAGAAGGTGGATTTGTAAAAGGTGGATTTGTAAAAGGAGGATTTGTGAAAGGTGGATTTCTAAAAAGTGGATTTATAGAAGGTGGATTTGTAAAAGTTGGATTTATAGAAGGTGGATTTGTGAAAGGTGGATTTGTAAAAGGTGGATTTATAGAAGGTGGATTTGTGAAAGGTGGATTTGTAAAAGGTGGATTTGTAAAAGGTGGATTTCTAGAAGGTGGATTTGTAAAAGGAGAATTTGTGAAAGGTCGATTTGTAAAAGCTCGATTTGTAAAAGGCGGAGTTGTAAAAGGTGGATTTATAGAACGTGGATTTGTAAAAGGCGGATTTGTAAAAGGTGGATTTATAGAAGGTGGATTTGTAAAAGGTGGATTTGTAAAAAGAGGATTTGGAAAACGTGGATTTGTAAAAAGTGGATTTATAGAAGGTGGATTTGTAAAAGGAGGATTTGTAAAAGGTCGATTTGTAAAAGGTGGATTTATAGAACGTGGATTTGTAAAAGGCGGATTTGTAAAAGGTGGATTTGTAAAAGGTGGATGTATAGAAGGTGGATTTGTAAAAGGTGGATTTGTAAAAGTAGGATTTGTAAAAGGTGGATTTGTAAAAAGTGGATTTATAGAAGGTGGATTTGTAAACGTTGGATTTATAGAAGGTGGATTTGTGAGAGGTGGATTTATAGAAAGTGGATTTGTAAAAGGTGGATTTATAGATCGTCGATTTGTAAAAGGCGGATTTGTAAAAGGTGGATTTGTAAAAGGAGGATTTATAGAAGGTGGATTTGTAAAAGGTGGATTTGTAAAAGGAGGATTTGTGAAAGGTGGATTTCTAAAAAGTGGATTTATAGAAGGTGGATTTGTAAAAGTTGGATTTATAGAAGGTGGATTTGTGAAAGGTGGATTTATAGAAGGTGGATTTGTAAAAGGTGGATTTATAGAAGGTGGATTTGTAAAAGGTGGATTTATAGAAGGTGGATTTGTGAGAGGTGGATTTATAGAAGGTGGATTTGTAAAAGGTGGATTTATAGATCGTCGATTTGTAAAAGGCGGATTTGTAAAAGGTGGATTTGTAAAAGGAGGATTTATAGAAGGTGGATTTGTAAAAGGTGGATTTGTAAAAGGAGGATTTGTGAAAGGTGGATTTCTAAAAAGTGGATTTATAGAAGGTGGATTTGTAAAAGTTGGATTTATAGAAGGTGGATTTGTGAAAGGTGGATTTATAGAAGGTGGATTTGTAAAAGGTGGATTTATAGAAGGTGGATTTGTAAAAGGTGGATTTGTAAAAGGAGGATTTATAGAAGGTGGATTTGTAAAAGGTGGATTTGTAAAAGGAGGATTTGTGAAAGGTGGATTTCTAAAAAGTGGATTTATAGAAGGTGGATTTGTAAAAGTTGGATTTATAGAAGGTGGATTTGTGAAAGGTGGATTTATAGAAGGTGGATTTGTAAAAGGTGGATTTATAGAAGGTGGATTTGTAAAAGGTGGATTTATAGAAGGTGGATTTGTGAGAGGTGGATTTATAGAAGGTGGATTTGTAAAAGGTGGATTTATAGATCGTCGATTTGTAAAAGGCGGATTTGTAAAAGGTGGATTTGTAAAAGGAGGATTTATAGAAGGTGGATTTGTAAAAGGTGGATTTGTAAAAGGAGGATTTGTGAAAGGTGGATTTCTAAAAAGTGGATTTATAGAAGGTGGATTTGTAAAAGTTGGATTTATAGAAGGTGGATTTGTGAAAGGTGGATTTATAGAAGGTCGATTTGTAAAAGGTGGATTTATAGAAGGTGGATTTGTAAAAGGAGGATTTATAGAAGGTGGATTTGTGAAAGGTGGATTTATAGAAGGTGGATTTGTAAAAGGTGGATTTGTAAAAGGAGGATTTGTGAAAGGTGGATTTCTAAAAAGTGGATTTATAGAAGGTGGATTTGTAAAAGTTGGATTTATAGAAGGTGGATTTGTGAAAGGTGGATTTATAGAAGGTGGATTTGTAAAAGGTGGATTTATAGAAGGTGGATTTGTAAAAGGTGGATTTGTAAAAGGAGGATTTATAGAAGGTGGATTTGTAAAAGGTGGATTTGTAAAAGGAGGATTTGTGAAAGGTGGATTTCTAAAAAGTGGATTTATAGAAGGTGGATTTGTAAAAGTTGGATTTATAGAAGGTGGATTTGTGAAAGGTGGATTTATAGAAGGTGGATTTGTAAAAGTTGGATTTATAGAAGGTGGATTTGTGAAAGGTGGATTTATAGAAGGTCGATTTGTAAAAGGTGGATTTATAGAAGGTGGATTTTTAAAAGGTGGATTTGTAAAAGGTGGATTTGTGAAAGGTGGATTTGTAAAACTTGGATTTTTAAAAGGTGGATTTTTAAAAGGAGGATTTGTAAAAGGTAGATTTGTAAAAGGTGGATTTGTAAAAGGTGGATTTCTGAAAGGTGGATTTGTAAAAGGTGGATTTGTAAAAGGCGGATTTGTAAAAGGTCGATTTGTAAAAGGTGGATTTATAAAAGGTGGATTTATAGCAGGTCGATTTGTGAAAGGTGGATTTGTAAAAGGTGGATTTATAGAAGGTGGATTTGGAAAAGGTGGATTTATAGGAGGTGGATTTGGAAAAAATGGATTTGTAAAAGGTGGATTTGTAAAAGGTGGATTTGTGAAAGGTGGATTTGTAAAAGGTGGATTTATAGAATGTGGATTTGTAAAAGGTGGATTTGTAACAGGTGGATTTATAGAAGGTGGATTTGTAAAAGGTTGATTTATAGAAGGTGGATTTGTAAAAGGTAGATTTGTAAAAAGTTGATTTATAGAACATGAATTTGTAAAAGCTGGATTTGTAAAAGGTAGATTTTTAAAAGGTGGATTTATAGAAGGTCGATTTGTAAAAGGTGGATTTGTAAAAGGCGGATTTGTGAAAGGTAGATTTGTAAAAGGTTGATTTCTAAAAGGTAGATTTCTAAAAGGTGGATTTCTAAAAGGTGGATTTATACAAGGTGGATTTGTAAAAGGTGGATATATGGAAGGTGGATTTGTGAAAGGTGGATTTATAGACGGTGGATTTCTAAAACGTGGTTTTGCAAAAGCTTGATTTGTAAAAGGTGGATTTGTAAAAGTTGGATTTGTAAAAGGTGGATTTGTAAAAGGTGGATTTATAGAAGGTGGATTTTTAAAAGGTGGATTTGTAAAAGGTCGATTTATAGAAGGTGGATTTGTAAAAGGTGGATTTGTAAAAGGTGAATTTGTAAAAGGTGGATTTGTAAAAGGTGGATTTGAAAAAGGTGGATTTGTAAAAGGTGGATTTATAGAAGGTGGATTGTTAAAAGGTGGATTTGTAAAAGGTGGATTTGTGAAAGGTGGATTTGTAAAACGTAGATTTATAGAAGGTGGATTTGTAAAAGGTGGATTTATAGAAGGTGGATTTGAAAAAAGGTGGCTTTGTGAAAGGTGCATTTGTTAAAGGTGGTTTTGTAAAAGGTGGATTTGTGAAAGGTGGATTTGTAAAAGGTGGATTTATAGAAGGTGGATTTGTGAAAGGTGGATTTGTAAAAGGTGGATTTATAGAAGGTGGATTTGTAAAAGGTGGATTTATAGAACGTGGATTTGTAAGAAGCGGATTTGTAAAAGGTGGATTTGTAAAAGGTGGATTTATAGAAGGTGGATTTGTAAAAGGTGGATTTGTAAAAGGAGGATTTGTAAAAGGTGGATTTGTAAAAAGTGGATTTATAGAAGGTGGATTTGTAAAAGTTGGATTTATAGAAGGTGGATTTGTGAAAGGTGGATTTAAAGAAGGCGGATTTGTAAAAGGTGGATTTATAGAAGGTGGATTTGTGAAAGGTGGATTTGTAAAAGGTGGATTTGTAAAAGGTGGATTTGTAAAAGGTGGATTTGTAAAAGGTGGATTTATAGAAGGTGGATTTGTGAAAGGTGGATTTGTAAAAGGGGGATTTGTAAAAGGTGGATTTCTAAAAGGTGGATTTATAGAAGGTGGATTTGGAAAAGGAGAATTTGTGAAAGGTCGATTTGTAAAAGGTCGATTTGTAAAAGGCGGAGTTGTAAAAGGTGGATTTATAGAACGTGGATTTGTAAAAGGCGGATTTGTAAAAGGTGGATTTATAGAAGGTGGATTTGTAAAAGGTGGTTTTGTAAAAAGAGGATTTGGAAAACGTGGATTTGTAAAAAGTGGATTTATAGAAGGTGGATTTGTAAAAGTTGGATTTATAGAAGGTGGATTTGTGAAAGGTGGATTTATAGAAGGTGGATTTGTAAAAAGTGGATTTATAGAAGGTGGATTTGTGAAAGGTGGATTTGTAAAAGGTGGATTTGTAAAAGGTGGATTTGTAAAAGGTGGATTTGTAAAAGGTGGATTTATAGAAGGTGGATTTGTAAAAGGTGAATTTGTGAAAGGTGGATTTGTAAAAGGTGGATTTGTAAAAGGTGGATTTATAGAACGTGGATTTGTAAAAGGGGGATTTGTAAAAGGTGGATTTGTAAAAGGTGGATTTGTAAAAGGTGGATGTATGGAAGGTGGATTTGTAAAAGGTGGATTTGTAAAAGGAGGATTTGTAAAAGGTGGATTTCTAAAAAGTGGATTTATAGAAGGTGGATTTGTAAAAGTTGGATTTATAGAAGGTGGATTTGTGAAAGGTGGATTTATAGAAGGTGGATTTGTAAAAGGTGGATTTATAGATTGTCGATTTGTAAAAGACGGATTTGTAAAAGGTGGATTTGTAAAAGGAGGATTTATAGAAGGTGGATTTGTAAAAGGTGGATTTGTAAAAGGCGGATTTGTAAAAGGTGGATTTGTAAAAGGTGGATTTGTAAAAAGTGGATTTATAGAAGGTGGATTTGTAAAAGTTGGATTTATAGAAGGTGGATTTGTGAAAGGTGGATTTATAGAAGGTGGATTTGTAAAAGGTGGATTTATAGAAGGTGGATTTGTGAAAGGTGGATTTGTAAAAGGTGGATTTGTAAAAGGTGGATTTGTAAAAGGTGGATTTATAGAAGGTGGATTTTTAAAAGGTGGATTTGTAAAAGGTGGATTTATAGAAGGTGGATTTGTGAAAGGTGGATTTGTAAAAGGTGGATTTGTAAAAGGTGGATTTGTAAGAGGTGGCTTTTTAAAAGGTGGATTTATAGAAGGTGTATTTTTAAAAGGTGGATTTGTAAAAGGTGGATTTTGTAAAAGGCGGATTTGTAAAAGGTGGATTTGTAAAAGGTGGATTTGTAAAAGGTGGATTTATAGTAGGTGGATTTGTGAAAGGTGGATTTATAGAAGGTGGATTTGTAAAAGGTGAATTTGTGAAAGGTGGATTTGTAAAAGGTGGATTTATAGAAGGTGGATTTGTGAAAGGTGGATTTATAGAAGGTGGATTTGTAAAAGGTGGATTTGTAAAAGGTGGATTTATAGATCGTCGATTTGTAAAAGACGGATTTGTAAAAGGTGGATTTGTAAAAGGAGGATTTATAGAAGGTGGATTTGTAAAAGGTGGATTTGTAAAAGGCGGATTTGTAAAAGGTGGATTTGTAAAAGGTGGATTTGTAAAAAGTGGATTTATAGAAGGTGGATTTGTAAAAGTTGGATTTATAGAAGGTGGATTTGTGAAAGGTGGATTTATAGAAGGTGGATTTGTAAAAGGTGGATTTATAGAAGGTGGATTTGTGAAAGGTGGATTTGTAAAAGGTGGATTTGTAAAAGGTGGATTTGTAAAAGGTGGATTTATAGAAGGTGGATTTTTAAAAGGTGGATTTGTAAAAGGTGGATTTATAGAAGGTGGATTTGTGAAGGGTGGATTTGTAAAAGGTGGATTTGTAAAAGGTGGATTTGTAAAAGGTGGATTTATAGTAGGTGGATTTGTGAAAGGTGGATTTATAGAAGGTGGATTTGTAAAAGGTGAATTTGTGAAAGGTGGATTTGTAAAAGGTGGATTTGTAAAAGGTGGATTTATAGAACGTGGATTTGTAAAAGGGGGATTTGTAAAAGGTGGATTTGTAAAAGGTGGATGTATGGAAGGTGGATTTGTAAAAGGTGGATTTGTAAAAGGAGGATTTGTAAAAGGTGGATTTCTAAAAAGTGGATTTATAGAAGGTGGATTTGTAAAAGTTGGATTTATAGAAGGTGGATTTGTGAAAGGTGGATTTATAGAAGGTGGATTTGTAAAAGGTGGATTTGTAAAAGGTGGATTTATAGATCGTCGATTTGTAAAAGACGGATTTGTAAAAGGTGGATTTGTAAAAGGAGGATTTATAGAAGGTGGATTTGTAAAAGGTGGATTTGTAAAAGGAGGATTTATAGAAGGTGGATTTGTGAAAGGTGGATTTATAGAAGGTGGATTTGTAAAAGATGGATTTATAGAAGGTGGATTTGTGAAAGGTGGATTTGTAAAAGGTGGAGTTGTAAAAGGTGGATTTGTAAAAGGTGGATTTGCAAAAGGTGGATTTATAGAAGGTGGATTTGTGAAAGGTGGATTTGTAAAAGGTGGATTTGTAAAAGGTGGATTTGTAAAAGGTGGATTTATAGAAGGTGGATTTTTAAAAGGTGGATTTGTAAAAGGTGGATTTCTAAAAGGTGGATTTGTGAAAGGTGGATTTGTGAAAGGTGGATTTATAGAAGGTGGATTTGAAAAAGGTGGATTTATAGAAAGTGGATTTGTAAAAGGTGGATTTATAGAAGGTGGATTTGTAAAAAGTGGTTTTGTAAAAAGAGGATTTGGAAAACGTGGATTTGCAAAAAGTGGATTTATAGAAGGTGGATTTGTAAAAGTTGGATTTATAGAAGGTGGATTTGTGAAAGGTGGATTTATAGAAGGTGGATTTGTAAAAAGTGGATTTATAGAAGGTGGATTTGTGAAAGGTGGATTTGTAAAAGGTGGATTTGTAAAAGGCGGATTTGTAAAAGGTGGATTTGTAAAAGGTGGATTTATAGAAGGTGGATTTGTAAAAGGTGAATTTGTAAAAGGTGGATTTGTAAAAGGTGGATTTGTAAAAGGTGGATTTATAGAACGTGGATTTGTAAAAGGGGGATTTGTAAAAGGTGGATTTGTAAAAGGTGGATGTATGGAAGGTGGATTTGTAAAAGGTGGATTTGTAAAAGGAGGATTTGTAAAATGTGGATTTCTAAAAAGTGGATTTATAGAAGGTGGATTTGTAAAAGTTGGATTTATAGAAGGTGGATTTGTGAAAGGTGGATTTATAGAAGGTGGATTTGTAAAAGGTGGATTTGTAAAAGGTGGATTTATAGATCGTCGATTTGTAAAAGACGGATTTGTAAAAGGTGGATTTGTAAAAGGAGGATTTATAGAAGGTGGATTTGTAAAAGGTGGATTTGTAAAAGGCGGATTTGTAAAAGGTGGATTTGTAAAAGGTGGATTTGTAAAAAGTGGATTTATAGAAGGTGGATTTGTAAAAGTTGGATTGATAGAAGGTGGATTTGTGAAAGGTGGATTTATAGAAGGTGGATTTGTAAAAGGTGGATTTATAGAAGGTGGATTTGTGAAAGGTGGATTTGTAAAAGATGGATTTGTAAAAGGTGGATTTGTAAAAGGTGGATTTATAGAAGGTGGATTTTTAAAAGGTGGATTTGTAAAAGGTGGATTTATAGAAGGTGGATTTGTGAAAGCTGGATTTGTAAAAGGTGGATTTGTAAAAAATGGATTTATAGAAGGTGGATTTTTAAAAGGTGGATTTGTAAAAGGTGGATTTGTAAAAGGTGGATTTATAGAAGGTGGATTTTTAAAAGTTGGATTTGTAAGAGGTGGCTTTGTAAAAGGTGGATTTATAGAAGGTGGATTTTTAAAAGGTGGATTTGTAAAAGGTGGATTTGTAAAAGGTGGATTTGTAAAAGGTGGATTTATAGTAGGTGGATTTGTGAAAGGTGGATTTATAGAAGGTGGATTTGTAAAAGGTGAATTTGTGAAAGGTGGATTTATAGAACGTGGATTTGTAAAAGGGGGATTTGTAAAAGGTGGATTTGTAAAAGGTGGATGTATGGAAGGTGGATTTGTAAAAGGTGGATTTGTAAAAGGAGGATTTGTAAAAGGTGGATTTCTAAAAAGTGGATTTATAGAAGGTGGATTTGTAAAAGTTGGATTTATAGAAGGTGGATTTGTGAAAGGTGGATTTATAGAAGGTGGATTTGTAAAAGGTGGATTTGTAAAAGGTGGATTTATAGATCGTCGATTTGTAAAAGACGGATTTGTAAAAGGTGGATTTGTAAAAGGAGGATTTATAGAAGGTGGATTTGTAAAAGGTGGATTTGTAAAAGGCGGATTTGTAAAAGGTGGATTTGTAAAAGGTGGATTTGTAAAAAGTGGATTTATAGAAGGTGGATTTGTAAAAGTTGGATTTATAGAAGGTGGATTTGTGAAAGGTGGATTTATAGAAGGTGGATTTGTAAAAGGTGGATTTATAGAAGGTGGATTTGTGAAAGGGGGATTTGTAAAAGGTGGATTTGTAAAAGGTGGATTTGTAAAAGGTGGATTTATAGAAGGTGGATTTTTAAAAGGTGGATTTGTAAAAGGTGGATTTATAGAAGGTGGATTTGTGAAAGGTGGATTTGTAAAAGGTGGATTTGTAAGAGGTGGCTTTGTAAAAGGTGGATTTATAGAAGGTGGATTTTTAAAAGGTGGATTTGTAAAAGGTGGATTTGTAAAAGGTGGATTTGTAAAAGGTGGATTTATAGTAGGTGGATTTGTGAAAGGTGGATTTATAGAAGGTGGATTTGTAAAAGATGGATTTATAGAAGGTGGATTTGTGAAAGGTGGATTTGTAAAAGGTGGAGTTGTAAAAGGTGGATTTGTAAAAGGTGGATTTGAAAAAGGTGGATTTATAGAAGGTGGATTTGTGAAAGGTGGATTTGTAAAAGGTGGATTTGTAAAAGGTGGATTTGTAAAAGGTGGATTTATAGAAGGTGGATTTTTAAAAGGTGGATTTGTAAAAGGTGGATTTCTAAAAGGTGGATTTGTGAAAGGTGGATTTGTAAAAGATGGATTTGTAAAAGGTGGATTTGTAAAAGGTGGATTTATAGAAGGTGGATTTTTAAAAGGTGGATTTGTAAAAGGTGGATTTATAGAAGGTGGATTTGTGAAAGCTGGATTTGTAAAAGGTGGATTTGTAAAAGGTGGATTTATAGAAGGTGGATTTTTAAAAGGTGGATTTGTAAAAGGTGGATTTGTAAAAGGTGGATTTATAGAAGGTGGATTTTTAAAAGTTGGATTTGTAAGAGGTGGCTTTGTAAAAGGTGGATTTATAGAAGGTGGATTTTTAAAAGGTGGATTTGTAAAAGGTGGATTTGTAAAAGGTGGATTTGTAAAAGGTGGATTTGTAAAAGGTGGATTTATAGTAGGTGGATTTGTGAAAGGTGGATTTATAGAAGGTGGATTTGTAAAAGGTGAATTTGTGAAAGGTGGATTTGTAAAAGGTGGATTTGTAAAAGGTGGATTTATAGAACGTGGATTTGTAAAAGGGGGATTTGTAAAAGGTGGATTTGTAAAAGGTGGATGTATGGAAGGTGGATTTGTAAAAGGTGGATTTGTAAAAGGAGGATTTGTAAAAGGTGGATTTCTAAAAAGTGGATTTATAGAAGGTGGATTTGTAAAAGTTGGATTTATAGAAGGTGGATTTGTGAAAGGTGGATTTATAGAAGGTGGATTTGTAAAAGGTGGATTTGTAAAAGGTGGATTTATAGATCGTCGATTTGTAAAAGACGGATTTGTAAAAGGTGGATTTGTAAAAGGAGGATTTATAGAAGGTGGATTTGTAAAAGGTGGATTTGTAAAAGGCGGATTTGTAAAAGGTGGATTTGTAAAAGGTGGATTTGTAAAAAGTGGATTTATAGAAGGTGGATTTGTAAAAGTTGGATTTATAGAAGGTGGATTTGTGAAAGGTGGATTTATAGAAGGTGGATTTGTAAAAGGTGGATTTATAGAAGGTGGATTTGTGAAAGGTGGATTTGTAAAAGGTGGATTTGTAAGAGGTGGCTTTGTAAAAGGTGGATTTATAGAAGGTGGATTTTTAAAAGGTGGATTTGCAAAAGGTGGATTTATAGAAGGTGGATTTGTGAAAGGTGGATTTGTAAAAGGTGGATTTGTAAAAGGTGGATTTGTAAAAGGTGGATTTATAGAAGGTGGATTTTTAAAAGGTGGATTTGTAAAAGGTGGATTTCTAAAAGGTGGATTTGTGAAAGGTGGATTTGTAAAAGATGGATTTGTAAAAGGTGGATTTGTAAAAGGTGGATTTATAGAAGGTGGATTTTTAAAAGGTGGATTTGTAAAAGGTGGATTTATAGAAGGTGGATTTGTGAAAGCTGGATTTGTAAAAGGTGGATTTGTAAAAGGTGGATTTATAGAAGGTGGATTTTTAAAAGGTGGATTTGTAAAAGGTGGATTTGTAAAAGGTGGATTTATAGAAGGTGGATTTTTAAAAGTTGGATTTGTAAGAGGTGGCTTTGTAAAAGGTGGATTTATAGAAGGTGGATTTTTAAAAGGTGGATTTGTAAAAGGTGGATTTGTAAAAGGTGGATTTGTAAAAGGTGGATTTGTAAAAGGTGGATTTATAGTAGGTGGATTTGTGAAAGGTGGATTTATAGAAGGTGGATTTGTAAAAGGTGAATTTGTGAAAGGTGGATTTGTAAAAGGTGGATTTGTAAAAGGTGGATTTATAGAACGTGGATTTGTAAAAGGGGGATTTGTAAAAGGTGGATTTGTAAAAGGTGGATGTATGGAAGGTGGATTTGTAAAAGGTGGATTTGTAAAAGGAGGATTTGTAAAAGGTGGATTTCTAAAAAGTGGATTTATAGAAGGTGGATTTGTAAAAGTTGGATTTATAGAAGGTGGATTTGTGAAAGGTGGATTTATAGAAGGTGGATTTGTAAAAGGTGGATTTGTAAAAGGTGGATTTATAGATCGTCGATTTGTAAAAGACGGATTTGTAAAAGGTGGATTTGTAAAAGGAGGATTTATAGAAGGTGGATTTGTAAAAGGTGGATTTGTAAAAGGCGGATTTGTAAAAGGTGGATTTGTAAAAGGTGGATTTGTAAAAAGTGGATTTATAGAAGGTGGATTTGTAAAAGTTGGATTTATAGAAGGTGGATTTGTGAAAGGTGGATTTATAGAAGGTGGATTTGTAAAAGGTGGATTTATAGAAGGTGGATTTGTGAAAGGTGGATTTGTAAAAGGTGGATTTGTAAGAGGTGGCTTTGTAAAAGGTGGATTTATAGAAGGTGGATTTTTAAAAGGTGGATTTGTAAAAGGTGGATTTGTAAAAGGTGGATTTGTAAAAGGTGGATTTATAGTAGGTGGATTTGTGAAAGGTGGATTTATAGAAGGTGGATTTGTAAAAGATGGATTTATAGAAGGTGGATTTGTGAAAGGTGGATTTGTAAAAGGTGGAGTTGTAAAAGGTGGATTTGTAAAAGGTGGATTTGCAAAAGGTGGATTTATAGAAGGTGGATTTGTGAAAGGTGGATTTGTAAAACGTGGATTTGTAAAAGGCGGATTTGTAAAAGGTGGATTTGTAAAAGGTGGATTTGTAAAAGGTGGATTTATAGAAGGTGGATTTTTAAAAGGTGGATTTGTAAAAGGTGGATTTATAGAAGGTGGATTTGTGAAAGGTGGATTTGTAAAAGGTGGATTTGTAAGAGGTGGCTTTTTAAAAGGTGGATTTATAGAAGGTGGATTTTTAAAAGGTGGATTTGTAAAAGGTGGATTTGTAAAAGGTGGATTTGTAAAAGGTGGATTTGTAAAAGGTGGATTTATAGTAGGTGGATTTGTGAAAGGTGGATTTATAGAAGGTGGATTTGTAAAAGATGGATTTATAGAAGGTGGATTTGTGAAAGGTGGATTTGTAAAAGGTGGAGTTGTAAAAGGTGGATTTGTAAAAGGCGGATTTGCAAAAGGTGGATTTATAGAAGGTGGATTTGTGAAAGGTGGATTTGTAAAAGGTGGATTTGTAAAAGGTGGATTTGTAAAAGGTGGATTTGTAAAAGGTGGATTTGTAAAAGGTGGATTTATAGAAGGTGGATTTTTAAAAGGTGGATTTGTAAAAGGTGGATTTCTAAAAGGTGGATTTGTGAAAGGTGGATTTGTGAAAGGTGGATTTATAGAAGGTGGATTTGAAAAAGGTGGATTTATAGAAAGTGGATTTGTAAAAGGTGGATTTATAGAAGGTGGATTTGTCAAAGGTGGATTTATAGAAGGTGGATTTGTAAAAGGTGGATTTGTGAAAGGTGGATTTGTAAAAGCTGGATTTGTAAAAGGTGGATTTGTAAAAGGTGGATTAGTAAAAGGTGGATTTGTAAAAGGTGGATTTATAGAAGGTGGATTTGTAAAAGGTGAATTTATAGAAGGTGGATTTGTGAAAGGTGGATTTATAGAAGGTGGATTTGTAAAAGGTGGATTTATAGAAGGTGGATTTGTAAAAGGTGGATTTGTGAAAGGTGGATTTTTGAAAGGTGGATTTGTAAAAGGTGGATTTGTAAAAGGTGGATTTGTAAAAGGTGGATTTATAGAAGGTGGATTTGTAAAAGGTGAATTTGTGAAAGGTGGATTTGTAAAAGGTGGATTTGTAAAAGGCGGATTTGTAAACGGTGGATTGATAGAACGTGGGTTTGTAAAAGGGGGATTTGTAAAGGGTGGATTTGTAAACGGGGGATTTATAGAAGGTGGATTTGTAAAAGGTGGATTTGTAAAAGGTGGATTTGTAAAAGGTGGATTTATAGAAGGTGGATTTGTAAAAGGTGGATTTTTAAAAGGTGGATTTGTGAAAGGTGGATTTATAGAAGGTGGATTTGAAAAAGGTGGATTTATAGAAAGTGGATTTGTAAAAGGTGGATTTATAGAAGGTGGATTTGTCAAAGGTGGATTTATAGAAGGTGGATTTGTAAAAGGTGGATTTGTGAAAGGTGGATTTGTAAAAGGTGGATTTGTAAAAGGTGGATTTGTAAAAGGTGGATTAGTAAAAGGTGGATTTGTAAAAGGTGGATTTGTAAAAGGTGGATTTATAGAAGGTGGATTTGTCAAAGGTGGATTTATAGAAGGTGGATTTGTAAAAGGTGGATTTGTGAAAGGTGGATTTGTAAAAGGTGGATTTGTAAAAGGTGGATTTGTAAAAGGTGGATTAGTAAAAGGTGGATTAGTAAAAGGTGGATTTGTAAAAGGTGGATTTATAGAAGGTGGATTTGTCAAAGGTGGATTTATAGAAGGTGGATTTGTAAAAGGTGGATTTGTGAAAGGTGGATTTGTAAAAGGTGGATTTGTAAAAGGTGGATTTGTAAAAGGTGGATTAGTAAAAGGTGGATTTGTAAAAGGTGGATTTATAGAAGGTGGATTTGTAAAAGGTGAATTTATAGAAGGTGGATTTGTGAAAGGTGAATTTATAGAAGGTGGATTTGTAAAAGGTGGATTTCTAGAAGGTGGATTTGTAAAAGGTGGATTTGTGAAAGGTGGATTTTTGAAAGGTGGATTTGTAAAAGGTGGATTTGTAAAAGGTGGATTTGTAAAAGGTGGATTTATAGAAGGTGGATTTGTAAAAGGTGAATTTGTGAAAGGTGGATTTGTAAAAGGTGAATTTGTAAAAGGCGGATTTGTAAACGGTGGATTGATAGAACGTGGGTTTGTAAAAGGGGGATTTGTAAAGGGTGGATTTGTAAACGGGGCATTTATAGAAGGTGGATTTGTAAAAGGTGGATTTGTAAAAGGTGGATTTGTAAAAGGTGGATTTATAGAAGGTGGATTTGTAAAAGGTGGATTTTTAAAAGGTGGATTTGTAAAAGGTGGATTTCTAAAAGGTGGATTTGTGAAAGGTGGATTTGTGAAAGGTGGATTTATAGAAGGTGGATTTGAAAAAGGTGGATTTATAGAAGGTGGATTTGTAAAAGGAGGATTTATAGAAGGTGGATTTGTCAAAGGTGGATTTATAGAAGGTGGATTTGTAAAAGGTGGATTTGTGAAAGGTGGATTTGTGAAAGGTGGATTTATAGAAGGTGGATTTGTAAAAGGTGGATTTGTAAAAGGTGGATTTATAGAAGGTGGATTTGTAAAAGGTGAATTTGTGAAAGGTGGATTTGTAAAAGGTGAATTTGTAAAAGGCGGATTTGTAAACGGTGGATTGATAGAACGTGGGTTTGTAAAAGGGGGATTTGTAAAGGGTGGATTTGTAAACGGGGCATTTATAGAAGGTGGATTTGTAAAAGGTGGATTTGTAAAAGGTGGATTTGTAAAAGGTGGATTTATAGAAGGTGGATTTGTAAAAGGTGGATTTTTAAAAGGTGGATTTGTAAAAGGTGGATTTCTAAAAGGTGGATTTGTGAAAGGTGGATTTGTGAAAGGTGGATTTATAGAAGGTGGATTTGAAAAAGGTGGATTTATAGAAGGTGGATTTGTAAAAGGTGGATTTATAGAAGGTGGATTTGTCAAAGGTGGATTTATAGAAGGTGGATTTGTAAAAGGTGGATTTGTGAAAGGTGGATTTGTGAAAGGTGGATTTATAGAAGGTGTATTTGTAAAAGGTGGATTAGTAAAAGGTGGATTTGTAAAAGGTGGATTTATAGAAGGTGGATTTGTAAAAGGTGAATTTATAGAAGGTGGATTTGTGAAAGGTGGATTTATAGAAGGTGGATTTGTAAAAAGTGGATTTGTGAAAGGTGGATTTCTGAAAGGTGGATTTGTGAAAGGTGGATTTATAGAAGGTGGATTTGTAAAAGGTGGATTTATAGAAGGTGGATTTGTAAAAAGTGGATTTATAGAAGGTGGATTTGAAAAAGGTGGATTTGTAAAAGGTGGATTTATAGAAGGTGGATTTGTGAAAGGTGGATTTATAGAAGGTGGATTTGTAAAAGGTGGATTAGTAAAAGGTGGATTTGTAAAAGGTGGATTTATAGAAGGTGGATTTGTAAAAGGTGAATTTATAGAAGGTGGATTTGTGAAAGGTGGATTTATAGAAGGTGGATTTGTAAAAGGTGGATTTCTAGAAGGTGGATTTGTAAAAGGTGGATTTGTGAAAGGTGGATTTTTGAAAGGTGGATTTGTAAAAGGTGGATTTGTAAAAGGTGAATTTGTGAAAGGTGGATTTGTAAAAGGTGGATTTGTAAAAGGCGGATTTGTAAACGGTGGATTGATAGAACGTGGGTTTGTAAAAGGGGGATTTGTAAAGGGTGGATTTGTAAACGGTGGATTTATAGAAGGTGGATTTGTAAAAGGTGGATTTGTAAGAGGTGGATTTGTAAAAGGTGGATTTGTAAAAGGCGGATTTATAGAAGGTGGATTTGTGAAAGGTGGATTTATAGAAGGTGGATTTGTAAAAGATGGATTTATAGAAGGTGGATTTGTGAAAGGTGGATTTGTAAAAGGTGGAGTTGTAAAAGGTGGATTTGTAAAAGGTGGATTTGTAAAAGGTGGATTTGTAAAAGGTGGATTTATAGAAGGTGGATTGTTAAAAGGTGGATTTGTAAAAGGTGGATTTATAGAAGGTGAATTTGTAAAAGATGGCTTTGTGAACGGTGCATTTGTAAAGGGTGGATTTGTGAAAGGTGGATTTGTAAAAGGTGGATTTGTAAAAGGTGGATTTGTAAAAGGTGGATTAGTAAAAGGTGGATCTGTAAAAAGGGAATTTATAGAAGGTGGATTTGTGAAAGGTGAATTTATAGAAGGTGGATTTGTGAAAGGTGGATTTATAGAAGGTGGATTTGTAAAAGGTGGATTTATAGAAGGTGGATTTGTAAAAAGTGGATTTATAGAAGGTGGATTTGAAAAAGGTGGATTTATAGAAGGTGGATTTGTAAAAGGTGGATTTATAGAAGGTGGATTTGTCAAAGGTGGATTTATAGAAGGTGAATTTGTAAAAGATGGCTTTGTGAACGGTGCATTTGTAAAAGGTGGATTTGTGAAAGGTGGATTTGTAAAAGGTGGATTTGTAAAAGGTGGATTTGTAAAAGGTGGATTAGTAAAAGGTGGATCTGTAAAAAGGGAATTTATAGAAGGTGGATTTGTGAAAGGTGAATTTATAGAAGGTGGATTTGTGAAAGGTGGATTTATAGAAGGTGGATTTGTAAAAGGTGGATTTATAGAAGGTGGATTTGTAAAAAGTGGATTTATAGAAGGTGGATTTGAAAAAGGTGGATTTATAAAAGGTGGATTTGTAAAAGGTGGATTTGTAAAAGGTGGATTTGTAAAAGGTGGATTTATAGAAGGTGGATTTGTAAAAGGTGAATTTGTGAAAGGTGGATTTGTAAAAGGTGGATTTGTAAAAGGCGGATTTGTAAACGGTGGATTGATAGAACGTGGGTTTGTAAAAGGGGGATTTGTAAAGGGTGGATTTGTAAACGGGGGATTTATAGAAGGTGGATTTGTAAAAGGTGGATTTGTAAAAGGTGGATTTGTAAAAGGTGGATTTATAGAAGGTGGATTTGTAAAAGGTGGATTTTTAAAAGGTGGATTTGTGAAAGGTGGATTTATAGAAGGTGGATTTGAAAAAGGTGGATTTATAGAAAGTGGATTTGTAAAAGGTGGATTTATAGAAGGTGGATTTGTCAAAGGTGGATTTATAGAAGGTGGATTTGTAAAAGGTGGATTTGTGAAAGGTGGATTTGTAAAAGGTGGATTTGTAAAAGGTGGATTTGTAAAAGGTGGATTAGTAAAAGGTGGATTTGTAAAAGGTGGATTTGTAAAAGGTGGATTTATAGAAGGTGGATTTGTCAAAGGTGGATTTATAGAAGGTGGATTTGTAAAAGGTGGATTTGTGAAAGGTGGATTTGTAAAAGGTGGATTTGTAAAAGGTGGATTTGTAAAAGGTGGATTAGTAAAAGGTGGATTAGTAAAAGGTGGATTTGTAAAAGGTGGATTTATAGAAGGTGGATTTGTCAAAGGTGGATTTATAGAAGGTGGATTTGTAAAAGGTGGATTTGTGAAAGGTGGATTTGTAAAAGGTGGATTTGTAAAAGGTGGATTTGTAAAAGGTGGATTAGTAAAAGGTGGATTTGTAAAAGGTGGATTTATAGAAGGTGGATTTGTAAAAGGTGAATTTATAGAAGGTGGATTTGTGAAAGGTGAATTTATAGAAGGTGGATTTGTAAAAGGTGGATTTCTAGAAGGTGGATTTGTAAAAGGTGGATTTGTGAAAGGTGGATTTTTGAAAGGTGGATTTGTAAAAGGTGGATTTGTAAAAGGTGGATTTGTAAAAGGTGGATTTATAGAAGGTGGATTTGTAAAAGGTGAATTTGTGAAAGGTGGATTTGTAAAAGGTGAATTTGTAAAAGGCGGATTTGTAAACGGTGGATTGATAGAACGTGGGTTTGTAAAAGGGGGATTTGTAAAGGGTGGATTTGTAAACGGGGCATTTATAGAAGGTGGATTTGTAAAAGGTGGATTTGTAAAAGGTGGATTTGTAAAAGGTGGATTTATAGAAGGTGGATTTGTAAAAGGTGGATTTTTAAAAGGTGGATTTGTAAAAGGTGGATTTCTAAAAGGTGGATTTGTGAAAGGTGGATTTGTGAAAGGTGGATTTATAGAAGGTGGATTTGAAAAAGGTGGATTTATAGAAGGTGGATTTGTAAAAGGAGGATTTATAGAAGGTGGATTTGTCAAAGGTGGATTTATAGAAGGTGGATTTGTAAAAGGTGGATTTGTGAAAGGTGGATTTGTGAAAGGTGGATTTATAGAAGGTGGATTTGTAAAAGGTGGATTTGTAAAAGGTGGATTTATAGAAGGTGGATTTGTAAAAGGTGAATTTGTGAAAGGTGGATTTGTAAAAGGTGAATTTGTAAAAGGCGGATTTGTAAACGGTGGATTGATAGAACGTGGGTTTGTAAAAGGGGGATTTGTAAAGGGTGGATTTGTAAACGGGGCATTTATAGAAGGTGGATTTGTAAAAGGTGGATTTGTAAAAGGTGGATTTGTAAAAGGTGGATTTATAGAAGGTGGATTTGTAAAAGGTGGATTTTTAAAAGGTGGATTTGTAAAAGGTGGATTTCTAAAAGGTGGATTTGTGAAAGGTGGATTTGTGAAAGGTGGATTTATAGAAGGTGGATTTGAAAAAGGTGGATTTATAGAAGGTGGATTTGTAAAAGGTGGATTTATAGAAGGTGGATTTGTCAAAGGTGGATTTATAGAAGGTGGATTTGTAAAAGGTGGATTTGTGAAAGGTGGATTTGTGAAAGGTGGATTTATAGAAGGTGTATTTGTAAAAGGTGGATTAGTAAAAGGTGGATTTGTAAAAGGTGGATTTATAGAAGGTGGATTTGTAAAAGGTGAATTTATAGAAGGTGGATTTGTGAAAGGTGGATTTATAGAAGGTGGATTTGTAAAAAGTGGATTTGTGAAAGGTGGATTTCTGAAAGGTGGATTTGTGAAAGGTGGATTTATAGAAGGTGGATTTGTAAAAGGTGGATTTATAGAAGGTGGATTTGTAAAAAGTGGATTTATAGAAGGTGGATTTGAAAAAGGTGGATTTGTAAAAGGTGGATTTATAGAAGGTGGATTTGTGAAAGGTGGATTTATAGAAGGTGGATTTGTAAAAGGTGGATTAGTAAAAGGTGGATTTGTAAAAGGTGGATTTATAGAAGGTGGATTTGTAAAAGGTGAATTTATAGAAGGTGGATTTGTGAAAGGTGGATTTATAGAAGGTGGATTTGTAAAAGGTGGATTTCTAGAAGGTGGATTTGTAAAAGGTGGATTTGTGAAAGGTGGATTTTTGAAAGGTGGATTTGTAAAAGGTGGATTTGTAAAAGGTGAATTTGTGAAAGGTGGATTTGTAAAAGGTGGATTTGTAAAAGGCGGATTTGTAAACGGTGGATTGATAGAACGTGGGTTTGTAAAAGGGGGATTTGTAAAGGGTGGATTTGTAAACGGTGGATTTATAGAAGGTGGATTTGTAAAAGGTGGATTTGTAAGAGGTGGATTTGTAAAAGGTGGATTTGTAAAAGGCGGATTTATAGAAGGTGGATTTGTGAAAGGTGGATTTATAGAAGGTGGATTTGTAAAAGATGGATTTATAGAAGGTGGATTTGTGAAAGGTGGATTTGTAAAAGGTGGAGTTGTAAAAGGTGGATTTGTAAAAGGTGGATTTGTAAAAGGTGGATTTGTAAAAGGTGGATTTATAGAAGGTGGATTGTTAAAAGGTGGATTTGTAAAAGGTGGATTTATAGAAGGTGAATTTGTAAAAGATGGCTTTGTGAACGGTGCATTTGTAAAGGGTGGATTTGTGAAAGGTGGATTTGTAAAAGGTGGATTTGTAAAAGGTGGATTTGTAAAAGGTGGATTAGTAAAAGGTGGATCTGTAAAAAGGGAATTTATAGAAGGTGGATTTGTGAAAGGTGAATTTATAGAAGGTGGATTTGTGAAAGGTGGATTTATAGAAGGTGGATTTGTAAAAGGTGGATTTATAGAAGGTGGATTTGTAAAAAGTGGATTTATAGAAGGTGGATTTGAAAAAGGTGGATTTATAGAAGGTGGATTTGTAAAAGGTGGATTTATAGAAGGTGGATTTGTCAAAGGTGGATTTATAGAAGGTGAATTTGTAAAAGATGGCTTTGTGAACGGTGCATTTGTAAAAGGTGGATTTGTGAAAGGTGGATTTGTAAAAGGTGGATTTGTAAAAGGTGGATTTGTAAAAGGTGGATTAGTAAAAGGTGGATCTGTAAAAAGGGAATTTATAGAAGGTGGATTTGTGAAAGGTGAATTTATAGAAGGTGGATTTGTGAAAGGTGGATTTATAGAAGGTGGATTTGTAAAAGGTGGATTTATAGAAGGTGGATTTGTAAAAAGTGGATTTATAGAAGGTGGATTTGAAAAAGGTGGATTTATAAAAGGTGGATTTGTAAAAGGTGGATTTATAGAAGGTGGATTTGTCAAAGGTGGATTTATAGAAGGTGGATTTGTAAAAGGTGGATTTGTGAAAGGTGGATTTGTAAAAGGTGGATTTGTAAAAGGTGGATTTGTAAAAGGTGGATTAGTAAAAGGTAGATTTGTAAAAGGTGGATTTATAGAAGGTGGATTTGTAAAAGGTGAATTTATAGAAGGTGGATTTGTGAAAGGTGGATTTATAGAAGGTGGATTTGTAAAAGGTGAATTTATAGAAGGTGGATTTGTAAAAGGTGGATTTGTAAAAGGTGGATTTGTAAAAGGTGGATTTATAGAAGGTGGATTTGTGAAAGGTGGATTTATAGAAGGTGGATTTGTAAAAGATGGATTTATAGAAGGTGGATTTGTGAAAGGTGGATTTGTAAAAGGTGGATTTGTAAAAGGTCGATTTGTAAAAGGTGGATTTGTAAAAGGTGGATTTATAGAAGGTGGATTGTTAAAAGGTGGATTTGTAAAAGGTGGATTTATAGAAGGTGAATTTGTAAAAGGTGGCTTTGTGAACGGTGCATTTGTAAAAGGTGGATTTGTAAAAGGTGGATTTGTGAAAGGTGGATTTGTAAAAGGTGGATTTATAGAACGTGGATTTGTGAAAGGTGGATTTGTAAAAGGTTGATTTGTAAAAGGTGGATTTTTAAAAGGTGGATTTATAGAAGGTGGATTTGTAAAAGGTGAATTTGTGAAAGGTGGATTTGTAAAAGGTGGATTTGTAAAAGGTGGATTTGTAAAAGGGGGATTTGTAAAAGGCGGATTTATAGAACGTGGATTTGTAAAAGGGGGATTTGTAAAAGGTGGATTTGTAAAAGGTGGATTTATAGAAGGTGGATTTGTAAAAGGTGGATTTGTAAAAGGTGGATTTGTAAAAGGTGGATTTATAGAAGGTGGATTTGTAAAAGGTGAATTTATAGAAGGTGGATTTGTAAAAGGTGGATTTATAGAAGGTGGATTTGTAAAAGGTGGATTTGTGAAAGGTGGATTTTTGAAAGGTGGATTTGTAAAAGGTGGATTTGTAAAAGGTGGATTTGTAAAAGGTGGATTTATAGAAGGTGGATTTGTAAAAGGTGAATTTGTGAAAGGTGGATTTGTAAAAGGTGGATTTGTAAAAGGTGGATTAGTAAAAGGTGGATCTGTAAAAAGGGAATTTATAGAAGGTGGATTTGTGAAAGGTGAATTTATAGAAGGTGGATTTGTGAAAGGTGGATTTATAGAAGGTGGATTTGTGAAAGGTGGATTTATAGAAGGTGGATTTGAAAAACGTGGATTTATAGAAGGTGGATTTGTAAAAGGTGGATTTATAGAAGGTGGATTTGTCAAAGGTGGATTTATAGAAGGTGGATTTGTAAAAGGTGGATTTGTGAAAGGTGGATTTGTAAAAGGTGGATTTGTAAAAGGTGGATTTGTAAAAGGTGGATTAGTAAAAGGTGGATTTGTAAAAGGTGGATTTATAGAAGGTGGATTTGTAAAAGGTGAATTTATAGAAGGTGGATTTGTGAAAGGTGGATTTATAGAAGGTGGATTTGTAAAAGGTGGATTTCTAGAAGGTGGATTTGTAAAAGGTGGATTTGTAAAAGGTGGATTTGTAAAAGGTGGATTTATAGAAGGTGGATTTGTGAAAGGTGGATTTATAGAAGGTGGATTTGTAAAAGATGGATTTATAGAAGGTGGATTTGTGAAAGGTGGATTTGTAAAAGGTGGATTTGTAAAAGGTGGATTTGAAAAAGGTGGATTTGTAAAAGGCGGATTTATAGAAGGTGGATTGTTAAAAGGTGGATTTGTAAAAGGTGGATTTATAGAAGGTGAATTTGTAAAAGGTGGCTTTGTGAACGGTGGATTTGTAAAAGGTGGATTTGTGAAAGGTGGATTTGTAAAAGGTGGATTTATAGAAGGTGGATTTGTGAAAGGTGGATTTGTAAAAGGTTGATTTGTAAAAGGTGGATTTTAAAAAGGTGGATTTATAGAAGGTGGATTTGTAAAAGGTGAATTTGTGAAAGGTGGATTTGTAAAAGGTGGATTTGTAAAAGGTGGATTTGTAAAAGGGGGATTTGTAAAAGGCGGATTTATAGAACGTGGATTTGTAAAAGGCGGATTTGTAAAAGGTGGATTTGTAAAAGGTGGATTTATAGAAGGTGGATTTGTAAAAGGTAGATTTGTAAAAGGTGGATTTGTAAAAGGTGGATTTATAGAAGGTGGATTTGTAAAAGGTGAATTTATAGAAGGTGGATTTGTGAAAGGTGGATTTATAGAAGGTGGATTTGTAAAAGGTGGATTTATAGAAGGTGGATTTGTAAAAGGTGGATTTGTGAAAGGTGGATTTTTGAAAGGTGGA
This sequence comes from Orbicella faveolata, assembly GCF_042242905.1. Lineage (NCBI taxonomy): Eukaryota > Metazoa > Cnidaria > Anthozoa > Scleractinia > Merulinidae > Orbicella > Orbicella faveolata. The sequence goes on along the minus strand of NW_028301539.1, from coordinate 1,228,173 downwards.
TTTCTAAAAGGTGGATTTGTAAAAGGTGGATTTGTAAGAGGTGGATTTGTAAAAGGTGGATTTGTAAAAGGTGGATTTATAGAAGGTGGATTTGTGAAAGGTGGATTTATAGAAGGTGGATTTGTAAAAGATGGATTTATAGAAGGTGGATTTGTGAAAGGTGGATTTGTAAAAGGTGGAGTTGTAAAAGGTGGATTTGTAAAAGGTGGATTTGTAAAAGGTGGATTTGTAAAAGGTGGATTTGTAAAAGGTGGATTTATAGAAGGTGGATTGTTAAAAGGTGGATTTGTAAAAGGTGGATTTATAGAAGGTGAATTTGTAAAAGATGGCTTTGTGAACGGTGCATTTGTAAAAGGTGGATTTGTAAAAGGTGGATTTTTGAAAGGTGGATTTGTAAAAGGTGGATTTGTAAAAGGTGGATTTGTAAAAGGTGGATTAGTAAAAGGTGGATCTGTAAAAAGGGAATTTATACAAGGTGATTTGTGAAAGGTGAATTTATAGAAGGTGGATTTGTGAAAGGTGGATTTATAGAAGGTGGATTTGTAAAAGGTGGATTTATAGAAGGTGGATTTGTAAAAAGTGGATTTATAGAAGGTGGATTTGAAAAAGGTGGATTTATAGAAGGTGGATTTATAGAAGGTGGATTTGTCAAAGGTGGATTTATAGAAGGTGGATTTGTAAAAGGTGGATTTGTGAAAGGTGGATTTGTAAAAGGTGGATTTGTAAAAGGTGGATTTGTAAAAGGTGGATTAGTAAAAGGTGGATTTGTAAAAGGTGGATTTATAGAAGGTGGATTTGTAAAAGGTGAATTTATAGAAGGTGGATTTGTGAAAGGTGGATTTATAGAAGGTGGATTTGTAAAAGGTGAATTTATAGAAGGTGGATTTGTAAAAGGTGGATTTGTAAAAGGTGGATTTGTAAAAGGTGGATTTATAGAAGGTGGATTTGTGAAAGGTGGATTTATAGAAGGTGGATTTGTAAAAGATGGATTTATAGAAGGTGGATTTGTGAAAGGTGGATTTATAGAAGGTGGATTTGAAAAAGGTGGATTTATAGAAGGTGGATTTGTAAAAGGTGGATTTATAGAAGGTGGATTATTGAAAGGTGGATTTATAGAAGGTGGATTTGTAAAAGGTGGATTTGTGAAAGGTGGATTTGTAAAAGGTGGATTTGTAAAAGGTGGATTTGTAAAAGGTGGATTTGTAAAAGGTGGATTTATAGAAGGTGGATTGTTAAAAGGTGGATTTGTAAAAGGTGGATTTATAGAAGGTGAATTTGTAAAAGGTGGCTTTGTGAACGGTGCATTTGTAAAAGGTGGATTTGTAAAAGGTGGATTTGTGAAAGGTGGATTTGTAAAAGGTGGAATTATAGAAGGTGGATTTGTGAAAGGTGGATTTGTAAAAGGTTGATTTGTAAAAGGTGGATTTTTAAAAGGTGGATTTATAGAAGGTGGATTTGTAAAAGGTGAATTTGTGAAAGGTGGATTTGTAAAAGGTGGATTTGTAAAAGGTGGATTTGTAAAAGGGGGATTTGTAAAAGGCGGATTTATAGAACGTGGATTTGTAAAAGGGGGATTTGTAAAAGGTGGATTTGTAAAAGGTGGATTTATAGAAGGTGGATTTGTAAAAGGTGGATTTGTAAAAGGTGGATTTGTAAAAGGTGGATTTATAGAAGGTGGATTTGTAAAAGGTGAATTTATAGAAGGTGGATTTGTAAAAGGTGGATTTATAGAAGGTGGATTTGTAAAAGGTGGATTTGTGAAAGGTGGATTTTTGAAAGGTGGATTTGTAAAAGGTGGATTTGTAAAAGGTGGATTTGTAAAAGGTGGATTTATAGAAGGTGGATTTGTAAAAGGTGAATTTGTGAAAGGTGGATTTGTAAAAGGTGGATTTGTAAAAGGTGGATTAGTAAAAGGTGGATCTGTAAAAAGGGAATTTATAGAAGGTGGATTTGTGAAAGGTGAATTTATAGAAGGTGGATTTGTGAAAGGTGGATTTATAGAAGGTGGATTTGTGAAAGGTGGATTTATAGAAGGTGGATTTGAAAAAGGTGGATTTATAGAAGGTGGATTTGTAAAAGGTGGATTTATAGAAGGTGGATTATTGAAAGGTGGATTTATAGAAGGTGGATTTGTAAAAGGTGGATTTGTGAAAGGTGGATTTGTAAAAGGTGGATTTGTAAAAGGTGGATTTGTAAAAGGTGGATTAGTAAAAGGTCGATTTGAAAAAGGTGGATTTGTAAAAGGTGGATTTATAGAAGGTGGATTGTTAAAAGGTGGATTTGTAAAAGGTGGATTTATAGAAGGTGAATTTGTAAAAGGTGGCTTTGTGAACGGTGGATTTGTAAAAGGTGGATTTGTGAAAGGTGGATTTGTAAAAGGTGGATTTATAGAAGGTGGATTTGTGAAAGGTGGATTTGTAAAAGGTTGATTTGTAAAAGGTGGATTTTAAAAAGGTGGATTTATAGAAGGTGGATTTGTAAAAGGTGAATTTGTGAAAGGTGGATTTGTAAAAGGTGGATTTGTAAAAGGTGGATTTGTAAAAGGGGGATTTGTAAAAGGCGGATTTATAGAACGTGGATTTGTAAAAGGGGGATTTGTAAAAGGTGGATTTGTAAAAGGTGGATTTATAGAAGGTGGATTTGTAAAAGGCGGATTTGTAAAAGGTGGATTTGTAAAAGGTGGATTTATAGAAGGTGGATTTGTAAAAGGTGAATTTATAGAAGGTGGATTTGTGAAAGGTGGATTTATAGAAGGTGGATTTGTAAAAGGCGGATTTATAGAAGGTGGATTTGTAAAAGGTGGATTTGTGAAAGGTGGATTTGTGAAAGGTGGATTTCTAAAAGGTGGATTTGTAAAAGGTGGATTTGTAAAAGGTGGATTTATAGAAGGTGGATTTGTAAAAGGTGAATTTGTGAAAGGTGGATTTGTAAAAGGTGGATTTGTAAAAGGCGGATTTGTAAACGGTGGATTGATAGAACGTGGGTTTGTAAAAGGGGATTTGTAAAGGGTGGATTTGTAAACGGTGGATTTATAGAAGGTGGATTTGTAAAAGGTGGATTTGTGAAAGGTGGATTTTTGAAAGGTGGATTTCTAAAAGGTGGATTTGTAAAAGGTGGATTTGTAAGAGGTGGATTTGTAAAAGGTGGATTTGTAAAAGGTGGATTTATAGAAGGTGGATTTGTGAAAGGTGGATTTATAGAAGGTGGATTTGTAAAAGATGGATTTATAGAAGGTGGATTTGTGAAAGGTGGATTTGTAAAAGGTGGAGTTGTAAAAGGTGGATTTGTAAAAGGTGGATTTGTAAAAGGTGGATTTGTAAAAGGTGGATTTGTAAAAGGTGGATTTATAGAAGGTGGATTGTTAAAAGGTGGATTTGTAAAAGGTGGATTTATAGAAGGTGAATTTGTAAAAGATGGCTTTGTGAACGGTGCATTTGTAAAAGGTGGATTTGTAAAAGGTGGCTTTGTGAAAGGTGGATTTGTAAAAGGTGGATTTGTAAAAGGTGGATTTGTAAAAGGTGGATTAGTAAAAGGTGGATCTGTAAAAAGGGAATTTATAGAAGGTGGATTTGTGAAAGGTGAATTTATAGAAGGTGGATTTGTGAAAGGTGGATTTATAGAAGGTGGATTTGTAAAAGGTGGATTTATAGAAGGTGGATTTGTAAAAAGTGGATTTATAGAAGGTGGATTTGAAAAAGGTGGATTTATAGAAGGTGGATTTATAGAAGGTGGATTTGTCAAAGGTGGATTTATAGAAGGTGGATTTATAAAAGGTGGATTTGTGAAAGGTGGATTTGTAAAAGGTGGATTTGTAAAAGGTGGATTTGTAAAAGGTGGATTAGTAAAAGGTGGATTTGTAAAAGGTGGATTTATAGAAGGTGGATTTGTAAAAGGTGAATTTATAGAAGGTGGATTTGTGAAAGGTGGATTTATAGAAGGTGGATTTGTAAAAGGTGAATTTATAGAAGGTGGATTTGTAAAAGGTGGATTTGTAAAAGGCGGATTTGTAAAAGGTGGATTTATAGAAGGTGGATTTGTGAAAGGTGGATTTATAGAAGGTGGATTTGTAAAAGATGGATTTATAGAAGGTGGATTTGTGAAAGGTGGATTTGTAAAAGGTGGATTTGTAAAAGGTCGATTTGTAAAAGGTGGATTTGTAAAAGGTGGATTTATAGAAGGTGGATTGTTAAAAGGTGGATTTGTAAAAGGTGGATTTATAGAAGGTGAATTTGTAAAAGGTGGCTTTGTGAACGGTGCATTTGTAAAAGGTGGATTTGTAAAAGGTGGATTTGTGAAAGGTGGATTTGTAAAAGGTGGAATTATAGAAGGTGGATTTGTGAAAGGTGGATTTGTAAAAGGTTGATTTGTAAAAGGTGGATTTTTAAAAGGTGGATTTATAGAAGGTGGATTTGTAAAAGGTGAATTTGTGAAAGGTGGATTTGTAAAAGGTGGATTTGTAAAAGGTGGATTTGTAAAAGGGGGATTTGTAAAAGGCGGATTTATAGAACGTGGATTTGTAAAAGGGGGATTTGTAAAAGGTGGATTTGTAAAAGGTGGATTTATAGAAGGTGGATTTGTAAAAGGTGGATTTGTAAAAGGTGGATTTGTAAAAGGTGGATTTATAGAAGGTGGATTTGTAAAAGGTGAATTTATAGAAGGTGGATTTGTAAAAGGTGGATTTATAGAAGGTGGATTTGTAAAAGGTGGATTTGTGAAAGGTGGATTTTTGAAAGGTGGATTTGTAAAAGGTGGATTTTTAAAAGGTGGATTTGTAAAAGGTGGATTTATAGAAGGTGGATTTGTGAAAGGTGGATTTATAGAAGGTGGATTTGTAAAAGATGGATTTATAGAAGGTGGATTTGTGAAAGGTGGATTTGTAAAAGGTGGATTTGTAAAAGGTCGATTTGAAAAAGGTGGATTTGTAAAAGGTGGATTTATAGAAGGTGAATTTGTAAAAGGTGGATTTGTGAAAGGTGGATTTTTGAAAGGTGGATTTGTAAAAGGTGGATTTGTAAAAGGTGGATTAGTAAAAGGTGGATCTGTAAAAAGGGAATTTATAGAAGGTGGATTTGTGAAAGGTGAATTTATAGAAGGTGGATTTGTGAAAGGTGGATTTATAGAAGGTGGATTTGTGAAAGGTGGATTTATAGAAGGTGGATTTGAAAAAGGTGGATTTATAGAAGGTGGATTTGTAAAAGGTGGATTTATAGAAGGTGGATTATTGAAAGGTGGATTTATAGAAGGTGGATTTGTAAAAGGTGGATTTGTGAAAGGTGGATTTGTAAAAGGTGGATTTGTAAAAGGTGGATTTGTAAAAGGTGGATTAGTAAAAGGTGGATTTGTAAAAGGTGGATTTATAGAAGGTGGATTTGTAAAAGGTGAATTTATAGAAGGTGGATTTGTGAAAGGTGGATTTATAGAAGGTGGATTTGTAAAAGGTGGATTTCTAGAAGGTGGATTTGTAAAAGGTGGATTTGTAAAAGGTGGGTTTGTAAAAGGTGGATTTATAGAAGGTGGATTTGTGAAAGGTGGATTTATAGAAGGTGGATTTGTAAAAGATGGATTTATAGAAGGTGGATTTGTGAAAGGTGGATTTGTAAAAGGTGGATTAGTAAAAGGTCGATTTGAAAAAGGTGGATTTGTAAAAGGTGGATTTATAGAAGGTGGATTGTTAAAAGGTGGATTTGTAAAAGGTGGATTTATAGAAGGTGAATTTGTAAAAGGTGGCTTTGTGAACGGTGGATTTGTAAAGGGTGGATTTGTGAAAGGTGGATTTGTAAAAGGTGGATTTATAGAAGGTGGATTTGTGAAAGGTGGATTTGTAAAAGGTTGATTTGTAAAAGGTGGATTTTAAAAAGGTGGATTTATAGAAGGTGGATTTGTAAAAGGTGAATTTGTGAAAGGTGGATTTGTAAAAGGTGGATTTGTAAAAGGTGGATTTGTAAAAGGGGGATTTGTAAAAGGCGGATTTATAGAACGTGGATTTGTAAAAGGGGGATTTGTAAAAGGTGGATTTGTAAAAGGTGGATTTATAGAAGGTGGATTTGTAAAAGGTGGATTTGTAAAAGGTGGATTTGTAAAAGGTGGATTTATAGAAGGTGGATTTGTAAAAGGTGAATTTATAGAAGGTGGATTTGTGAAAGGTGGATTTATAGAAGGTGGATTTGTAAAAGGCGGATTTATAGAAGGTGGATTTGTAAAAGGTGGATTTGTGAAAGGTGGATTTGTGAAAGGTGGATTTCTAAAAGGTGGATTTGTAAAAGGTGGATTTGTAAAAGGTGGATTTATAGAAGGTGGATTTGTAAAAGGTGAATTTGTGAAAGGTGGATTTGTAAAAGGTGGATTTGTAAAAGGCGGATTTGTAAACGGTGGATTGATAGAACGTGGGTTTGTAAAAGGGGATTTGTAAAGGGTGGATTTGTAAACGGTGGATTTATAGAAGGTGGATTTGTAAAAGGTGGATTTGTAAAAGGTGGATTTGTAAAAGGTGGATTTGTAAACGGTGGATTTATAGAAGGTGGATTTGTAAAAGGTGGATTTGTAAAAGGTGGATTTGTAAACGGTGGATTTATAGAAGGTGGATTTGTAAAAGGTGGATTTTTAAAAGGTGCATTTGTAAAAGGTGGATTTGTGAAAGGTGGATTTGTGAAAGGTGGATTTATAGAAGGTGGATTTGAAAAAGGTGGATTTATAGAAGGTGGATTTGTAAAAGTTGGATTTATAGAAGGTGGATTTGTCAAAGGTGGATTTATAGAAGGTGGATTTGTAAAAGGTGGATTTGTGAAAGGTGGATTTGTAAAAGGTGGATTTGTGAAAGGTGGATTTGTAAAAGGTGGATTTGTAAAAGGTGGATTTGTAAAAGGTGGATTTATAGAAGGTGGATTTGTGAAAGGTGGATTTATAGAAGGTGGATTTGTAAAAGATGGATTTATAGAAGGTGGATTTGTGAAAGGTGGATTTGTAAAAGGTGGATTTGTAAAAGGTCGATTTGAAAAAGGTGGATTTGTAAAAGGTGGATTTATAGAAGGTGAATTTGTAAAAGGTGGCTTTGTGAACGGTGGATTTGTAAAAGGTGGATTTGTGAAAGGTGGATTTGTAAAAGGTGGATTTATAGAAGGTGGATTTGTGAAAGGTGGATTTGTAAAAGGTTGATTTGTAGAAGGTGCATTTTAAAAAGGTGGATTTATAGAAGGTGGATTTGTAAAAGGTGAATTTGTGAAAGGTGGATTTGTAAAAGGTGGATTTGTAAAAGGTGGATTTGTAAAAGGGGGATTTGTAAAAGGCGGATTTATAGAACGTGGATTTGTAAAAGGGGGATTTGTAAAAGGTGGATTTATAGAAGGTGGATTTGTAAAAGGTGGATTTGTAAAAGGTGGATTTGTAAAAGGTGGATTTATAGAAGGTGGATTTGTAAAAGGTGAATTTATAGAAGGTGGATTTGTGAAAGGTGGATTTATAAAAGGTGGATTTGTAAAAGGCGGATTTATAGAAGGTGGATTTGTAAAAGGTGGATTTGTGAAAGGTGGATTTTTGAAAGGTGGATTTCTAAAAGGTGGATTTGTAAAAGGTGGATTTGTAAAAGGTGGATTTATAGAAGGTGGATTTGTAAAAGGTGAATTTGTGAAAGGTGGATTTGTAAAAGGTGGATTTGTAAAAGGCGGAGTTGTAAACGGTGGATTGATAGAACGTGGGTTTGTAAAAGGGGATTTGTAAAGGGTGGATTTGTAAACGGTGGATTTATAGAAGGTGGATTTGTAAAAGGTGGATTTGTAAAAGGTGGATTTATAGAAGGTGGATTTGTAAAAGGTGGATTTGTAAAAGGTGGATTTGTAAACGGTGGATTTATAGAAGGTGGATTTGTAAAAGGTGGATTTGTAAAAGGTGGATTTGTAAACGGTGGATTTATAGAAGGTGGATTTGTAAAAGGTGGATTTTTAAAAGGTGCATTTGTAAAAGGTGGATTTGTGAAAGGTGGATTTGTGAAAGGTGGATTTATAGAAGGTGGATTTGAAAAAGGTGGATTTATAGAAGGTGGATTTGTAAAAGGTGGATTTATAGAAGGTGGATTTGTCAAAGGTGGATTTATAGAAGGTGGATTTGTAAAAGGTGGATTTGTGAAAGGTGGATTTGTAAAAGGTGGATTTGTAAAAGGTGGATTTGTAAAAGGTGGATTAGTAAAAGGTGGATTTGTAAAAGGTGGATTTATAGAAGGTGGATTTGTAAAAGGTGAATTTATAGAAGGTGGATTTGTGAAAGGTGGATTTATAGAAGGTGGATTTGTAAAAGGTGGATTTGTAAAAGGTGGATTTGTAAAAGGTGGATTTATAGAAGGTGGATTTGTAAAAGGTGAATTTATAGAAGGTGGATTTGTGAAAGGTGGATTTATAGAAGGTGGATTTGTAAAAGGCGGATTTATAGAAGGTGGATTTGTAAAAGGTGGATTTGTGAAAGGTGGATTTTTGAAAGGTGGATTTCTAAAAGGTGGATTTGTAAAAGGTGGATTTGTAAAAGGTGGATTTTTAAAAGGTGCATTTGTAAAAGGTGGATTTGTGAAAGGTGGATTTGTGAAAGGTGGATTTATAGAAGGTGGATTTGAAAAAGGTGGATTTATAGAAGGTGGATTTGTAAAAGGTGGATTTATAGAAGGTGGATTTGTCAAAGGTGGATTTATAGAAGGTGGATTTGTAAAAGGTGGATTTGTAAAAGGTGGATTTGTAAAAGGTGGATTTGTAAAAGGTGGATTTGTAAAAGGTGGATTAGTAAAAGGTGGATTTGTAAAAGGTGGATTTATAGAAGGTGGATTTGTAAAAGGTGAATTTATAGAAGGTGGATTTGTGAAAGGTGGATTTATAGAAGGTGGATTTGTAAAAGGTGGATTTGTAAAAGGTGGATTTATAGAAGGTGGATTTGTAAAAGGTGAATTTATAGAAGGTGGATTTGTGAAAGGTGGATTTATAGAAGGTGGATTTGTAAAAGGCGGATTTATAGAAGGTGGATTTGTAAAAGGTGGATTTGTGAAAGGTGGATTTTTGAAAGGTGGATTTCTAAAAGGTGGATTTGTAAAAGGTGGATTTGTAAAAGGTGGATTTATAGAAGGTGGATTTGTAAAAGGTGAATTTGTGAAAGGTGGATTTGTAAAAGGTGGATTTGTAAAAGGCGGATTTGTAAACGGTGGATTGATAGAACGTGGGTTTGTAAAAGGGGATTTGTAAAGGGTGGATTTGTAAACGGTGGATTTATAGAAGGTGGATTTGTAAAAGGTGGATTTGTAAAAGGTGGATTTGTAAAAGGTGGATTTATAGAAGGTGGATTTGTAAAAGGTGGATTTGTAAAAGGTGGATTTGTAAACGGTGGATTTATAGAAGGTGGATTTGTAAAAGGTGGATTTGTAAAAGGTGGATTTGTAAACGGTGGATTTATAGAAGGTGGATTTGTAAAAGGTGGATTTTTAAAAGGTGCATTTGTAAAAGGTGGATTTGTGAAAGGTGGATTTGTGAAAGGTGGATTTATAGAAGGTGGATTTGAAAAAGGTGGATTTATAGAAGGTGGATTTGTAAAAGGTGGATTTATAGAAGGTGGATTTGTAAAAGGTGGATTTTTAAAAGGTGCATTTGTAAAAGGTGGATTTGTGAAAGGTGGATTTGTGAAAGGTGGATTTATAGAAGGTGGATTTGTAAAAGGTGGATTTATAGAAGGTGGATTTGTCAAAGGTGGATTTATAGAAGGTGGATTTGTAAAAGGTGGATTTGTGAAAGGTGGATTAGTAAAAGGTGGATTTGTAAAAGGTGGATTTATAGCAGGTGGATTTGTAAAAGGTGAATTTATAGAAGGTGGATTTGTGAAAGGTGGATTTATAGAAGGTGGATTTGTAAAAGGTGGATTTCTAGAAGGTGGATTTGTAAAAGGTGGATTTGTAAAAGGTGGATTTGTAAAAGGTGGATTTATAGAAGGTGGATTTGTGAAAGGTGGATTTATAGAAGGTGGATTTGTAAAAGATGGATTTATAGAAGGTGGATTTGTGAAAGGTGGATTTGTAAAAGGTGGATTTGTAAAAGGTCGATTTGAAAAAGGTGGATTTGTAAAAGGTGGATTTATAGAAGGTGGATTGTTAAAAGGTGGATTTGTAAAAGGTGGATTTATAGAAGGTGAATTTGTAAAAGGTGGCTTTGTGAACGGTGGATTTGTAAAAGGTGGATTTGTGAAAGGTGGATTTGTAAAAGGTGGATTTATAGAAGGTGGATTTGTGAAAGGTGGATTTGTAAAAGGTTGATTTGTAAAAGGTGGATTTTAAAAAGGTGGATTTATAGAAGGTGGATTTGTAAAAGGTGAATTTGTGGAAGGTGGATTTGTAAAAGGTGGATTTGTAAAAGGTGGATTTGTAAAAGGGGGATTTGTAAAAGGCGGATTTATAGAACGTGGATTTGTAAAAGGGGGATTTGTAAAAGGTGGATTTGTAAAAGGTGGATTTATAGAAGGTGGATTTGTAAAAGGTGGATTTGTAAAAGGTGGATTTGTAAAAGGTGGATTTATAGAAGGTGGATTTGTAAAAGGTGAATTTATAGAAGGTGGATTTGTGAAAGGTGGATTGATAGAAGGTGGATTTGTAAAAGGCGGATTTATAGAAGGTGGATTTGTAAAAGGTGGATTTGTGAAAGGTGGATTTTTGAAAGGTGGATTGATAGAAGGTGGATTTGTAAAAGGCGGATTTATAGAAGGTGGATTTGTAAAAGGTGGATTTGTGAAAGGTGGATTTGTAAAAGGTGGATTTGTAAAAGGTGGATTTGTAAAAGGTGGATTAGTAAAAGGTGGATTTGTAAAAGGTGGATTTATAGAAGGTGGATTTGTAAAAGGTGAATTTATAGAAGGTGGATTTGTGAAAGGTGGATTTATAGAAGGTGGATTTGTAAAAGGTGGATTTGTAAAAGGTGGATTTGTAAAAGGTGGATTTATAGAAGGTGGATTTGTAAAAGGTGGATTTGTAAAAGGTGGATTTATAGAAGGTTGATTTGTAAAAGGTGAATTTGTGAAAGGTGGATTTGTAAAAGGTGGATTTGTAAAAGGTGGATTTATAGAAGGTGGATTTGTAAAAGGTGGATTTGTAAAAGGTGGATTTGTAAACGGTGGATTTATAGAAGGTGGATTTGTAAAAGGTGGATTTGTAAAAGGTGGATTTGTAAACGGTGGATTTATAGAAGGTGGATTTGTAAAAGGTGGATTTTTAAAAGGTGCATTTGTAAAAGGTGGATTTGTGAAAGGTGGATTTGTGAAAGGTGGATTTATAGAAGGTGGATTTGTAAAAGGTGGATTTATAGAAGGTGGATTTGTCAAAGGTGGATTTATAGAAGGTGGATTTGTAAAAGGTGGATTTGTGAAAGGTGGATTAGTAAAAGGTGGATTTGTAAAAGGTGGATTTATAGCAGGTGGATTTGTAAAAGGTGAATTTATAGAAGGTGGATTTGTGAAAGGTGGATTTATAGAAGGTGGATTTGTAAAAGGTGGATTTCTAGAAGGTGGATTTGTAAAAGGTGGATTTGTAAAAGGTGGATTTGTAAAAGGTGGATTTATAGAAGGTGGATTTGTGAAAGGTGGATTTATAGAAGGTGGATTTGTAAAAGATGGATTTATAGAAGGTGGATTTGTGAAAGGTGGATTTGTAAAAGGTGGATTTGTAAAAGGTCGATTTGAAAAAGGTGGATTTGTAAAAGGTGGATTTATAGAAGGTGGATTGTTAAAAGGTGGATTTGTAAAAGGTGGATTTATAGAAGGTGAATTTGTAAAAGGTGGCTTTGTGAACGGTGGATTTGTAAAAGGTGGATTTGTGAAAGGTGGATTTGTAAAAGGTGGATTTATAGAAGGTGGATTTGTGAAAGGTGGATTTGTAAAAGGTTGATTTGTAAAAGGTGGATTTTAAAAAGGTGGATTTATAGAAGGTGGATTTGTAAAAGGTGAATTTGTGGAAGGTGGATTTGTAAAAGGTGGATTTGTAAAAGGTGGATTTGTAAAAGGGGGATTTGTAAAAGGCGGATTTATAGAACGTGGATTTGTAAAAGGGGGATTTGTAAAAGGTGGATTTGTAAAAGGTGGATTTATAGAAGGGGGATTTGTAAAAGGTGGATTTGTAAAAGGTGGATTTGTAAAAGGTGGATTTATAGAAGGTGGATTTGTAAAAGGTGAATTTATAGAAGGTGGATTTGTGAAAGGTGGATTGATAGAAGGTGGATTTGTAAAAGGCGGATTTATAGAAGGTGGATTTGTAAAAGGTGGATTTGTGAAAGGTGGATTTTTGAAAGGTGGATTGATAGAAGGTGGATTTGTAAAAGGCGGATTTATAGAAGGTGGATTTGTAAAAGGTGGATTTGTGAAAGGTGGATTTGTAAAAGGTGGATTTGTAAAAGGTGGATTTGTAAAAGGTGGATTAGTAAAAGGTGGATTTGTAAAAGGTGGATTTATAGAAGGTGGATTTGTAAAAGGTGAATTTATAGAAGGTGGATTTGTGAAAGGTGGATTTATAGAAGGTGGATTTGTAAAAGGTGGATTTGTAAAAGGTGGATTTGTAAAAGGTGGATTTATAGAAGGTGGATTTGTAAAAGGTGAATTTATAGAAGGTGGATTTGTGAAAGGTGGATTTATAGAAGGTGGATTTGTAAAAGGCGGATTTATAGAAGGTGGATTTGTAAAAAGTGGATTTGTGAAAGGTGGATATTTGAAAGGTGGATTTCTAAAAGGTGGATTTGTAAAAGGTGGATTTGTAAAAGGTGGATTTATAGAAGGTGGATTTGTAAAAGGTGAATTTGTGAAAGGTGGATTTGTAAAAGGTGGATTTGTAAAAGGCGGATTTGTAAACGGTGGATTGATAGAACGTGGGTTTGTAAAAGGGGATTTGTAAAGGGTGGATTTGTAAACGGTGGATTTATAGAAGGTGGATTTGTAAAAGGTGGATTTGTAAAAGGTGGATTTGTAAAAGGTGGATTTATAGAAGGTGGATTTGTAAAAGGTGGATTTGTAAAAGGTGGATTTGTAAACGGTGGATTTATAGAAGGTGGATTTGTAAAAGGTGGATTTGTAAAAGGTGGATTTGTAAACGGTGGATTTATAGAAGGTGGATTTGTAAAAGGTGGATTTTTAAAAGGTGCATTTGTAAAAGGTGGATTTGTGAAAGGTGGATTTGTGAAAGGTGGATTTATAGAAGGTGGATTTGTAAAAGGTGGATTTATAGAAGGTGGATTTGTCAAAGGTGGATTTATAGAAGGTGGATTTGTAAAAGGTGGATTTGTGAAAGGTGGATTAGTAAAAGGTGGATTTGTAAAAGGTGGATTTATAGCAGGTGGATTTGTAAAAGGTGAATTTATAGAAGGTGGATTTGTGAAAGGTGGATTTATAGAAGGTGGATTTGTAAAAGGTGGATTTCTAGAAGGTGGATTTGTAAAAGGTGGATTTGTAAAAGGTGGATTTGTAAAAGGTGGATTTATAGAAGGTGGATTTGTGAAAGGTGGATTTGTAAAAGGTGGATTTGTAAAAGGTGGATTTGTGAAAGGTGGATTTGTAAAAGGTGGATTTATAGAAGGTGGATTTGTGAAAGGTGGATTTGTAAAAGGTTGATTTGTAAAAGGTGGATTTTAAAAAGGTGGATTTATAGAAGGTGGATTTGTAAAAGGTGAATTTGTGGAAGGTGGATTTGTAAAAGGTGGATTTGTAAAAGGTGGATTTGTAAAAGGGGGATTTGTAAAAGGCGGATTTATAGAACGTGGATTTGTAAAAGGGGGATTTGTAAAAGGTGGATTTGTAAAAGGTGGATTTATAGAAGGTGGATTTGTAAAAGGTGGATTTGTAAAAGGTGGATTTGTAAAAGGTGGATTTATAGAAGGTGGATTTGTAAAAGGTGAATTTATAGAAGGTGGATTTGTGAAAGGTGGATTGATAGAAGGTGGATTTGTAAAAGGCGGATTTATAGAAGGTGGATTTGTAAAAGGTGGATTTGTGAAAGGTGGATTTTTGAAAGGTGGATTGATAGAAGGTGGATTTGTAAAAGGCGGATTTATAGAAGGTGGATTTGTAAAAGGTGGATTTGTGAAAGGTGGATTTGTAAAAGGTGGATTTGTAAAAGGTGGATTTGTAAAAGGTGGATTAGTAAAAGGTGGATTTGTAAAAGGTGGATTTATAGCAGGTGGATTTGTAAAAGGTGAATTTATAGAAGGTGGATTTGTGAAAGGTGGATTTATAGAAGGTGGATTTGTAAAAGGTGGATTTCTAGAAGGTGGATTTGTAAAAGGTGGATTTGTAAAAGGTGGATTTGTAAAAGGTGGATTTATAGAAGGTGGATTTGTGAAAGGTGGATTTATAGAAGGTGGATTTGTAAAAGATGGATTTATAGAAGGTGGATTTGTGAAAGGTGGATTTGTAAAAGGTGGATTTGTAAAAGGTCGATTTGAAAAAGGTGGATTTGTAAAAGGTGGATTTATAGAAGGTGGATTGTTAAAAGGTGGATTTGTAAAAGGTGGATTTATAGAAGGTGAATTTGTAAAAGGTGGCTTTGTGAACGGTGGATTTGTAAAAGGTGGATTTGTGAAAGGTGGATTTGTAAAAGGTGGATTTATAGAAGGTGGATTTGTGAAAGGTGGATTTGTAAAAGGTTGATTTGTAAAAGGTGGATTTTAAAAAGGTGGATTTATAGAAGGTGGATTTGTAAAAGGTGAATTTGTGAAAGGTGGATTTGTAAAAGGTGGATTTGTAAAAGGTGGATTTGTAAAAGGGGGATTTGTAAAAGGCGGATTTATAGAACGTGGATTTGTAAAAGGGGGATTTGTAAAAGGTGGATTTGTAAAAGGTGGATTTATAGAAGGTGGATTTGTAAAAGGTGGATTTGTAAAAGGTGGATTTGTAAAAGGTGGATTTATAGAAGGTGGATTTGTAAAAGGTGAATTTATAGAAGGTGGATTTGTGAAAGGTGGATTGATAGAAGGTGGATTTGTAAAAGGCGGATTTATAGAAGGTGGATTTGTAAAAGGTGGATTTGTGAAAGGTGGATTTTTGAAAGGTGGATTTGTAAAAGGTGGATTTGTAAAAGGTGGATTTATAGAAGGTGGATTTGTAAAAGGTGAATTTGTGAAAGGTGGATTTGTAAAAGGTGGATTTGTAAAAGGCGGATTTCTAAACGGTGGATTGATAGAACGTGGGTTTGTAAAAGGGGATTTGTAAAGGGTGGATTTGTAAACGGTGGATTTATAGAAGGTGGATTTGTAAAAGGTGGATTTGTAAAAGGTGGATTTGTAAAAGGTGGATTTATAGAAGGTGGATTTGTAAAAGGTGGATTTGTAAAAGGTGGATTTGTAAACGGTGGATTTATAGAAGGTGGATTTGTAAAAGGTGGATTTGTAAAAGGTGAATTTGTAAACGGTGGATTTATAGAAGGTGGATTTGTAAAAGGTGGATTTGTAAAAGGTGGATTTGTAAACGGTGGATTTATAGAAGGTGGATTTGTAAAAGGTGGATTTTTAAAAGGTGCATTTGTAAAAGGTGGATTTGTGAAAGGTGGATTTGTGAAAGGTGGATTTATAGAAGGTGGATTTGAAAAAGGTGGATTTATAGAAGGTGGATTTGTAAAAGGTGGATTTATAGAAGGTGGATTTGTCAAAGGTGGATTTATAGAAGGTGGATTTGTAAAAGGTGGATTTGTGAAAGGTGGATTTGTAAAAGGTGGATTTGTAAAAGGTGGATTTGTAAAAGGTGGATTAGTAAAAGGTGGATTTGTAAAAGGTGGATTTATAGAAGGTGGATTTGTAAAAGGTGAATTTATAGAAGGTGGATTTGTGAAAGGTGGATTTATAGAAGGTGGATTTGTAAAAGGTGGATTTGTAAAAGGTGGATTTGTAAAAGGTGGATTTATAGAAGGTGGATTTGTAAAAGGTAAATTTATAGAAGGTGGATTTGTGAAAGGTGGATTTATAGAAGGTGGATTTGTAAAAGGCGGATTTATAGAAGGTGGATTTGTAAAAAGTGGATTTGTGAAAGGTGGATATTTGAAAGGTGGATTTCTAAAAGGTGGATTTGTAAAAGGTGGATTTGTAAAAGGTGGATTTATAGAAGGTGGATTTGTAAAAGGTGAATTTGTGAAAGGTGGATTTGTAAAAGGTGGATTTGTAAAAGGCGGATTTCTAAACGGTGGATTGATAGAACGTGGGTTTGTAAAAGGGGATTTGTAAAGGGTGGATTTGTAAACGGTGGATTTATAGAAGGTGGATTTGTAAAAGGTGGATTTGTAAAAGGTGGATTTGTAAAAGGTGGATTTATAGAAGGTGGATTTGTAAAAGGTGGATTTGTAAAAGGTGGATTTGTAAACGGTGGATTTATAGAAGGTGGATTTGTAAAAGGTGGATTTGTAAAAGGTGGATTTGTAAACGGTGGATTTATAGAAGGTGGATTTGTAAAAGGTGGATTTTTAAAAGGTGCATTTGTAAAAGGTGGATTTGTGAAAGGTGGATTTGTGAAACGTGGATTTATAGAAGGTGGATTTGTAAAAGGTGGATTTATAGAAGGTGGATTTGTCAAAGGTGGATTTATAGAAGGTGGATTTGTAAAAGGTGGATTTGTGAAAGGTGGATTAGTAAAAGGTGGATTTGTAAAAGGTGGATTTATAGCAGGTGGATTTGTAAAAGGTGAATTTATAGAAGGTGGATTTGTGAAAGGTGGATTTATAGAAGGTGGATTTGTAAAAGGTGGATTTCTAGAAGGTGGATTTGTAAAAGGTGGATTTGTAAAAGGTGGATTTGTAAAAGGTGGATTTATAGAAGGTGGATTTGTGAAAGGTGGATTTATAGAAGGTGGATTTGTAAAAGATGGATTTATAGAAGGTGGATTTGTGAAAGGTGGATTTGTAAAAGGTGGATTTGTAAAAGGTCGATTTGAAAAAGGTGGATTTGTAAAAGGTGGATTTATAGAAGGTGGATTGTTAAAAGGTGGATTTGTAAAAGGTGGATTTATAGAAGGTGAATTTGTAAAAGGTGGCTTTGTGAACGGTGGATTTGTAAAAGGTGGATTTGTGAAAGGTGGATTTGTAAAAGGTGGATTTATAGAAGGTGGATTTGTGAAAGGTGGATTTGTAAAAGGTTGATTTGTAAAAGGTGGATTTTAAAAAGGTGGATTTATAGAAGGTGGATTTGTAAAAGTTGAATTTGTGAAAGGTGGATTTGTAAAAGGTGGATTTGTAAAAGGTGGATTTGTAAAAGGGGGATTTGTAAAAGGCGGATTTATAGAACGTGGATTTGTAAAAGGGGGATTTGTAAAAGGTGGATTTGTAAAAGGTGGATTTATAGAAGGTGGATTTGTAAAAGGTGGATTTGTAAAAGGTGGATTTGTAAAAGGTGGATTTATAGAAGGTGGATTTGTAAAAGGTGAATTTATAGAAGGTGGATTTGTGAAAGGTGGATTGATAGAAGGTGGATTTGTAAAAGGCGGATTTATAGAAGGTGGATTTGTAAAAGGTGGATTTGTGAAAGGTGGATTTTTGAAAGGTGGATTTGTAAAAGGTGGATTTGTAAAAGGTGGATTTGTAAAAGGTGGATTTGTAAAAGGTGGATTTATAGAAGGTGGATTTGTAAAAGGTGAATTTGTGAAAGGTGGATTTGTAAAAGGTGGATTTGTAAAAGGCGGATTTCTAAACGGTGGATTGATAGAACGTGGGTTTGTAAAAGGGGATTTGTAAAGGGTGGATTTGTAAACGGTGGATTTATAGAAGGTGGATTTGTAAAAGGTGGATTTGTAAAAGGTGGATTTGTAAAAGGTGGATTTATAGAAGGTGGATTTGTAAAAGGTGGATTTGTAAAAGGTGGATTTGTAAACGGTGGATTTATAGAAGGTGGATTTGTAAAAGGTGGATTTGTAAAAGGTGGATTTGTAAACGGTGGATTTATAGAAGGTGGATTTGTAAAAGGTGGATTTTTAAAAGGTGCATTTGTAAAAGGTGGATTTGTGAAAGGTGGATTTGTGAAAGGTGGATTTATAGAAGGTGGATTTGAAAAAGGTGGATTTATAGAAGGTGGATTTGTAAAAGGTGGATTTATAGAAGGTGGATTTGTCAAAGGTGGATTTATAGAAGGTGGATTTGTAAAAGGTGGATTTGTGAAAGGTGGATTTGTAAAAGGTGGATTTGTAAAAGGTGGATTTGTAAAAGGTGGATTAGTAAAAGGTGGATTTGTAAAAGGTGGATTTATAGAAGGTGGATTTGTAAAAGGTGAATTTATAGAAGGTGGATTTGTGAAAGGTGGATTTATAGAAGGTGGATTTGTAAAAGGTGGATTTGTAAAAGGTGGATTTGTAAAAGGTGGATTTATAGAAGGTGGATTTGTAAAAGGTGAATTTATAGAAGGTGGATTTGTGAAAGGTGGATTTGTAAAAGGTGGATTTGTAAAAGGTGGATTTGTGAAAGGTGGATTTTTGAAAGGTGGATTTGTGAAAGGTGGATTTATAGAAGGTGGATTTGTAAAAGGTGGATTTATAGAAGGTGGATTTGTAAAAAGTGGATTTATAGAAGGTGGATTTGAAAAAGGTGGATTTGTAAAAGGTGGATTTATAGAAAGTGGATTTGTCAAAGGTGGATTTATAGAAGGTGGATTTGTAAAAGGTGGATTTGTGAAAGGTGGATTTGTAAAAGGCGGATTTGTAAAAGGTGGATTTGTAAAAGGTGGATTTGTAAAAGGTGGATTAGTAAAAGGTGGATTTGTAAAAGGTGGATTTATAGAAGGTGGATTTGTAAAAGGTGAATTTATAGAAGGTGGATTTGTGAAAGGTGGATTTATAGAAGGTGGATTTGTAAAAGGTGGATTTCTAGAAGGTGGATTTGTAAAAGGTGGATTTGTGAAAGGTGGATTTTTGAAAGGTGGATTTGTAAAAGGTGGATTTGTAAAAGGTGAATTTGTGAAAGGTGGATTTGTAAAAGGTGGATTTGTAAAAGGCGGATTTGTAAACGGTGGATTGATAGAACGTGGGTTTGTAAAAGGGGGATTTGTAAAGGGTGGATTTGTAAACGGTGGATTTATAGAAGGTGGATTTGTAAAAGGTGGATTTGTAAAAGGTGGATTTGTAAAAGGTGGATTTATAGAAGGTGGATTTGTGAAAAGTGGATTTATAGAAGGTGGATTTGTAAAAGATGGATTTATAGAAGGTGGATTTGTGAAAGGTGGATTTGTAAAAGGTGGAGTTGTAAAAGGTGGATTTGTAAAAGGTGGATTTGTAAAAGGTGGATTTATAGAAGGTGGATTGTTAAAAGGTGGATTTGTAAAAGGTGGATTTATAGAAGGTGAATTTGTAAAAGGTGAATTTATAGAAGGTGGATTTGTAAAAGGTGGATTTATAGAAGGTGGATTTGTCAAAGGTGGATTTATAGAAGGTGGATTTGTAAAAGGTGGATTTGTAAAAGGTGGATTTGTAAAAGGTGGATTTGTAAAAGATGGATTTGTAAAAGGTGGATTTGTGATAGGTATATTTATAAAAGGTGGATTTATGAAAGGTGGATTTGTAAAAGGTGGATTTGTAAAAGGTGGATTTATAAAAGGTGGATTTGTAAAAGCTGGATTTATAGAAGGTGGATTTGTAAAAGGTGCATTTGTAAAAGATAGATTTTTAAAAGGTAGATTTGTGAAAGGTGGATTTGTAAAAGGTGGATTTGTAAAAAGTGGATTTGTGATAGGTGGATTTATAAAAGGTGAATTTCTGAAAGGTGGATTTGTAAAAGGTGGATTTGTAAAAGGTGGATTTGTAAAAGGTGGTTATGTAAAAGGTGGTTATGTAAAAGGTGTGTTTGTAAAAGGTGGATTTGTAAAAGGTGGATTTCTAAAAGGTGGATTTCTAAAAGGTGGATTTGTAAAACGTGGATTTGTGATAGGTGGATTTATAAAAGCTGGATTTGTAAAAGGTGGATTTGTAAAAGGTGGATTTATAAAAGCTGGATTTGTTAAAGGTGGATTTGTAAAAGGTGGAGTTATAGAAGGTGGATTATTGAAAGGTGGATTTATAGAAGGTGGATTTGTAAAAGGTGGATTTGTAAAAGGTGGTTTTGTAAAAGGGGGATTTGTAAAAGGTGAATTTGTAAAACGTGGATTTATAGAAGTGGAATTTGTAAAAGGGGGATTTGTAACAGATGGATTTATAGAAGGTGGATTTCTAAAAGGTGGATTTCTAAAAGGTGGATTTCTAAAAGGTGGATTTGTAAAAGGCGGATTTGTAAAAGGTGGATTTATAGAAGGTGGATTTGTAAAAGGTGGATTTATAGAAAGTGGATTATTGAAAGGTGGATTTATAGAAGGTGGATTTGTAAAAGGAGGATTTGTAAAAGGTGGATTTATAGAAGGTGGATTTGTAAAAGGTGGATTTGTAAAAGGTGGATTTGTAAAAGGTGGATTTTTAAAAGGTGGATTTGGAAAAGGTGGATTTGTCAAAGGTGGATTTGTAAAAGGTGGATTTATAGAAGGCGGATTTGTAAAAGGGGGATTTATAGAAGTGGATTTGTAAAACGCGCATTTGTAAAGGGTGGATTTGTGAAAGGTGGATTTGTAAAAGGTGGATTTGTGAAAGGTGCATTTGTAAAAGGTGGATTTATAGAAGGTGGATTTGTAAAAGGTGGATTCGTAAAAGGTGGATTTGTAAAAGGTCGATTTGTAAAAGGTGGATTTGTAAAACGTGGATTTGTAAAAGGTGGATTTGTAATAGGTGGATTTGTAAAAGGTGGATTTTATAGAAGGTGGATTTGTAAAAGGTGGATTTATAGAAGGTGGATTTAAAGAAGGTGGATTTGTAAAAGGTGCATTTGTAACAGGTGCATTTGTAAAAGGTGCATTTGTATAAGGTGGATTTGTAAAAGGTGGATTTGTGAAAAGTGGATTTATAAAAGATGGATTTGTGAAAGGTGGATTTGTAAAAGGTGGATTTGTAAAAGGTGGATTTATAGAAGGTGGATTTGTAAAAGGTGGATTTGTAAAAGGTGGATTTGTAAAAGGAGGATTTATACAAGATGGATTTGTAAAAGGTGCATTTGTAAAAGGTAGATTTTTAAAAGGTGGATTTGTAAAAGGTGGATTTGTAAAAGGTGGATTTATAGAAGGTGGATTTGTAAAAGGTGGATTTGTAAAAGGTGGATTTGTAAAAGGTGGATTTGTAAAAGATGGATTTGTAAAAGGTGGATTTGTGATAGGTGGATTTATAAAAGGTGGAATTATGAAAGGTGGATTTGTAAAAGGTGGATTTGTAAAAGGTGGATTTTTAAAAGGTGGATTTGTAAAAGCTGGATTTATAGAAGGTGGATTTGTAAAAGGTGCATTTGTAAAAGATAGATTTTTAAAAGGTGGATTTGTGAAAGGTGGATTTATAAAAGGTGGATTTGTGAAAGGTGGATTTGTAAAAGGTGGATTTGTAAAAAGTGGATTTGTGATAGGTGGATTTATAAAAGGTGGATTTCTGAAAGGTGGATTTGTAAAAGGTGGATTTGTAAAAGGTGGATTTGTAAAAGGTGGTTATGTAAAAGGTGGTTATGTAAAAGGTGGATTTGTAAAAGGTGGATTTGTAAAAGGTGGATTTCTAAAAGGTGGATTTGTAAAACGTGGATTTGTGATAGGTGGATTTATAAAAGGTTGATTTGTTAAAGGTGGATTTGTAAAAGGCGGATTTTTAAAAGGTGACTTTTTAAAAGGTGGATTTGTAAAAGGTGGATTTATAGAAGGTGGATTTGTAAAAGGTGGATTTTTAAAAGGTGGATTTGTGAAAGGTGGATTTGTAAAAGGTGGATTTATAGAAGGTGGATTTGTAAAAGGCGGATTTGTAAAAGGTGGATTTGTAAAAGGTGGATTTTTAAAAGGTGGATTTGTGAAAGGTGGATTTGTAAAAGGTGGATTTATAGAAGGTGGATTTGTAAAAGGCGGATTTGTAAAAGGTGGATTTGTAAAAGGCGGATTTGTAAGAGGGGGATTTATAGAAGTGGATTTGTAAAACGCGCATTTGTAAAGGGTGGATTTATAGAAGGTGGATTTGTAAAAGGTGGATTTGTAAAAGGTGGATTTGTAAAAGGTGGATTTGTAAAAGTTGGATTTGTAAAAGGTGGATTTGTAATAGGTGGATTTGTAAAAGGAGGATTTATAGAAGGTGGATTTTTAAAAGGTGGATTTATAGAAGGTGGATTATTGAAAGGTGGATTTATAGAAGGTGGATTTGTAAAAGGTGGATTTATAGAGGGTTGATTTGTAAAACGTGGATTTGTAAAAGGTGGATTTGTAAAAGGGAGATTTGTAAAAGGTGGATTTGTAAAACGTGGATTTGTAAAAGTTGGATTTGTAAAAGGCGGATTTGTAATAGGTGGATTTGTAAAAGGTGGATTTATAGAAGGTGGATTTGTAAAAGGTGGATTTATAGAAGGTGGATTATTGAAAGGTGGATTTATAGAAGGTGGATTTGTAAAACGTGGATTTGTAAAAGGTGGATTTGTAAAAGGTAGATTTGTAATAGGTGGATTTGTAAAAGGTGGATTTATGGAAGGTGGATTTGTAAAAGGCGGATTTATAAAAGGTGGATTTGTAAAAGGTGGATTTGTAAAAGGTGGATTTGTGAAAGGTGGATTTGTAAAAGGTGGATTTGTAAAAGGTGGATTTATAGAAGGTGGATTTGTAAAAGGTGGATTTTTAAAAGGTTGATTTCTAAAAGGTGGATTTGTAAAAGGTGGATTTATAGACGGTGCATTTGTAAAAGGTGAATTTATAGAAGGTGGATTTGTGAAAGGTGGATTTATAGAAGGTGGATTTGTGAAAGGTGGATTTGTAAAAGGTGGATTTGTAAAAGGTGGATTATTAAAAGGTGGATTTGTAAAAGGTGGATTTATAGAAGGTGGATTTGTAAAAGGTGAATTTATAGAAGGTGGATTTGTGAAAGGTGGATTTATAGAAGGTGGATTAGTAAAAGGTGGATTTATAAAAGGTGGATTTATAGAAGGTGGATTTGTAAAAGGTGGATTTATAGAAGGTGGATTTGTGAAAGGTGAATTTATAGAAGGTGGATTTGTGAAAGGTGGATTTATAGAAGGTGGATTTGTAAAAGGTGGATTTGTAAAAGGTGGATTTGTAAAAGGTGGATTATTAAAAGGTGGATTTGTAAAAGGTGGATTTATAGAAGGTGGATTTGTAAAAGGTGAATTTATAGAAGGTGGATTTGTGAAAGGTGGATTTATAGAAGGTGGATTAGTAAAAGGTGGATTTATAGAAGGTGGATTTGTAAAAGGTGGATTTGTAAAAGGTGGATTTGTAAAAGGTGGATTATTAAAAGGTGGATTTGTAAAAGGTGGATTTATAGAAGGTGGATTTGTAAAAGGTGAATTTATAGAAGGTGGATTTGTGAAAGGTGGATTTATAGAAGGTGGATTAGTAAAAGGTGGATTTGTAAAAGGTGGATTTATAGAAGGTGGATTTGTGAAAGGTGAATTTATAGAAGGTGGATTTGTGAAAGGTGGATTTATAGAAGGTGGATTTGTAAAAGGAGGATTTGTAAAAGGTGGATTTGTAAAAGGTGGATTATTAAAAGGTGGATTTGTAAAAGGTGGATTTATAGAAGGTGGATTTGTAAAAGGTGAATTTATAGAAGGTGGATTTGTGAAAGGTGAATTTATAGAAGGTGGATTTGTGAAAGGTGGATTTATAGAAGGTGGATTTGTGAAAGGTGAATTTATAGAAGGTGGATTTGTGAAAGGTGGATTTATAGAAGGTGGATTTGTAAAAGGTGGATTTGTAAAAGGTGGATTTGTAAAAGGTAGATTATTAAAAGGTGGATTTGTAAAAGGTGGATTTATAGAAGGTGGATTTGTAAAAGGTGAATTTATAGAAGGTGGATTTGTGAAAGGTGGATTTATAGAAGGTGGATTAGTAAAAGGTGGATTTGTAAAAGGTGGATTTATAGAAGGTGGATTTGTAAAAGGTGGATTTATAGAAGGTGGATTTGTAAAAGGTGGATTTATAGAAGGTGGATTTGTGAAAGGTGAATTTATAGCAGGTGGATTTGTGAAAGGTGGATTTATAGAAGGTGGATTTGTAAAAGGTGGATTTGTAAAAGGTGGATTTGTAAAAGGTGGATTATTAAAAGGTGGATTTGTAAAAGGTGGATTTATAGAAGGTGGATTTGTAAAAGGTGAATTTATAGAAGGTGGATTTGTGAAAGGTGGATTTATAGAAGGTGGATTATTAAAAGGTGGATTTGTAAAAGGTGGATTTATAGAAGGTGGATTTGTAAAAGGTGGATTTATAGAAGGTGGATTTGTAAAAGGTGGATTTATAGAAGGTGGATTTGTGAAAGGTGAATTTATAGAAGGTGGATTTGTGAAAGGTGGATTTATAGAAGGTGGATTTGTAAAAGGTGGATTTGTAAAAGGTGGATTTGTAAAAGGTGGATTATTAAAAGGTGGATTTGTAAAAGGTGGATTAATAGAAGGTGGATTTGTAAAAGGTGAATTTATAGAAGGTGGATTTGTGAAAGGTGGATTTATAGAAGGTGGATTAGTAAAAGGTGGATTTATAGAAGGTGGATTTGTGAAAGGTGAATTTATAGAAGGTGGATTTGTGAAAGGTGGATTTATAGAAGGTGGATTTGTAAAAGGTGGATTTGTAAAAGGTGGATTTGTAAAAGGTGGATTATTAAAAGGTGGATTTGTAAAAGGTGGATTTATAGAAGGTGGATTTGTAAAAGGTGGATTTATAGAAGGTGGATTTGTAAAAGGTGGATTTATAGAAGGTGGATTTGTAAAAGGTGGATTTATAGAAGGTGGATTTGTAAAAGGTGGATTTATAGAAGGTGGATTTGTAAAAGGTGGATTTATAGAAGGTGGATTTGTAAAAGGTGGATTTATAGAAGGTGGATTTGTGAAAGGTGAATTTATAGAAGGTGGATTTGTGAAAGGTGGATTTATAGAAGGTGGATTTGTAAAAGGTGGATTTGTAAAAGGTGGATTTGTAAAAGGTGGATTATTAAAAGGTGGATTTGTAAAAGGTGGATTTATAGAAGGTGGATTTGTAAAAGGTGAATTTATAGAAGGTGGATTTGTGAAAGGTGGATTTATAGAAGGTGGATTTGTAAAAGGTGGATTTATAGAAGGTGGATTTGTGAAAGGTGAATTTATAGAAGGTGGATTTATAAAAGGTGGATTTATAGAAGGTGGATTTGTAAAAGGTGGATTTATAGAAGGTGGATTTGTGAAAGGTGAATTTATAGAAGGTGGATTTGTGAAAGGTGGATTTATAGAAGGTGGATTTGTAAAAGGTGGATTTGTAAAAGGTGGATTTGTAAAAGGTGGATTATTAAAAGGTGGATTTGTAAAAGGTGGATTTATAGAAGGTGGATTTGTAAAAGGTGAATTTATAGAAGGTGGATTTGTGAAAGGTGGATTTATAGAAGGTGGATTTGTAAAAGGTGGATTTATAGAAGGTGGATTTGTGAAAGGTGAATTTATAGAAGGTGGATTTATCAAAGGTGGATTTATAGAAGGTGGATTTGTGAAAGGTGAATTTATAGAAGGTGGATTTGTAAAAGGTGGATTTATAGAAGGTGGATTTGTGAAAGGTGAATTTATAGAAGGTGGATTTATAAAAGGTGGATTTATAGAAGGTGGATTTGTGAAAGGTGGATTTATAGAAGGTGGATTTGTGAAAGGTGGATTTGTAAAAGGTGGATTTGTAAAAGGTAGATTTGTAAAAGGTGGATTTATAGAAGGTGGATTTGTAAAAGGTGAATTTATAGAAGGTGGATTTGTGAAAGGTGGATTTATAGAAGGTGGATTTGTAAAAGGTGGATTTATAGAAGGTGGATTTGTGAAAGGTGAATTTATAGAAGGTGGATTTATAAAAGGTGGATTTATAGAAGGTGGATTTGTGAAAGGTGAATTTATAGAAGGTGGATTTGTAAAAGGTGGATTTATAGAAGGTGGATTTGTGAAAGGTGAATTTATAGAAGGTGGATTTATAAAAGGTGGATTTATAGAAGGTGGATTTGTAAAAGGTGGATTTATAGAAGGTGGATTTGTGAAAGGTGAATTTATAGAAGGTGGATTTGTAAAAGGTGGATTTATAGAAGGTGGATTTGTGAAAGGTGAATTTATAGAAGGTGGATTTGTGAAAGGTGGATTTATAGAAGGTGGATTTGTAAAAGGTGGATTTATAAAAGGTGGATTTATAGAAGGTGGATTTGTAAAAGGTGGATTTATAGAAGGTGGATTTGTAAAAGGTGGATTTATAGAAGGTGGATTTGTAAAAGGTGGATTATTAAAAGGTGGATTTGTAAAAGGTGGATTTATAGAAGGTGGATTTGTGAAAGGTGAATTTATAGAAGGTGGATTTGTGAAAGGTGGATTTATAGAAGGTGGATTAGTAAAAGGTGGATTTATAAAAGGTGGATTTATAGAAGGTGGATTTATAAAAGGTGGATTTATAGAAGGTGGATTTGTGAAAGGTGAATTTATAGAAGGTGGATTTGTGAAAGGTGGATTTATAGAAGGTGGATTAGTAAAAGGTGGATTTATAAAGGGTGGATTTATAGAAGGTGGATTTGTAAAAGGTGGATTTATAGAAGGTGGATTTGTGAAAGGTGAATTTATAGAAGGTGGATTTGTGAAAGGTGGATTTATAGAAGGTGGATTAGTAAAAGGTGGATTTATAAAAGGTGAATTTATAGAAGGTGGATTTGTAAAAGGTGGATTTATAGAAGGTGGATTTATAAAAGGTGGATTTATAGAAGGTGGATTTGTGAAAGGTGGATTTATAGAAGGTGGATTTGTGAAAGGTGGATTTGTAAAAGGTGGATTTGTAAAAGGTAGATTTGTAAAAGGTGGATTTATAGAAGGTGGATTTGTAAAAGGTGAATTTATAGAAGGTGGATTTGTGAAAGGTGGATTTATAGAAGGTGGATTTGTAAAAGGTGGATTTATAGAAGGTGGATTTGTGAAAGGTGAATTTATAGAAGGTGGATTTATAAAAGGTGGATTTATAGAAGGTGGATTTGTGAAAGGTGAATTTATAGAAGGTGGATTTGTAAAAGGTGGATTTATAGAAGGTGGATTTGTGAAAGGTGAATTTATAGAAGGTGGATTTATAAAAGGTGGATTTATAGAAGGTGGATTTGTAAAAGGTGGATTTATAGAAGGTGGATTTGTGAAAGGTGAATTTATAGAAGGTGGATTTGTAAAAGGTGGATTTATAGAAGGTGGATTTGTGAAAGGTGAATTTATAGAAGGTGGATTTGTGAAAGGTGGATTTATAGAAGGTGGATTTGTAAAAGGTGGATTTATAAAAGGTGGATTTATAGAAGGTGGATTTGTAAAAGGTGGATTTATAGAAGGTGGATTTGTAAAAGGTGGATTTATAGAAGGTGGATTTGTAAAAGGTGGATTATTAAAAGGTGGATTTGTAAAAGGTGGATTTATAGAAGGTGGATTTGTGAAAGGTGAATTTATAGAAGGTGGATTTGTGAAAGGTGGATTTATAGAAGGTGGATTAGTAAAAGGTGGATTTATAAAAGGTGGATTTATAGAAGGTGGATTTGTAAAAGGTGGATTTATGGAAGGTGGATTTGTGAAAGGTGAATTTATAGAAGGTGGATTTGTGAAAGGTGGATTTATAGAAGGTGGATTAGTAAAAGGTGGATTTATAAAAGGTGAATTTATAGAAGGTGGATTTGTAAAAGGTGGATTTATAGAAGGTGGATTTATAGAAGGTGGATTTGTGAAAGGTGAAGTTATAGAAGGTGGATTTGTGAAAGGTGGATTTATAGAAGGTGGATTTGTAAAAGGTGGATTTATAGAAGGTGGATTTGTGAAAGGTGAATTTATAGAAGGTGGATTTGTGAAAGGTGGATTTATAAAAGGTGAATTTATAGAAGGTGGATTTGTAAAAGGTGGATTAGTAAAAGGTGGATTTATAGAAGGTGGATTTGTGAAAGGTGAATTTATAGAAGGTGGATTTGTGAAAGGTGGATTTATAGAAGGTGGATTAGTAAAAGGTGGATTTATAAAAGGTGAATTTATAGAAGGTGGATTTGTAAAAGGTGGATTTATAAAAGGTGGATTTATAGAAGGTGGATTTGTAAAAGGTGGATTTATAGAAGGTGGATTAGTAAAAGGTGGATTTATAAAAGGTGGATTTTTAGAAGGTGGATTTGTAAAAGGTGGATTTATAGAAGGTGGATTTGTGAAAGGTGAATTTATAGAAGATGGATTTGTGAAAGGTGGATTTATAGAAGGTGGATTAGTAAAAGGTGGATTTATAAAAGGTGAATTTATAGAAGGTGGATTTGTAAAAGGTGGATTTATAGAAGGTGGATTTATAAAAGGTGGATTTATAGAAGGTGGATTTGTGAAAGGTGGATTTATAGAAGGTGGATTTATAGAAGGTGGATTTGTGAAAGGTGGATTTATAGAAGGTGGATTAGTAAAAGGTGGATTTATAAAAGGTGACTTTATAGAAGGTGGATTTGTAAAAGGTGGATTTATAGAAGGTGGATTTGTAAAAGGTGGATTTATAGAAGGTGGATTTATAAAAGGTGGATTTTTAGAAGGTGGATTTGTAAAAGGTGGATTATTAAAAGGTGGATTTGTGAAAGGTGAATTTATAGAAGGTGGATTTGTGAAAGGTGGATTTATAGAAGGTGGATTAGTAAAAGGTGGATTTATAAAAGGTGAATTTATAGAAGGTGGATTTGTAAAAGGTGGATTTATAAAAGGTGGATTTATAGAAGGTGGATTTGTGAAAGGTGAAGTTATAGAAGGTGGATTTGTGAAAGGTGGATTTATAGAAGGTGGATTTGTAAAAGGTGGATTTATAAAAGGTGGATTTATAGAAGGTGGATTTGTAAAAGGTGAAGTTATAGAAGGTGGATTTGTGAAAGGTGAATTTATAGAAGGTGGATTTGTAAAAGGTGGATTTATAGAAGGTGGATTTGTAAAAGGTGGATTTGTGAAAGGTGGATTTATAGAAGGTGGATTTGTGAAAGGTGGATTTGTAAAAGGTGGATTTATAGAAGGTGGATTTGTAAAAGGTGGATTTGTGAAAGGTGGATTTATAGAAGGTGGATTTGTAAAAGGCGGATTTGTAAAAGGTGGATTTATAGAAGGTGGATTTGTAAAGGGTGGATTTGTAAAAGGTGGATTTATAGAAGGTGGATTTGTAAAAGGTGGATTTGTAAAAGGGGGATTTGTAAAAGGGGGATTTGTAAAGGGAGGATTTGTGAAAGGTGGATTTTTAAAAGGTGGATTTGTAAAGTGTGGATTTGTGAAAGGTGGATTTGCAAAAGATGGATTTATAGAAGGTGGATTTCTAAAAGGTGGATTTGTAAAAGGTGGATTTGTAAAAGGTGGATTTGTAAAAGGTGGATTTGTAAAAGGTGGATTTGTAAAAGGTGGATTTGTAAAAGGTGGATTTATAGAAGGTGGATTTGTAAAAGGTGGATTTATAGAAGGTGAATTATTGAAAGGTGCATTTATAGAAGGTGGATTTCTAAAAGGCGGATTTGTAAAAGGTGGATTTATAGAAGGTGGGTTTGTAAAAGGTGGATTTGTAAAAGGTGGATTTGTAAAAGGTGGATTTTTAAAAGGTGGATTTATAGAAGGTGGATTTGTAAAAGGTGGATTTGTTAAAGGTGGATTTGTAAAAGGTGGGTTTGTAAAAGGTGCATTAGTGAAAGGTGGATTTGTAAAAGGTGGATTGATAGAAGGTGGGTTTGTGAAAGGTGGATTTGTAAAAGGTGGATTTGTAAAAGGTGGATTTATAGAAGGTGGATTTGTAAAAGGTGGATTTGTAAAAGGTGGATTTGTAAAAGGTGAATTTATAGAAGGTGGATTTGTGAAAGGTGGATTTATAGAAGGTGGATATGTAAAAGGTGGATTTTTAGAAGGTGGATTTGTAAAAGGTGGATTTATAAAAGGTGGATTTATAGAAGGTGGATTTGTGAAAGGTGAATTTGTAAAAGGTGGATTTGTAAAAGGCGGATTTGTAAAAGGTGGATTTGTAAAAGGTGGATTTGTAAAAGGTGATTTATAGAAGGTGGATTTGTAAAAGTTGGATTTGTAAAAGGTGGATTTGTAAAAGGTGGATTTGTAAAAGGTGGATTTGTAAAAGGTGGATTTGTAAAAGGTGGATTAGTGAAAGGTGGATTTGTAAAAGGTGGATTGATAGAAGGTGGGTTTGTGAAAGGTGGATTTGTAAAAGGTGGATTTGTAAAAGGTGGATTTGTAAAAGGTGGATTTGTAAAAGGTGGATTTATAGAAGGAGGATTTGTGAAAGGTGGATTTGTAAAAGGTGGATTTATAGAAGGTGGATTTGTAAAAGATGGATTTGTAAAAGGTAGATTTGTGAAAGGTGGATTTATAGAAGGTGGATTTATAGAAGGTGGATTTGTGAAAGGTGGATTTATAGAAGGTGGATTTGTAAAAGGTGGATTTATAGAAGGTGGATTTGTAAAAGGTAGATTTGTAGAAGGTGGATTTGTAAAAGGTGGATTTGTAAAAGGTGGATTTATAGACGGTGGATTTGTAAAAGGTGAATTTATAGAAGGTGGATTTGTGAAAGGTGGATTTATAGAAGGTGGATTTGTAAAAGGTGGATTTATAGAAGGTGGATTTGTAAAAGGTGGATTTGTAAAAGGTGGATTTGTAAAAGGTGGATTTGTAAAAGGTGGATTTGTAAAAGGTGGATTTATAGAAGGTGGATTTGTAAAAGGTGAATTTATAGAAGGTGGATTTGTGAAAGGTGGATTTATAGAAGGTGGATTAGTAAAAGGTGGATTTATAGAAGGTGGATTTGTAAAAGGTGGATTTATAAAAGGTGGATTTATAGAAGGTGGATTTGTGAAAGGTGAATTTATAGAAGGTGGATTTGTGAAAGGTGGATTTATAGAAGGTGGATTTGTAAAAGGTGGATTTATAGAAGGTGGATTTGTAAAAGGTGGATTTGTGAAAGGTGGATTTATAAAAGGTGGATTTGTGAAAGGTGGATTTGTAAAAGGTGGATTTGTAAAAGGTGGATTTGTAAAAGGTGGATTTGTAAAAGGTGGATTTGTAAAAGGTGGATTTATAGAAGGTGGATTTGTAAAGGGTGGATTTGTAAAAGGTGGATTTATAGAAGGTGGATTTGTAAAAGGTGGATTTGTAAAAGGGGGATTTGTAAAAGGTGGATTTATAGATGGTGGATTTGTAAAAGGTGGATTTATAAAAGGTGGATTTATAGAAGGTGGATTTGTGAAAGGTGAATTTGTAAAAGGTGGATTTGTAAAAGGTGGATTTGTAAAAGGTGGATTTATAGAAGGTGGATTTGTAAAAGTTGGATTTGTAAAAAATGATAATTTTAAATTAAAACGCGCGACGAGAAGAGTACGGATTTTTTTTTTCGCGCAGATCAAATCGGAAACCGGGCAATAAAAGCTAAAGATTGTTGCAGCCAGGGGACAATAAGCGGCAACAACGTAACAGTATTGAAAGAAAACCGGATGTTATGCTACAATATAATTAGCCAGAAGTTTGTGCAAGCGGCTAACAAAATCAACTGTTATTTAATTCCAAAATACCATGTTTTACAGTCCATGTTTTACAGTAGAAGTCATTTGCGTCCCCTCTTGTGTCCGAGGCGGCGCGCGAGGCAAAAATGTCCACAGCGATCTGGAAGTTGCTAGGTTGTCCTTTGAGTATTTTTTTTCAGAGATTTTAGAATCGTCGACGTACTTCCAGGGATGTCGAGATCATTGATCATAATAATAAAGAGCCATAGGCCCAATTTAGTACCTAGGAGGACCCCTGCCGGGATATCACGCCGCGCTGAAAAACAGTCTTGACCAAGTTTTACTCGCTGCTTACGGCAACTCAGAAAGTCAGTAATCCAAAGATTGACGGCCTCAGGAATGTCAAAAAGCAAAACTTTTGCACCAGTATCCCATGATCAATTAGGTCGAATCGGCTTTCTTAAAATCGAATAACATTGCCCTCACAGTGGCACCTTCCCGTCGATGGCACTATTCAACGCATGCGTCATACTAATAAGTGCCTCTGTAGTGCTTGACCCTGGCATAGTACCAAAATGCCTTGGATCCACTTTCCCAAGCACAGCTGGTTTTACATACTGCTTGATCACAAATTCTTTAGCCATTTTTGATAGCACAGGTGTTAGGGAGATTGGCCGCAAGTGCCTGTTTACCTCATATACCGGCCCCTGTTTTGGTATGGGAACGATATCGGTTTGTTTCCAGGACTGGGGCAAACAAGCCTCCGCGAACGAACACTTAATGATGTCAGTAACAGCTGGGGCCAGCAAGTCCACGTTTTCCTTTAGCAGCCAAGATGGTATCATGTCTGGCCCCGAGGACTTGGCTGGATTCAGTTCAGAGAGTTTCTTTAGCAGGCAAAGGTCAGAAACTGAAGGTGGATTAGGGTAACGAACATCTGTTGTAGTGACTGGGGTCAGAGGCATAAAAGTGCTCATGGGCTCAAGGAATGCATCGTTAACTGTATCAGCCAGGGCAGTAGGACCAGAGTTAAGTCATGGATTAACGTGCGTTAAGACAGACATGGGATCTGTTCGAGTAACCGGACTTATCCCCCAAAGAGTCTTTACTTCTTTCCACCAAGTACGTGGCCTACAATTTCTTAAATGTTCCACTTCGGATGCGTAATATTTAGCGCGACACGACTTGCGCAGACGGCTTACATGATTATGCAATCTGCAGACAGAAACCAGATCTCCTCGAGCGAACGCAACTTTACGCTGATGGATAAGAGATTTCAACTGCTTGTTAATCCACGGAGGGTCGTTGGTCATAACAGTATTGGTTGTTAGGGGGAGTGAAAAATCCATTTCGGTCTTGATCACTGTTTTCAAGGCGTCAGTTTTCTCTTGACACGACTCCAAGCTACCCACCAGAGAGCAGACGTCGACCTCCTCAAATACATTCGCATTGCTAAGCGCTTTGTCGCCCTCAAGTCTCTTGATTGCAGTACAATCTTCTGAGAAGGTAGCTTTTCCCTTTCCAAGCTTTGAACTTCGACAGTGGCATCAGGCACATCATAAAACGCATGGAAACTGGTAAAAACCAAATCCAGTTTACTCTGCCCACAGGTCGGAGAGGGAACAACCTGTTTCACACCAAAAGCGTTTGCAAAACGGGAGAGATCCAGCTTGTTAAAA